>NC_060138.1:26234448-26545513 GCF_021461385.2 Schistocerca piceifrons
GTGGCGACAACGGCCGTGCTAGTCTCTGGCGGAGAAGAGTGCATGAGGCCTCCAGATATTAATCCCGACGAAACTTCTGTGCCACCATCTCAATGGGACGGTGGGAGGATGGCAGGAATCATTTTGTGGTACGTCAGAAACCAACTATTGGGCACCCAGAGGAGATTAAATGAGCCAACAGCAACTTTGTTAATCTCCTCAATATAAGCCGCTATAGAGATCCGAGTATATAGTAGCGACGCAAACTGTACAACTCTTCTTCAATGGGAGAGTGCTACGGTTACAGAAAACAGACAGTGGTGCATCGGATACATGCATTGAAGCCCCAGGAGTGCCGCCATGTGGCGACAACGGCCGTGCTAGTCTCTGGCGGAGAAGAGTGCATGAGGCCTCCAGATATTAATCCCGACGAAACTTCTGTGCCACCATCTCAATGGGACGGTGGGAGGATGGCAGGAATCATTTTGTGGTACGTCAGAAACCAAGTATTGCGCACCCAGAGGAGATTAAATGAGCCAACAGCAACTTTGTTAATCTCCTCAATATAAGCAGTTATAGAGTTCCGAGTATTTAGTAGCGACGCAAACTGTACAACTCTTCTTCAATGGGAGAGTGCTACGGTTACAGAAAACAGACAGTGGTGCATCGGATACATGCATTGAAGCCCCAGGAGTGCCGCCATGTGGCGACAACGGCCGTGCTAGTCTCTGGCGGAGAAGAGTGCATGAGGCCTCCAGATATTAATCGCGACCGAACTTCTGTGCCACCATCTCAATGGGACGGTGGGAGGATGGCAGGAATCATTTTGTGGTACGTCAGAAACCAACTATTGGGCACCCAGAGGAGATTAAATGAGCCAACAGCAACTTTGTTAATCTCCTCAATATAAGCAGTTATAGAGTTCCGAGTATTTAGTAGCGACGCAAACTGTACAACTCTTCTTCAATGGGAGAGTGCTACGGTTACAGAAAACAGACAGTGGTGCATCGGATACATGCATTGAAGCCCCAGGAGTGCCGCCATGTGGCAACAACGGCCGTGCTAGTCTCTGGCGGAGAAGAGTGCATTAGGCCTCCAGATATTGATCGCGACAAAACTTCTGTGCCACCATCTCAATGGGACGGTGGGAGGATGGCAGGAATCATTTTGTGGTACGTCAGAAACCAAGTATTGCGCACCCAGAGGAGATTAAATGAGCCAACAGCAACTTTGTTAATCTCCTCAATATAAGCCGCTATAGAGATCCGAGTATTTAGTAGCGACGCAAACTGTACAACTCTTCTTCAATGGGAGAGTGCTACGGTTACAGAAAACAGACAGTGGTGCATCGGATACATGCATTGAAGCCGCAGGAGTGCCGCCATGTGGCGACAACGGCCGTGCTAGTCTCTGGCGGAGAAGAGTGCATGAGGCCTCCAGATATTAATCCCGACGAAACTTCTGTGCCACCATCTCAATGGGACGGTGGGAGGATGGCAGGAATCATTTTGTGGTACGTCAGAAACCAACTATTGGGCACCCAGAGGAGATTAAATGAGCCAACAGCAACTTTGTTAATCTCCTCAATATAAGGCGTTATAGAGATCCGAGTATTTAGTAGCGACGCAAACTGTACAACTCTTCTTCAATGGGAGAGTGCTACGGTTACAGAAAACAGACAGTGGTGCATCGGATACATGCATTGAAGCCCCAGGAGTGCCGCCATGTGGCGACAACGGCCGTGCTAGTCTCTGGCGGAGAAGAGTGCATTAGGCCTCCAGATATTAATCCCGACGAAACTTCTGTGCCACCATCTCAATGGGACGGTGGGAGGATGGCAGGAATCATTTTGTGGTACGTCAGAAACCAACTATTGGGCACCCAGAGGAGATTAAATGAGCCAACAGCAACTTTGTTAATCTCCTCAATATAAGGCGTTATAGAGATCCGAGTATTTAGTAGCGACGCAAACTGTACAACTCTTCTTCAATGGGAGAGTGCTACGGTTACAGAAAACAGACAGTGGTGCATCGGATACATGCATTGAAGCCCCAGGACTGCCGCCATGTGGCGACAACGGCCGTGCTAGTCTCTGGCGGAGAAGAGTGCATGAGGCCTCCAGATATTAATCCCGACGAAACTTCTGTGCCACCATCTCAATGGGACGGTGGGAGGATGGCAGGAATCATTTTGTGGTACGTCAGAAACCAACTATTGGGCACCCAGAGGAGATTAAATGAGCCAACAGCAACTTTGTTAATCTCCTCAATATAAGGCGTTATAGAGATCCGAGTATTTAGTAGCGACGCAAACTGTACAACTCTTCTTCAATGGGAGAGTGCTACGGTTACAGAAAACAGACTGTGGTGCATCGGATACATGCATTGAAGCCCCAGGTGTGCCGCCATGTGGCGACAACGGCCGTGCTAGTCTCTGGCGGAGAAGAGTGCATGAGGCCTCCAGATATTAATCCCGACGAAACTTCTGTGCCACCATCTCAATGGGACGGTGGGAGGATGGCAGGAATCATTTTGTGGTACGTCAGAAACCAACTATTGGGCACCCAGAGGAGATTAAATGAGCCTACAGCAACTTAGTTAATCTCCTCAATATAAGGCGTTATAGAGATCCGAGTATTTAGTAGCGACGCAAACTGTACAACTCTTCTTCAATGGGAGAGTGCTACGGTTACAGAAAACAGACAGTGGTGCATCGGATACATGCATTGAAGCCCCAGGAGTGCCGCCATGTGGCGACAACGGCCGTGCTAGTCTCTGGCGGAGAAGAGTGCATGAGGCCTCGAGATATTAATCCCGACGAAACTTCTGTGCCACCATCTCAATGGGACGGTTGGAGGATGGCAGGATCATTTTGTGGTACGCCAGAAACCAACTATTGGGCACCCAGAGGAGATTAAATGAGCCAACAGCAACTTTGTTAATCTCCTCAATATAAGCCGCTATAGAGATCCGAGTATTTAGTAGCGACGCAAACTGTACAACTCTTCTTTAATGGGAGAGTGCTACGGTTACAGAAAACAGACAGTGGTGCATCGGATACATGCATTGAAGCCGCAGGAGTGCCGCCACGTGGCGACAACGGCCGTGCTAGTCTCTGGCGGAGAAGAGTGCATGAGGCCTCCAGATATTAATCCCGACGAAACTTCTGTGCCACCATCTCAATGGGACGGTGGGAGGATGGCAGGAATCATTTTGTGGTACGTCAGAAACCAACTATTGGGCACCCAGAGGAGATTAAATGAGCCAACAGCAACTTTGTTAATCTCCTCAATATAAGCCGCTATAGAGATCCGAGTATTTAGTAGCGACGCAAACTGTACAACTCTTCTTCAATGGGAGAGTGCTACGGTTACAGAAAACAGACAGTGGTGCATCGGATACATGCATTGAAGCCCCAGGAGTGCCGCCATGTGGCGACAACGGCCGTGCTAGTCTCTGGCGGAGAAGAGTGCATGAGGCCTCCAGATATTGATCGCGACAAAACTTCTGTGCCACCATCTCAATAGGACGGTGGGAGGATGGCAGGAATCATTTTGTGGTACGTCAGAAACCAAGTATTGCGCACCCAGAGGAGATTAAATGAGCCAACAGCAACTTTGTTAATCTCCTCAATATAAGCCGCTATAGAGATCCGAGTATTTAGTAGCGACGCAAACTGTACAACTCTTCTTCAATGGGAGAGTGCTACGGTTACAGAAAACAGACAGTGGTGCATCGGATACATGCATTGAAGCCCCAGGAGTGCCGCCATGTGGCGACAACGGCCGTGCTAGCCTCTGGCGGAGAAGAGTGCATGAGGCCTCCAGATATTAATCGCGACAAAACTTCTGTGCCACCATCTCAATGGGGCGGTGGGAGGATGGCAGGAATCATTTTGTGGTACGTCAGAAACCAAGTATTGCGCACCCAGAGGAGATTAAATGAGCCAACAGCAACTTTGTTAATCTCCTCAATATAAGCAGTTATAGAGATCCGAGTATTTAGTAGCGACGCAAACTGTACAACTCTTCTTCAATGGGAGAGTGCTACGGTTACAGAAAACAGACAGTGGTCCATCGGATACATGCATTGAAGCCCCAGGAGTGCCGCCATGTGGCGACAACGGCCGTGCTAGTCTCTGGCGGAGAAGAGTGCATGAGGCCTCCAGATATTAATCCCGAGGAAACTTCTGTGCCACCATCTCAATGGGACGGTGGGAGGATGGCAGGAATCATTTTGTGGTACGTCAGAAACCAACTATTGGGCACCCAGAGGAGATTAAATGAGCCAACAGCAACTTTGTTAATCTCCTCAATATAAGCAGTTATAGAGTTCCGAGTATTTAGTAGCGACGCAAACTGTACAACTCTTCTTCAATGGGAGAGTGCTACGGTTACAGAAAACAGACAGTGGTGCATCGGATACATGCATTGAAGCCCCAGGAGTGCCGCCATGTGGCGACAACGGCCGTGCTAGTCTCTGGCGGAGAAGAGTGCATGAGGCCTCCAGATATTAATCGCGACAAAACTTCTGTGCCACCATCTCAATGGGGCGGTGGGAGGATGGCAGGAATCATTTTGTGGTACGTCAGAAACAAAGTATTGCGCACCCAGAGGAGATTAAATGAGCCAACAGCAACTTTGTTAATCTCCTCAATATAAGCAGTTATAGAGTTCCGAGTATTTAGTAGCGACGCAAACTGTACAACTCTCCTTCAATGGGAGAGTGCTACGGTTACAGAAAACAGACAGTGGTGCATCGGATACATGCATTGAAGCCCCAGGAGTGCCGCCATGTGGCGACAACGGCCGTGCTAGTCTCTGGCGGAGAAGAGTGCATGAGGCCTCCAGATATTAATCCCGACGAAACTTCTGTGCCACCATCTCAATGGGACGGTGGGAGGATGGCAGGAATCATTTTGTGGTACGTCAGAAACCAACTATTGGGCACCCAGAGGAGATTAAATGAGCCAACAGCAACTTTGTTAATCTCCTCAATATAAGCAGTTATAGAGTTCCGAGTATTTAGTAGCGACGCAAACTGTACAACTCTTCTTCAATGGGAGAGTGCTACGGTTACAGAAAACAGACAGTGGTGCATCGGATACATGCATTGAAGCCCCAGGAGTGCCGCCATGTGGCGACAACGGCCGTGCTAGTCTCTGGCGGAGAAGAGTGCATGAGGCCTCCAGATATTAATCCCGACGAAACTTCTGTGCCACCATCTCAATGGGACGGTGGGAGGATGGCAGGAATCGTTTTGTGGTACGTCAGAAACCAACTATTGGGCACCCAGAGGAGATTAAATGAGCCAACAGCAACTTTGTTAATCTCCTCAATATAAGCAGTTATAGAGTTCCGAGTATTTAGTAGCGACGCAAACTGTACAACTCTTCTTCAATGGGAGAGTGCTACGGTTACAGAAAACAGACAGTGGTGCATCGGATACATGCATTGAAGCCCCAGGAGTGCCGCCATGTGGCGACAACGGCCGTGCTAGTCTCTGGCGGAGAAGAGTGCATGAGGCCTCCAGATATTAATCCCGACGAAACTTCTGTGCCACCATCTCAATGGGACGGTGGGAGGATGGCAGGAATCATTTTGTGGTACGTCAGAAACCAACTATTGGGCACCCAGAGGAGATTAAATGAGCCAACAGCAACTTTGTTAATCTCCTCAATATAAGCCGCTATAGAGATCCGAGTATTTAGTAGCGACGCAAACTGTACAACTCTTCTTCAATGGGAGAGTGCTACGGTTACAGAAAACAGACAGTGGTGCATCGGATACATGCATTGAAGCCCCAGGAGTGCCGCCATGTGGCGACAACGGCCGTGCTAGTCTCTGGCGTAGAAGAGTGCATGAGGCCTCCAGATATTAATCCCGAGGAAACTTCTGTGCCACCATCTCAATGGGACGGTGGGAGGATGGCAGGAATCATTTTGTGGTACGTCAGAAACCAACTATTGGGCACCCAGAGGAGATTAAATGAGCCAACAGCAACTTTGTTAATCTCCTCAATATAAGCAGTTATAGAGTTCCGAGTATTTAGTAGCGACGCAAACTGTACAACTCTTCTTCAATGGGAGAGTGCTACGGTTACAGAAAACAGACAGTGGTGCATCGGATACATGCATTGAAGCCCCAGGAGTGCCGCCATGTGGCGACAACGGCCGTGCTAGTCTCTGGCGGAGAAGAGTGCATGAGGCCTCCAGATATTAATCCCGAGGAAACTTCTGTGCCACCATCTCAATGGGACGGTGGGAGGATGGCAGGAATCATTTTGTGGTACGTCAGAAACCAACTACTGGGCACCCAGAGGAGATTAAATGAGCCAACAGCAACTTTGTTAATCTCCTCAATATAAGCAGTTATAGAGTTCCGAGTATTTAGTAGCGACGCAAACTGTACAACTCTTCTTCAATGGGAGAGTGCTACGGTTACAGAAAACAGACAGTGGTGCATCGGATACATGCATTGAAGCCCCAGGAGTGCCGCCATGTGGCGACAACGGCCGTGCTAGTCTCTGGCGGAGAAGAGTGCATGAGGCCTCCAGATATTAATCCCGACGAAACGTCTGTGCCACCATCTCAATGGGACGGTGGGAGGATGGCAGGAATCATTTTGTGGTACGTCAGAAACCAACTATTGGGCACCCAGAGGAGATTAAATGAGCCAACAGCAACTTTGTTAATCTCCTCAATATAAGCCGCTATAGAGATCCGAGTATTTAGTAGCGACGCAAACTGTACAACTCTTCTTCAATGGGAGAGTGCTACGGTTACAGAAAACAGACAGTGGTGCATCGGATACATGCATTGAAGCCCCAGGAGTGCCGCCATGTGGCGACAACGGCCGTGCTAGCCTCTGGCGGAGAAGAGTGCATGAGGCCTCCAGATATTAATCGCGACAAAACTTCTGTGCCACCATCTCAATGGGGCGGTGGGAGGATGGCAGGAATCATTTTGTGGTACGTCAGAAACCAAGTATTGCGCACCCAGAGGAGATTAAATGAGCCAACAGCAACTTTGTTAATCTCCTCAATATAAGCAGTTATAGAGATCCGAGTATTTAGTAGCGACGCAAACTGTACAACTCTTCTTCAATGGGAGAGTGCTACGGTTACAGAAAACAGACAGTGGTGCATCGGATACATGCATTGAAGCCCCAGGAGTGCCGCCATGTGGCGACAACGGCCGTGCTAGTCTCTGGCGGAGAAGAGTGCATGAGGCCTCCAGATATTAATCCCGAGGAAACTTCTGTGCCACCATCTCAATGGGACGGTGGGAGGATGGCAGGAATCATTTTGTGGTACGTCAGAAACCAACTATTGGGCACCCAGAGGAGATTAAATGAGCCAACAGCAACTTTGTTAATCTCCTCAATATAAGCAGTTATAGAGTTCCGAGTATTTAGTAGCGACGCAAACTGTACAACTCTTCTTCAATGGGAGAGTGCTACGGTTACAGAAAACAGACAGTGGTGCATCGGATACATGCATTGAAGCCCCAGGAGTGCCGCCATGTGGCGACAACGGCCGTGCTAGTCTCTGGCGGAGAAGAGTGCATGAGGCCTCCAGATATTAATCGCGACAAAACTTCTGTGCCACCATCTCAATGGGGCGGTGGGAGGATGGCAGGAATCATTTTGTGGTACGTCAGAAACAAAGTATTGCGCACCCAGAGGAGATTAAATGAGCCAACAGCAACTTTGTTAATCTCCTCAATATAAGCAGTTATAGAGTTCCGAGTATTTAGTAGCGACGCAAACTGTACAACTCTCCTTCAATGGGAGAGTGCTACGGTTACAGAAAACAGACAGTGGTGCATCGGATACATGCATTGAAGCCCCAGGAGTGCCGCCATGTGGCGACAACGGCCGTGCTAGTCTCTGGCGGAGAAGAGTGCATGAGGCCTCCAGATATTAATCCCGACGAAACTTCTGTGCCACCATCTCAATGGGACGGTGGGAGGATGGCAGGAATCATTTTGTGGTACGTCAGAAACCAACTATTGGGCACCCAGAGGAGATTAAATGAGCCAACAGCAACTTTGTTAATCTCCTCAATATAAGCAGTTATAGAGTTCCGAGTATTTAGTAGCGACGCAAACTGTACAACTCTTCTTCAATGGGAGAGTGCTACGGTTACAGAAAACAGACAGTGGTGCATCGGATACATGCATTGAAGCCCCAGGAGTGCCGCCATGTGGCGACAACGGCCGTGCTAGTCTCTGGCGGAGAAGAGTGCATGAGGCCTCCAGATATTAATCCCGACGAAACTTCTGTGCCACCATCTCAATGGGACGGTGGGAGGATGGCAGGAATCATTTTGTGGTACGTCAGAAACCAACTATTGGGCACCCAGAGGAGATTAAATGAGCCAACAGCAACTTTGTTAATCTCCTCAATATAAGCAGTTATAGAGTTCCGAGTATTTAGTAGCGACGCAAACTGTACAACTCTTCTTCAATGGGAGAGTGCTACGGTTACAGAAAACAGACAGTGGTGCATCGGATACATGCATTGAAGCCCCAGGAGTGCCGCCATGTGGCGACAACGGCCGTGCTAGTCTCTGGCGGAGAAGAGTGCATGAGGCCTCCAGATATTAATCCCGACGAAACTTCTGTGCCACCATCTCAATGGGACGGTGGGAGGATGGCAGGAATCATTTTGTGGTACGTCAGAAACCAACTATTGGGCACCCAGAGGAGATTAAATGAGCCAACAGCAACTTTGTTAATCTCCTCAATATAAGCCGCTATAGAGATCCGAGTATTTAGTAGCGACGCAAACTGTACAACTCTTCTTCAATGGGAGAGTGCTACGGTTACAGAAAACAGACAGTGGTGCATCGGATACATGCATTGAAGCCCCAGGAGTGCCGCCATGTGGCGACAACGGCCGTGCTAGTCTCTGGCGTAGAAGAGTGCATGAGGCCTCCAGATATTAATCCCGAGGAAACTTCTGTGCCACCATCTCAATGGGACGGTGGGAGGATGGCAGGAATCATTTTGTGGTACGTCAGAAACCAACTATTGGGCACCCAGAGGAGATTAAATGAGCCAACAGCAACTTTGTTAATCTCCTCAATATAAGCAGTTATAGAGTTCCGAGTATTTAGTAGCGACGCAAACTGTACAACTCTTCTTCAATGGGAGAGTGCTACGGTTACAGAAAACAGACAGTGGTGCATCGGATACATGCATTGAAGCCCCAGGAGTGCCGCCATGTGGCGACAACGGCCGTGCTAGTCTCTGGCGGAGAAGAGTGCATGAGGCCTCCAGATATTAATCCCGAGGAAACTTCTGTGCCACCATCTCAATGGGACGGTGGGAGGATGGCAGGAATCATTTTGTGGTACGTCAGAAACCAACTATTGGGCACCCAGAGGAGATTAAATGAGCCAACAGCAACTTTGTTAATCTCCTCAATATAAGCAGTTATAGAGTTCCGAGTATTTAGTAGCGACGCAAACTGTACAACTCTTCTTCAATGGGAGAGTGCTACGGTTACAGAAAACAGACAGTGGTGCATCGGATACATGCATTGAAGCCCCAGGAGTGCCGCCATGTGGCGACAACGGCCGTGCTAGTCTCTGGCGGAGAAGAGTGCATGAGGCCTCCAGATATTAATCCCGACGAAACTTCTGTGCCACCATCTCAATGGGACGGTGGGAGGATGGCAGGAATCATTTTGTGGTACGTCAGAAACCAACTATTGGGCACCCAGAGGAGATTAAATGAGCCAACAGCAACTTTGTTAATCTCCTCAATATAAGCAGTTATAGAGTTCCGAGTATTTAGTAGCGACGCAAACTGTACAACTCTTCTTCAATGGGAGAGTGCTACGGTTACAGAAAACAGACAGTGGTGCATCGGATACATGCATTGAAGCCCCAGGAGTGCCGCCATGTGGCGACAACGGCCGTGCTAGTCTCTGGCGGAGAAGAGTGCATGAGGCCTCCAGATATTAATCCCGACGAAACTTCTGTGCCACCATCTCAATGGGACGGTGGGAGGATGGCAGGAATCATTTTGTGGTACGTCAGAAACCAACTATTGGGCACCCAGAGGAGATTAAATGAGCCAACAGCAACTTTGTTAATCTCCTCAATATAAGCCGCTATAGAGATCCGAGTATTTAGTAGCGACGCAAACTGTACAACTCTTCTTCAATGGGAGAGTGCTACGGTTACAGAAAACAGACAGTGGTGCATCGGATACATGCATTGAAGCCCCAGGAGTGCCGCCATGTGGCGACAACGGCCGTGCTAGTCTCTGGCGGAGAAGAGTGCATGAGGCCTCCAGATATTAATCCCGAGGAAACTTCTGTGCCACCATCTCAATGGGACGGTGGGAGGATGGCAGGAATCATTTTGTGGTACGTCAGAAACCAACTATTGGGCACCCAGAGGAGATTAAATGAGCCAACAGCAACTTTGTTAATCTCCTCAATATAAGCAGTTATAGAGTTCCGAGTATTTAGTAGCGACGCAAACTGTACAACTCTTCTTCAATGGGAGAGTGCTACGGTTACAGAAAACAGACAGTGGTGCATCGGATACATGCATTGAAGCCCCAGGAGTGCCTCCATGTGGCGACAACGGCCGTGCTAGTCTCTGGCGGAGAGGAGTGCATGAGGCCTCCAGATATTAATCCCGAGGAAACTTCTGTGCCACCATCTCAATGGGACGGTGGGAGGATGGCAGGAATCATTTTGTGGTACGTCAGAAACCAACTATTGGGCACCCAGAGGAGATTAAATGAGCCAACAGCAACT
This sequence comes from Schistocerca piceifrons, assembly GCF_021461385.2. Taxonomy (NCBI): domain Eukaryota; kingdom Metazoa; phylum Arthropoda; class Insecta; order Orthoptera; family Acrididae; genus Schistocerca; species Schistocerca piceifrons. The sequence continues at coordinate 26,245,205 of NC_060138.1, forward strand.
TTGTTAATCTCCTCAATATAAGCAGTTATAGAGTTCCGAGTATTTAGTAGCGACGCAAACTGTACAACTCTTCTTCAATGGGAGAGTGCTACGGTTACAGAAAACAGACAGTGGTGCATCGGATACATGCATTGAAGCCCCAGGAGTGCCGCCATGTGGCGACAACGGCCGTGCTAGTCTCTGGCGGAGAAGAGTGCATGAGGCCTCCAGATATTAATCCCGACGAAACTTCTGTGCCACCATCTCAATGGGACGGTGGGAGGATGGCAGGAATCATTTTGTGGTACGTCAGAAACCAACTATTGGGCACCCAGAGGAGATTAAATGAGCCAACAGCAACTTTGTTAATCTCCTCAATATAAGCAGTTATAGAGTTCCGAGTATTTAGTAGCGACGCAAACTGTACAACTCTTCTTCAATGGGAGAGTGCTACGGTTACAGAAAACAGACAGTGGTGCATCGGATACATGCATTGAAGCCCCAGGAGTGCCGCCATGTGGCGACAACGGCCGTGCTAGTCTCTGGCGGAGAAGAGTGCATGAGGCCTCCAGATATTAATCGCGACCCAACTTCTGTGCCACCATCTCAATGGGACGGTGGGAGGATGGCAGGAATCATTTTGTGGTACGTCAGAAACCAACTATTGGGCACCCAGAGGAGATTAAATGAGCCAACAGCAACTTTGTTAATCTCCTCAATATAAGCAGTTATAGAGTTCCGAGTATTTAGTAGCGACGCAAACTGTACAACTCTTCTTCAATGGGAGAGTGCTACGGTTACAGAAAACAGACAGTGGTGCATCGGATACATGCATTGAAGCCCCAGGAGTGCCGCCATGTGGCGACAACGGCCGTGCTAGTCTCTGGCGGAGAAGAGTGCATGAGGCCTCCAGATATTGATCGCGACAAAACTTCTGTGCCACCATCTCAATGGGACGGTGGGAGGATGGCAGGAATCATTTTGTGGTACGTCAGAAACCAAGTATTGCGCACCCAGAGGAGATTAAATGAGCCAACAGCAACTTTGTTAATCTCCTCAATATAAGCCGCTATAGAGATCCGAGTATTTAGTAGCGACGCAAACTGTACAACTCTTCTTCAATGGGAGAGTGCTACGGTTACAGAAAACAGACAGTGGTGCATCGGATACATGCATTGAAGCCCCAGGAGTGCCGCCATGTGGCGACAACGGCCGTGCTAGTCTCTGGCGGAGAAGAGTGCATGAGGCCTCCAGATATTAATCCCGACGAAACTTCTGTGCCACCATCTCAATGGGACGGTGGGAGGATGGCAGGAATCATTTTGTGGTACGTCAGAAACCAAGTATTGCGCACCCAGAGGAGATTAAATGAGCCAACAGCAACTTTGTTAATCTCCTCAATATAAGCAGTTATAGAGTTCCGAGTATTTAGTAGCGACGCAAACTGTACAACTTTTCTTCAATGGGAGAGTGCTACGGTTACAGAAAACAGACAGTGGTGCATCGGATACATGCATTGAAGCCCCAGGAGTGCCGCCATGTGGCGACAACGGCCGTGCTAGTCTCTGGCGGAGAAGAGTGCATGAGGCCTCCAGATATTAATCCCGAGGAAACTTCTGTGCCACCATCTCAATGGGACGGTGGGAGGATGGCAGGAATCATTTTGTGGTACGTCAGAAACCAACTATTGGGCACCCAGAGGAGATTAAATGAGCCAACAGCAACTTTGTTAATCTCCTCAATATAAGCAGTTATAGAGTTCCAAGTATTTAGTAGCGACGCAAACTGTACAACTCTTCTTCAATGGGAGAGTGCTACGGTTACAGAAAACAGACAGTGGTGCATCGGATACATGCATTGAAGCCCCAGGAGTGCCGCCATGTGGCGACAACGGCCGTGCTAGTCTCTGGCGGAGAAGAGTGCATGAGGCCTCCAGATATTAATCGCGACAAAACTTCTGTGCCACCATCTCAATGGGGCGGTGGGAGGATGGCAGGAATCATTTTGTGGTACGTCAGAAACCAAGTATTGCGCACCCAGAGGAGATTAAATGAGCCAACAGCAACTTTGTTAATCTCCTCAATATAAGCAGTTATAGAGTTCCGAGTATTTAGTAGCGACGCAAACTGTACAACTCTTCTTCAATGGGAGAGTGCTACGGTTACAGAAAACAGACAGTGGTGCATCGGATACATGCATTGAAGCCCCAGGAGTGCCGCCATGTGGCGACAACGGCCGTGCTAGTCTCTGGCGGAGAAGAGTGCATGAGGCCTCCAGATATTAATCCCGACGAAACTTCTGTGCCACCATCTCAATGGGACGGTGGGAGGATGGCAGGAATCATTTTGTGGTACGTCAGAAACCAACTATTGGGCACCCAGAGGAGATTAAATGAGCCAACAGCAACTTTGTTAATCTCCTCAATATAAGCAGTTATAGAGTTCCGAGTATTTAGTAGCGACGCAAACTGTACAACTCTTCTTCAATGGGAGAGTGCTACGGTTACAGAAAACAGACAGTGGTGCATCGGATACATGCATTGAAGCCCCAGGAGTGCCGCCATTTGGCGACAACGGCCGTGCTAGTCTCTGGCGGAGAAGAGTGCATGAGGCCTCCAGATATTAATCCCGACGAAACTTCTGTGCCACCATCTCAATGGGACGGTGGGAGGATGGCAGGAATCATTTTGTGGTACGTCAGAAACCAAGTATTGCGCACCCAGAGGAGATTAAATGAGCCAACAGCAACTTTGTTAATCTCCTCAATATAAACCGCTATAGAGATCCGAGTATTTAGTAGCGACGCAAACTGTACAACTCTTCTTCAATGGGAGAGTGCTACGGTTACAGAAAACAGACAGTGGTGCATCGGATACATGCATTGAAGCCCCAGGAGTGCCGCCATGTGGCGACAACGGCCGTGCTAGTCTCTGGCGGAGAAGAGTGCATGAGGCCTCCAGATATTAATCCCGACGAAACTTCTGTGCCACCATCTCAATGGGACGGTGGGAGGATGGCAGGAATCATTTTGTGGTACGTCAGAAACCAACTATTGGGCACCCAGAGGAGATTAAATGAGCCAACAGCAACTTTGTTAATCTCCTCAATATAAGCCGCTATAGAGATCCGAGTATTTAGTAGCGACGCAAACTGTACAACTCTTCTTCAATGGGAGAGTGCTACGGTTACAGAAAACAGACAGTGGTGCATCGGATACATGCATTGAAGCCCCAGGAGTGCCGCCATGTGGCGACAACGGCCGTGCTAGTCTCTGGCGGAGAAGAGTGCATGAGGCCTCCAGATATTAATCCCGACGAAACTTCTGTGCCACCATCTCAATGGGACGGTGGGAGGATGGCAGGAATCATTTTGTGGTACGTCAGAAACCAACTATTGGGCACCCAGAGGAGATTAAATGAGCCAACAGCAACTTTGTTAATCTCCTCAATATAAGCCGCTATAGAGATCCGAGTATTTAGTAGCGACGCAAACTGTACAACTCTTCTTCAATGGGAGAGTGCTACGGTTACAGAAAACAGACAGTGGTGCATCGGATACATGCATTGAAGCCCCAGGAGTGCCGCCATGTGGCGACAACGGCCGTGCTAGTCTCTGGCGGAGAAGAGTGCATGAGGCCTCCAGATATTAATCCCGACGAAACTTCTGTGCCACCATCTCAATGGGACGGTGGGAGGATGGCAGGAATCATTTTGTGGTACGTCAGAAACCAAGTATTGCGCACCCAGAGGAGATTAAATGAGCCAACAGCAACTTTGTTAATCTCCTCAATATAAGCCGCTATAGAGATCCGAGTATTTAGTAGCGACGCAAACTGTACAACTCTTCTTCAATGGGAGAGTGCTACGGTTACAGAAAACAGACAGTGGTGCATCGGATACATGCATTGAAGCCCCAGGAGTGCCGCCATGTGGCGACAACGGCCGTGCTAGTCTCTGGCGGAGAAGAGTGCATGAGGCCTCCAGATATTAATCCCGACGAAACTTCTGTGCCACCATCTCAATGGGACGGTGGGAGGATGGCAGGAATCATTTTGTGGTACGTCAGAAACCAACTATTGGGCACCCAGAGGAGATTAAATGAGCCAACAGCAACTTTGTTAATCTCCTCAATATAAGCCGCTATAGAGATCCGAGTATTTAGTAGCGACGCAAACTGTACAACTCTTCTTCAATGGGAGAGTGCTACGGTTACAGAAAACAGACAGTGGTGCATCGGATACATGCATTGAAGCCCCAGGAGTGCCGCCATGTGGCGACAACGGCCGTGCTAGTCTCTGGCGGAGAAGAGTGCATGAGGCCTCCAGATATTAATCCCGACGAAACTTCTGTGCCACCATCTCAATGGGACGGTGGGAGGATGGCAGGAATCATTTTGTGGTACGTCAGAAACCAACTATTGGGCACCCAGAGGAGATTAAATGAGCCAACAGCAACTTTGTTAATCTCCTCAATATAAGCCGCTATAGAGATCCGAGTATTTAGTAGCGACGCAAACTGTACAACTCTTCTTCAATGGGAGAGTGCTACGGTTACAGAAAACAGACAGTGGTGCATCGGATACATGCATTGAAGCCCCAGGAGTGCCGCCATGTGGCGACAACGGCCGTGCTAGTCTCTGGCGGAGAAGAGTGCATGAGGCCTCCAGATATTAATCCCGACGAAACTTCTGTGCCACCATCTCAATGGGACGGTGGGAGGATGGCAGGAATCATTTTGTGGTACGTCAGAAACCAACTATTGGGCACCCAGAGGAGATTAAATGAGCCAACAGCAACTTTGTTAATCTCCTCAATATAAGCAGTTATAGAGTTCCGAGTATTTAGTAGCGACGCAAACTGTACAACTCTTCTTCAATGGGAGAGTGCTACGGTTACAGAAAACAGACAGTGGTGCATCGGATACATGCATTGAAGCCCCAGGAGTGCCGCCATGTGGCGACAACGGCCGTGCTAGTCTCTGGCGGAGAAGAGTGCATGAGGCCTCCAGATATTAATCGCGACGAAACTTCTGTGCCACCATCTCAATGGGGCGGTGGGAGGATGGCAGGAATCATTTTGTGGTACGTCAGAAACCAAGTACTGCGCACCCAGAGGAGATTAAATGAGCCAACAGCAACTTTGTTAATCTCCTCAATATAAGCAGTTATAGAGTTCCGAGTATTTAGTAGCGACGCAAACTGTACAACTCTTCTTCAATGGGAGAGTGCTACGGTTACAGAAAACAGACAGTGGTGCATCGGATACATGCATTGAAGCCCCAGGAGTGCCGCCATGTGGCGACAACGGCCGTGCTAGTCTCTGGCGGAGAAGAGTGCATGAGGCCTCCAGATATTAATCCCGACGAAACTTCTGTGCCACCATCTCAATGGGACGGTGGGAGGATGGCAGGAATCATTTTGTGGTACGTCAGAAACCAACTATTGGGCACCCAGAGGAGATTAAATGAGCCAACAGCAACTTTGTTAATCTCCTCAATATAAGCAGTTATAGAGTTCCGAGTATTTAGTAGCGACGCAAACTGTACAACTCTTCTTCAATGGGAGAGTGCTACGGTTACAGAAAACAGACAGTGGTGCATCGGATACATGCATTGAAGCCCCAGGAGTGCCGCCATGTGGCGACAACGGCCGTGCTAGTCTCTGGCGGAGAAGAGTGCATGAGGCCGACAGATATTAATCGCGACAAAACTTCTGTGCCACCATCTCAATGGGGCGGTGGGAGGATGGCAGGAATCATTTTGTGGTACGTCAGAAACCAAGTATTGCGCACCCAGAGGAGATTAAATGAGCCAACAGCAACTTTGTTAATCTCCTCAATATAAGCCGCTATAGAGATCCGAGTATTTAGTAGCGACGCAAACTGTACAACTCTTCTTCAATGGGAGAGTGCTACGGTTACAGAAAACAGACAGTGGTGCATCGGATACATGCATTGAAGCCCCAGGAGTGCCGCCATGTGGCGACAACGGCCGTGCTAGTCTCTGGCGGAGAAGAGTGCATGAGGCCTCCAGATATTAATCCCGACGAAACTTCTGTGCCACCATCTCAATGGGACGGTGGGAGGATGGCAGGAATCATTTTGTGGTACGTCAGAAACCAAGTATTGCGCACCCAGAGGAGATTAAATGAGCCAACAGCAACTTTGTTAATCTCCTCAATATAAGCCGCTATAGAGATCCGAGTATTTAGTAGCGACGCAAACTGTACAACTCTTCTTCAATGGGAGAGTGCTACGGTTACAGAAAACAGACAGTGGTGCATCGGATACATGCATTGAAGCCCCAGGAGTGCCGCCATGTGGCGACAACGGCCGTGCTAGTCTCTGGCGGAGAAGAGTGCATGAGGCCTCCAGATATTAATCCCGACGAAACTTCTGTGCCACCATCTCAATGGGACGGTGGGAGGATGGCAGGAATCATTTTGTGGTACGTCAGAAACCAACTATTGGGCACCCAGAGGAGATTAAATGAGCCAACAGCAACTTTGTTAATCTCCTCAATATAAGCAGTTATAGAGTTCCGAGTATTTAGTAGCGACGCAAACTGTACAACTCTTCTTCAATGGGAGAGTGCTACGGTTACAGAAAACAGACAGTGGTGCATCGGATACATGCATTGAAGCCCCAGGAGTGCCGCCATGTGGCGACAACGGCCGTGCTAGTCTCTGGCGGAGAAGAGTGCATGAGGCCTCCAGATATTAATCCCGACGAAACTTCTGTGCCACCATCTCAATGGGACGGTGGGAGGATGGCAGGAATCATTTTGTGGTACGTCAGAAACCAACTATTGGGCACCCAGAGGAGATTAAATGAGCCAACAGCAACTTTGTTAATCTCCTCAATATAAGCAGTTATAGAGTTCCGAGTATTTAGTAGCGACGCAAACTGTACAACTCTTCTTCAATGGGAGAGTGCTACGGTTACAGAAAACAGACAGTGGTGCATCGGATACATGCATTGAAGCCCCAGGAGTGCCGCCATGTGGCGACAACGGCCGTGCTAGTCTCTGGCGGAGAAGAGTGCATGAGGCCTCCAGATATTAATCCCGACGAAACTTCTGTGCCACCATCTCAATGGGACGGTGGGAGGATGGCAGGAATCATTTTGTGGTACGTCAGAAACCAACTATTGGGCACCCAGAGGAGATTAAATGAGCCAACAGCAACTTTGTTAATCTCCTCAATATAAGCCGCTATAGAGATCCGAGTATTTAGTAGCGACGCAAACTGTACAACTCTTCTTCAATGGGAGAGTGCTACGGTTACAGAAAACAGACAGTGGTGCATCGGATACATGCATTGAAGCCCCAGGAGTGCCGCCATGTGGCGACAACGGCCGTGCTAGTTTCTGGCGGAGAAGAGTGCATGAGGCCTCCAGATATTAATCGCGACCCAACTTCTGTGCCACCATCTCAATGGGACGGTGGGAGGATGGCAGGAATCATTTTGTGGTACGTCAGAAACCAACTATTGGGCACCCAGAGGAGATTAAATGAGCCAACAGCAACTTTGTTAATCTCCTCAATATAAGCAGTTATAGAGTTCCGAGTATTTAGTAGCGACGCAAACTGTACAACTCTTCTTCAATGGGAGAGTGCTACGGTTACAGAAAACAGACAGTGGTGCATCGGATACATGCATTGAAGCCCCAGGAGTGCCGCCATGTGGCGACAACGGCCGTGCTAGTCTCTGGCGGAGAAGAGTGCATGAGGCCTCCAGATATTGATCGCGACAAAACTTCTGTGCCACCATCTCAATGGGACGGTGGGAGGATGGCAGGAATCATTTTGTGGTACGTCAGAAACCAAGTATTGCGCACCCAGAGGAGATTAAATGAGCCAACAGCAACTTTGTTAATCTCCTCAATATAAGCAGTTATAGAGTTCCGAGTATTTAGTAGCGACGCAAACTGTACAACTCTTCTTCAATGGGAGAGTGCTACGGTTACAGAAAACAGACAGTGGTGCATCGGATACATGCATTGAAGCCCCAGGAGTGCCGCCATGTGGCGACAACGGCCGTGCTAGTCTCTGGCGGAGAAGAGTGCATGAGGCCTCCAGATATTAATCCCGACGAAACTTCTGTGCCACCATCTCAATGGGACGGTGGGAGGATGGCAGGAATCATTTTGTGGTACGTCAGAAACCAACTATTGGGCACCCAGAGGAGATTAAATGAGCCAACAGCAACTTTGTTAATCTCCTCAATATAAGCAGTTATAGAGTTCCGAGTATTTAGTAGCGACGCAAACTGTACAACTCTTCTTCAATGGGAGAGTGCTACGGTTACAGAAAACAGACAGTGGTGCATCGGATACATGCATTGAAGCCCCAGGAGTGCCGCCATGTGGCGACAACGGCCGTGCTAGTCTCTGGCGGAGAAGAGTGCATGAGGCCTCCAGATATTAATCGCGACAAAACTTCTGTGCCACCATCTCAATGGGGCGGTGGGAGGATGGCAGGAATCATTTTGTGGTACGTCAGAAACCAAGTATTGCGCACCCAGAGGAGATTAAATGAGCCAACAGCAACTTTGTTAATCTCCTCAATATAAGCCGCTATAGAGATCCGAGTATTTAGTAGCGACGCAAACTGTACAACTCTTCTTCAATGGGAGAGTGCTACGGTTACAGAAAACAGACAGTGGTGCATCGGATACATGCATTGAAGCCCCAGGAGTGCCGCCATGTGGCGACAACGGCCGTGCTAGTCTCTGGCGGAGAAGAGTGCATGAGGCCTCCAGATATTAATCCCGACGAAACTTCTGTGCCACCATCTCAATGGGACGGTGGGAGGATGGCAGGAATCATTTTGTGGTACGTCAGAAACCAAGTATTGCGCACCCAGAGGAGATTAAATGAGCCAACAGCAACTTTGTTAATCTCCTCAATATAAGCCGCTATAGAGATCCGAGTATTTAGTAGCGACGCAAACTGTACAACTCTTCTTCAATGGGAGAGTGCTACGGTTACAGAAAACAGACAGTGGTGCATCGGATACATGCATTGAAGCCCCAGGAGTGCCGCCATGTGGCGACAACGGCCGTGCTAGTCTCTGGCGGAGAAGAGTGCATGAGGCCTCCAGATATTAATCCCGACGAAACTTCTGTGCCACCATCTCAATGGGACGGTGGGAGGATGGCAGGAATCATTTTGTGGTACGTCAGAAACCAACTATTGGGCACCCAGAGGAGATTAAATGAGCCAACAGCAACTTTGTTAATCTCCTCAATATAAGCAGTTATAGAGTTCCGAGTATTTAGTAGCGACGCAAACTGTACAACTCTTCTTCAATGGGAGAGTGCTACGGTTACAGAAAACAGACAGTGGTGCATCGGATACATGCATTGAAGCCCCAGGAGTGCCGCCATGTGGCGACAACGGCCGTGCTAGTCTCTGGCGGAGAAGAGTGCATGAGGCCTCCAGATATTAATCCCGACGAAACTTCTGTGCCACCATCTCAATGGGACGGTGGGAGGATGGCAGGAATCATTTTGTGGTACGTCAGAAACCAACTATTGGGCACCCAGAGGAGATTAAATGAGCCAACAGCAACTTTGTTAATCTCCTCAATATAAGCAGTTATAGAGTTCCGAGTATTTAGTAGCGACGCAAACTGTACAACTCTTCTTCAATGGGAGAGTGCTACGGTTACAGAAAACAGACAGTGGTGCATCGGATACATGCATTGAAGCCCCAGGAGTGCCGCCATGTGGCGACAACGGCCGTGCTAGTCTCTGGCGGAGAAGAGTGCATGAGGCCTCCAGATATTAATCGCGACGAAACTTCTGTGCCACCATCTCAATGGGACGGTGGGAGGATGGCAGGAATCATTTTGTGGTACGTCAGAAACCAACTATTGGGCACCCAGAGGAGATTAAATGAGCCAACAGCAACTTTGTTAATCTCCTCAATATAAGCCGCTATAGAGATCCGAGTATTTAGTAGCGACGCAAACTGTACAACTCTTCTTCAATGGGAGAGTGCTACGGTTACAGAAAACAGACAGTGGTGCATCGGATACATGCATTGAAGCCCCAGGAGTGCCGCCATGTGGCGACAACGGCCGTGCTAGTTTCTGGCGGAGAAGAGTGCATGAGGCCTCCAGATATTAATCGCGACCCAACTTCTGTGCCACCATCTCAATGGGACGGTGGGAGGATGGCAGGAATCATTTTGTGGTACGTCAGAAACCAACTATTGGGCACCCAGAGGAGATTAAATGAGCCAACAGCAACTTTGTTAATCTCCTCAATATAAGCAGTTATAGAGTTCCGAGTATTTAGTAGCGACGCAAACTGTACAACTCTTCTTCAATGGGAGAGTGCTACGGTTACAGAAAACAGACAGTGGTGCATCGGATACATGCATTGAAGCCCCAGGAGTGCCGCCATGTGGCGACAACGGCCGTGCTAGTCTCTGGCGGAGAAGAGTGCATGAGGCCTCCAGATATTGATCGCGACAAAACTTCTGTGCCACCATCTCAATGGGACGGTGGGAGGATGGCAGGAATCATTTTGTGGTACGTCAGAAACCAAGTATTGCGCACCCAGAGGAGATTAAATGAGCCAACAGCAACTTTGTTAATCTCCTCAATATAAGCCGCTATAGCGATCCGAGTATTTAGTAGCGACGCAAACTGTACAACTCTTCTTCATTGGGAGAGTGCTACGGTTACAGAAAACAGACAGTGGTGCATCGGATACATGCATTGAAGCCCCAGGAGTGCCGCCATGTGGCGACAACGGCCTTGCTAGTCTCTGGCGGAGAAGAGTGCATGAGGCCTCCAGATATTAATCGCGACAAAACTTCTGTGCCACCATCTCAATGGGGCGGTGGGAGGTTGGCAGGAATCATTTTGTGGTACGTCAGAAACCAAGTATTGCGCACCCAGAGGAGATTAAATGAGCCAACAGCAACTTTGTTAATCTCCTCAATATAAGCAGTTATAGAGATCCGAGTATTTAGTAGCGACGCAAACTGTACAACTCTTCTTCAATGGGAGAGTGCTACGGTTACAGAAAACAGACAGTGGTGCATCGGATACATGCATTGAAGCCCCAGGAGTGCCGCCATGTGGCGACAACGGCCGTGCTAGTCTCTGGCGGAGAAGAGTGCATGAGGCCTCCAGATATTAATCCCGACGAACCTTCTGTGCCACCATCTCAATGGGACGGTGGGAGGATGGCAGGAATCATTTTGTGGTACGTCAGAAACCAAGTATTGCGCACCCAGAGGAGATTAAATGAGCCAACAGCAACTTTGTTAATCTCCTCAATATAAGCAGTTATAGAGTTCCGAGTATTTAGTAGCGACGCAAACTGTACAACTCTTCTTCAATGGGAGAGTGCTACGGTTACAGAAAACAGACAGTGGTGCATCGGATACATGCATTGAAGCCCCAGGAGTGCCGCCATGTGGCGACAACGGCCGTGCTAGTCTCTGGCGGAGAAGAGTGCATGAGGCCTCCAGATATTAATCCCGACGAAACTTCTGTGCCACCATCTCAATGGGACGGTGGGAGGATGGCAGGAATCATTTTGTGGTACGTCAGAAACCAACTATTGGGCACCCAGAGGAGATTAAATGAGCCAACAGCAACTTTGTTAATCTCCTCAATATAAGCAGTTATAGAGTTCCGAGTATTTAGTAGCGACGCAAACTGTACAACTCTTCTTCAATGGGAGAGTGCTACGGTTACAGAAAACAGACAGTGGTGCATCGGATACATGCATTGAAGCCCCAGGAGTGCCGCCATGTGGCGACAACGGCCGTGCTAGTCTCTGGCGGAGAAGAGTGCATGAGGCCTCCAGATATTAATCGCGACGAAACTTCTGTGCCACCATCTCAATGGGACGGTGGGAGGATGGCAGGAATCATTTTGTGGTACGTCAGAAACCAAGTATTGCGCACCCAGAGGAGATTAAATGAGCCAACAGCAACTTTGTTAATCTCCTCAATATAAGCAGTTATAGAGTTCCGAGTATTTAGTAGCGACGCAAACTGTACAACTCTTCTTCAATGGGAGAGTGCTACGGTTACAGAAAACAGACAGTGGTGCATCGGATACATGCATTGAAGCCCCAGGAGTGCCGCCATGTGGCGACAACGGCCGTGCTAGTCTCTGGCGGAGAAGAGTGCATGAGGCCTCCAGATATTAATCGCGACGAAACTTCTGTGCCACCATCTCAATGGGACGGTGGGAGGATGGCAGGAATCATTTTGTGGTACGTCAGAAACCAACTATTGCGCACCCAGAGGAGATTAAATGAGCCAACAGCAACTTTGTTAATCTCCTCAATATAAGCAGTTATAGAGTTCCGAGTATTTAGTAGCGACGCAAACTGTACAACTCTTCTTCAATGGGAGAGTGCTACGGTTACAGAAAACAGACAGTGGTGCATCGGATACATGCATTGAAGCCCCAGGAGTGCCGCCATGTGGCGACAACGGCCGTGCTAGTCTCTGGCGGAGAAGAGTGCATGAGGCCTCCAGATATTAATCGCGACGAAACTTCTGTGCCACCATCTCAATGGGACGGTGGGAGGATGGCAGGAATCATTTTGTGGTACGTCAGAAACCAACTATTGGGCACCCAGAGGAGATTAAATGAGCCAACAGCAACTTTGTTAATCTCCTCAATATAAGCAGTTATAGAGTTCCGAGTATTTAGTAGCGACGCAAACTGTACAACTCTTCTTCAATGGGAGAGTGCTACGGTTACAGAAAACAGACAGTGGTGCATCGGATACATGCATTGAAGCCCCAGGAGTGCCGCCACGTGTCGACAACGGCCGTGCTAGTCTCTGGCGGAGAAGAGTGCATGAGGCCTCCAGATATTAATCCCGACGAAACTTCTGTGCCACCATCTCAATGGGACGGTGGGAGGATGGCAGGAATCATTTTGTGGTACGTCAGAAACCAAGTATTGCGCACCCAGAGGAGATTAAATTAGCCAACAGCAACTTTGTTAATCTCCTCAATATAAGCAGTTATAGAGTTCCGAGTATTTAGTAGCGACGCAAACTGTACAACTCTTCTTCAATGGGAGAGTGCTACGGTTACAGAAAACAGACAGTGGTGCATCGGATACATGCATTGAAGCCCCAGGAGTGCCGCCATGTGGCGACAACGGCCGTGCTAGTCTCTGGCGGAGAAGAGTGCATGAGGCCTCCAGATATTAATCCCGACGAAACTTCTGTGCCACCATCTCAATGGGACGGTGGGAGGATGGCAGGAATCATTTTGTGGTACGTCAGAAACCAACTATTGGGCACCCAGAGGAGATTAAATGAGCCAACAGCAACTTTGTTAATCTCCTCAATATAAGCAGTTATAGAGTTCCGAGTATTTAGTAGCGACGCAAACTGTACAACTCTTCTTCAATGGGAGAGTGCTACGGTTACAGAAAACAGACAGTGGTGCATCGGATACATGCATTGAAGCCCCAGGAGTGCCGCCATGTGGCGACAACGGCCGTGCTAGTCTCTGGCGGAGAAGAGTGCATGAGGCCTCCAGATATTAATCGCGACAAAACTTCTGTGCCACCATCTCAATGGGGCGGTGGGAGGATGGCAGGAATCATTTTGTGGTACGTCAGAAACCAAGTATTGCGCACCCAGAGGAGATTAAATGAGCCAACAGCAACTTTGTTAATCTCCTCAATATAAGCCGCTATAGAGATCCGAGTATTTAGTAGCGACGCAAACTGTACAACTCTTCTTCAATGGGAGAGTGCTACGGTTACAGAAAACAGACAGTGGTGCATCGGATACATGCATTGAAGCCCCAGGAGTGCCGCCATGTGGCGACAACGGCCGTGCTAGTCTCTGGCGGAGAAGAGTGCATGAGGCCTCCAGATATTAATCCCGACGAAACTTCTGTGCCACCATCTCAATGGGACGGTGGGAGGATGGCAGGAATCATTTTGTGGTACGTCAGAAACCAAGTATTGCGCACCCAGAGGAGATTAAATGAGCCAACAGCAACTTTGTTAATCTCCTCAATATAAGCCGCTATAGAGATCCGAGTATTTAGTAGCGACGCAAACTGTACAACTCTTCTTCAATGGGAGAGTGCTACGGTTACAGAAAACAGACAGTGGTGCATCGGATACATGCATTGAAGCCCCAGGAGTGCCGCCATGTGGCGACAACGGCCGTGCTAGTCTCTGGCGGAGAAGAGTGCATGAGGCCTCCAGATATTAATCCCGACGAAACTTCTGTGCCACCATCTCAATGGGACGGTGGGAGGATGGCAGGAATCATTTTGTGGTACGTCAGAAACCAACTATTGGGCACCCAGAGGAGATTAAATGAGCCAACAGCAACTTTGTTAATCTCCTCAATATAAGCAGTTATAGAGTTCCGAGTATTTAGTAGCGACGCAAACTGTACAACTCTTCTTCAATGGGAGAGTGCTACGGTTACAGAAAACAGACAGTGGTGCATCGGATACATGCATTGAAGCCCCAGGAGTGCCGCCATGTGGCGACAACGGCCGTGCTAGTCTCTGGCGGAGAAGAGTGCATGAGGCCTCCAGATATTAATCCCGACGAAACTTCTGTGCCACCATCTCAATGGGACGGTGGGAGGATGGCAGGAATCATTTTGTGGTACGTCAGAAACCAACTATTGGGCACCCAGAGGAGATTAAATGAGCCAACAGCAACTTTGTTAATCTCCTCAATATAAGCAGTTATAGAGTTCCGAGTATTTAGTAGCGACGCAAACTGTACAACTCTTCTTCAATGGGAGAGTGCTACGGTTACAGAAAACAGACAGTGGTGCATCGGATACATGCATTGAAGCCCCAGGAGTGCCGCCATGTGGCGACAACGGCCGTGCTAGTCTCTGGCGGAGAAGAGTGCATGAGGCCTCCAGATATTAATCCCGACGAAACTTCTGTGCCACCATCTCAATGGGACGGTGGGAGGATGGCAGGAATCATTTTGTGGTACGTCAGAAACCAACTATTGGGCACCCAGAGGAGATTAAATGAGCCAACAGCAACTTTGTTAATCTCCTCAATATAAGCCGCTATAGAGATCCGAGTATTTAGTAGCGACGCAAACTGTACAACTCTTCTTCAATGGGAGAGTGCTACGGTTACAGAAAACAGACAGTGGTGCATCGGATACATGCATTGAAGCCCCAGGAGTGCCGCCATGTGGCGACAACGGCCGTGCTAGTTTCTGGCGGAGAAGAGTGCATGAGGCCTCCAGATATTAATCGCGACCCAACTTCTGTGCCACCATCTCAATGGGACGGTGGGAGGATGGCAGGAATCATTTTGTGGTACGTCAGAAACCAACTATTGGGCACCCAGAGGAGATTAAATGAGCCAACAGCAACTTTGTTAATCTCCTCAATATAAGCAGTTATAGAGTTCCGAGTATTTAGTAGCGACGCAAACTGTACAACTCTTCTTCAATGGGAGAGTGCTACGGTTACAGAAAACAGACAGTGGTGCATCGGATACATGCATTGAAGCCCCAGGAGTGCCGCCATGTGGCGACAACGGCCGTGCTAGTCTCTGGCGGAGAAGAGTGCATGAGGCCTCCAGATATTGATCGCGACAAAACTTCTGTGCCACCATCTCAATGGGACGGTGGGAGGATGGCAGGAATCATTTTGTGGTACGTCAGAAACCAAGTATTGCGCACCCAGAGGAGATTAAATGAGCCAACAGCAACTTTGTTAATCTCCTCAATATAAGCCGCTATAGAGATCCGAGTATTTAGTAGCGACGCAAACTGTACAACTCTTCTTCATTGGGAGAGTGCTACGGTTACAGAAAACAGACAGTGGTGCATCGGATACATGCATTGAAGCCCCAGGAGTGCCGCCATGTGGCGACAACGGCCGTGCTAGTCTCTGGCGGAGAAGAGTGCATGAGGCCTCCAGATATTAATCGCGACAAAACTTCTGTGCCACCATCTCAATGGGGCGGTGGGAGGTTGGCAGGAATCATTTTGTGGTACGTCAGAAACCAAGTATTGCGCACCCAGAGGAGATTAAATGAGCCAACAGCAACTTTGTTAATCTCCTCAATATAAGCAGTTATAGAGATCCGAGTATTTAGTAGCGACGCAAACTGTACAACTCTTCTTCAATGGGAGAGTGCTACGGTTACAGAAAACAGACAGTGGTGCATCGGATACATGCATTGAAGCCCCAGGAGTGCCGCCATGTGGCGACAACGGCCGTGCTAGTCTCTGGCGGAGAAGAGTGCATGAGGCCTCCAGATATTAATCCCGACGAACCTTCTGTGCCACCATCTCAATGGGACGGTGGGAGGATGGCAGGAATCATTTTGTGGTACGTCAGAAACCAAGTATTGCGCACCCAGAGGAGATTAAATGAGCCAACAGCAACTTTGTTAATCTCCTCAATATAAGCAGTTATAGAGTTCCGAGTATTTAGTAGCGACGCAAACTGTACAACTCTTCTTCAATGGGAGAGTGCTACGGTTACAGAAAACAGACAGTGGTGCATCGGATACATGCATTGAAGCCCCAGGAGTGCCGCCATGTGGCGACAACGGCCGTGCTAGTCTCTGGCGGAGAAGAGTGCATGAGGCCTCCAGATATTAATCCCGACGAAACTTCTGTGCCACCATCTCAATGGGACGGTGGGAGGATGGCAGGAATCATTTTGTGGTACGTCAGAAACCAACTATTGGGCACCCAGAGGAGATTAAATGAGCCAACAGCAACTTTGTTAATCTCCTCAATATAAGCAGTTATAGAGTTCCGAGTATTTAGTAGCGACGCAAACTGTACAACTCTTCTTCAATGGGAGAGTGCTACGGTTACAGAAAACAGACAGTGGTGCATCGGATACATGCATTGAAGCCCCAGGAGTGCCGCCATGTGGCGACAACGGCCGTGCTAGTCTCTGGCGGAGAAGAGTGCATGAGGCCTCCAGATATTAATCGCGACGAAACTTCTGTGCCACCATCTCAATGGGACGGTGGGAGGATGGCAGGAATCATTTTGTGGTACGTCAGAAACCAAGTATTGCGCACCCAGAGGAGATTAAATGAGCCAACAGCAACTTTGTTAATCTCCTCAATATAAGCAGTTATAGAGTTCCGAGTATTTAGTAGCGACGCAAACTGTACAACTCTTCTTCAATGGGAGAGTGCTACGGTTACAGAAAACAGACAGTGGTGCATCGGATACATGCATTGAAGCCCCAGGAGTGCCGCCATGTGGCGACAACGGCCGTGCTAGTCTCTGGCGGAGAAGAGTGCATGAGGCCTCCAGATATTAATCGCGACGAAACTTCTGTGCCACCATCTCAATGGGACGGTGGGAGGATGGCAGGAATCATTTTGTGGTACGTCAGAACCCAAGTATTGCGCACCCAGAGGAGATTAAATGAGCCAACAGCAACTTTGTTAATCTCCTCAATATAAGCAGTTATAGAGTTCCGAGTATTTAGTAGCGACGCAAACTGTACAACTCTTCTTCAATGGGAGAGTGCTACGGTTACAGAAAACAGACAGTGGTGCATCGGATACATGCATTGAAGCCCCAGGAGTGCCGCCATGTGGCGACAACGGCCGTGCTAGTCTCTGGCGGAGAAGAGTGCATGAGGCCTCCAGATATTAATCCCGACGAAACTTCTGTGCCACCATCTCAATGGGACGGTGGGAGGATGGCAGGAATCATTTTGTGGTACGTCAGAAACCAACTATTGGGCACCCAGAGGAGATTAAATGAGCCAACAGCAACTTTGTTAATCTCCTCAATATAAGCAGTTATAGAGTTCCGAGTATTTAGTAGCGACGCAAACTGTACAACTCTTCTTCAATGGGAGAGTGCTACGGTTACAGAAAACAGACAGTGGTGCATCGGATACATGCATTGAAGCCCCAGGAGTGCCGCCATGTGGCGACAACGGCCGTGCTAGTCTCTGGCGGAGAAGAGTGCATGAGGCCTCCAGATATTAATCCCGACGAAACTTCTGTGCCACCATCTCAATGGGACGGTGGGAGGATGGCAGGAATCATTTTGTGGTACGTCAGAAACCAAGTATTGCGCACCCAGAGGAGATTAAATGAGCCAACAGCAACTTTGTTAATCTCCTCAATATAAGCAGTTATAGAGTTCCGAGTATTTAGTAGCGACGCAAACTGTACAACTCTTCTTCAATGGGAGAGTGCTACGGTTACAGAAAACAGACAGTGGTGCATCGGATACATGCATTGAAGCCCCAGGAGTGCCGCCATGTGGCGACAACGGCCGTGCTAGTCTCTGGCGGAGAAGAGTGCATGAGGCCTCCAGATATTAATCCCGACGAAACTTCTGTGCCACCATCTCAATGGGACGGTGGGAGGATGGCAGGAATCATTTTGTGGTACGTCAGAAACCAACTATTGGGCACCCAGAGGAGATTAAATGAGCCAACAGCAACTTTGTTAATCTCCTCAATATAAGCAGTTATAGAGTTCCGAGTATTTAGTAGCGACGTAAACTGTACAACTCTTCTTCAATGGGAGAGTGCTACGGTTACAGAAAACAGACAGTGGTGCATCGGATACATGCATTGAAGCCCCAGGAGTGCCGCCATGTGGCGACAACGGCCGTGCTAGTCTCTGGCGGAGAAGAGTGCATGAGGCCTCCAGATATTAATCGCGACAAAACTTCTGTGCCACCATCTCAATGGGGCGGTGGGAGGATGGCAGGAATCATTTTGTGGTACGTCAGAAACCAAGTATTGCGCACCCAGAGGAGATTAAATGAGCCAACAGCAACTTTGTTAATCTCCTCAATATAAGCAGTTATAGAGTTCCGAGTATTTAGTAGCGACGCAAACTGTACAACTCTTCTTCAATGAGAGAGTGCTACGGTTACAGAAAACAGACAGTGGTGCATCGGATACATGCATTGAAGCCCCAGGAGTGCCGCCATGTGGCGACAACGGCCGTGCTAGTCTCTGGCGGAGAAGAGTGCATGAGGCCTCCAGATATTAATCGCGACGAAACTTCTGTGCCACCATTTAAATGGGACGGTGGGAGGATGGCAGGAATCATTTTGTGGTACGTCAGAAACCAAGTATTGCGCACCCAGAGGAGATTAAATGAGCCAACAGCAACTTTGTTAATCTCCTCAATATAAGCAGTTATAGAGTTCCGAGTATTTAGTAGCGACGCAAACTGTACAACTCTTCTTCAATGGGAGAGTGCTACGGTTACAGAAAACAGACAGTGGTGCATCGGATACATGCATTGAAGCCCCAGGAGTGCCGCCATGTGGCGACAACGGCCGTGCTAGTCTCTGGCGGAGAAGAGTGCATGAGGCCTCCAGATATTAATCGCGACGAAACTTCTGTGCCACCATCCCAATGGGACGGTGGGAGGATGGCAGGAATCATTTTGTGGTACGTCAGAAACCAAGTATTGCGCACCCAGAGGAGATTAAATGAGCCAACAGCAACTTTGTTAATCTCCTCAATATAAGCAGTTATAGAGTTCCGAGTATTTAGTAGCGACGCAAACTGTACAACTCTTCTTCAATGGGAGAGTGCTACGGTTACAGAAAACAGACAGTGGTGCATCGGATACATGCATTGAAGCCCCAGGAGTGCCGCCATGTGGCGACAACGGCCGTGCTAGTCTCTGGCGGAGAAGAGTGCATGAGGCCTCCAGATATTAATCGCGACGAAACTTCTGTGCCACCATCTCAATGGGACGGTGGGAGGATCGCAGGAATCATTTTGTGGTACGTCAGAAACCAAGTATTGCGCACCCAGAGGAGATTAAATGAGCCAACAGCAACTTTGTTAATCTCCTCAATATAAGCAGATATAGAGTTCCGATTATTTAGTAGCGACGCAAACTGTACAACTCTTCTTCAATGGGAGAGTGCTACGGTTACAGAAAACAGACAGTGGTGCATCGGATACATGCATTGAAGCCCCAGGAGTGCCGCCATGTGGCGACAACGGCCGTGCTAGTCTCTGGCGGAGAAGAGTGCATGAGGCCTCCAGATATTAATCGCGACGAAACTTCTGTGCCACCATCTCAATGGGACGGTGGGAGGATGGCAGGAATCATTTTGTGGTACGTCAGAAACCAAGTATTGCGCACCCAGAGGAGATTAAATGAGCCAACAGCAACTTTGTTAATCTCCTCAATATAAGCAGTTATAGAGTTCCGAGTATTTAGTAGCGACGCAAACTGTACAACTCTTCTTCAATGGGAGAGTGCTACGGTTACAGAAAACAGACAGTGGTACATCGGATACATGCATTGAAGCCCCAGGAGTGCCGCCATGTGGCGACAACGGCCGTGCTAGTCTCTGGCGGAGAAGAGTGCATGAGGCCTCCAGATATTAATCGCGACGAAACTTCTGTGCCACCATCTCAATGGGACGGTGGGAGGATGGCAGGAATCATTTTGTGGTACGTCAGAAACCAAGTATTGCGCACCCAGAGGAGATTAAATGAGCCAACAGCAACTTTGTTAATCTCCTCAATATAAGCAGTTATAGAGTTCCGAGTATTTAGTAGCGACGCAAACTGTACAACTCTTCTTCAATGGGAGAGTGCTACGGTTACAGAAAACAGACAGTGGTGCATCGGATACATGCATTGAAGCCCCAGGAGTGCCGCCATGTGGCGACAACGGCCGTGCTAGTCTCTGGCGGAGAAGAGTGCATGAGGCCTCCAGATATTAATCGCGACGAAACTTGTGTGCCACCATCTCAATGGGACGGTGGGAGGATGGCAGGAATCATTTTGTGGTACGTCAGAAACCAAGTATTGCGCACCCAGAGGAGATTAAATGAGCCAACAGCAACTTTGTTAATCTCCTCAATATAAGCAGTTATAGAGTTCCGAGTATTTAGTAGCGACGCAAACTGTACAACTCTTCTTCAATGGGAGAGTGCTACGGTTACAGAAAACAGACAGTGGTGCATCGGATACATGCATTGAAGCCCCAGGAGTGCCGCCATGTGGCGACAACGGCCGTGCTAGTCTCTGGCGGAGAAGAGTGCATGAGGCCTCCAGATATTAATCCCGACGAAACTTCTGTGCCACCATCTCAATGGGACGGTGGGAGGATGGCAGGAATCATTTTGTGGTACGTCAGAAACCAAGTATTGCGCACCCAGAGGAGATTAAATGAGCCAACAGCAACTTTGTTAATCTCCTCAATATAAGCAGTTATAGAGTTCCGAGTATTTAGTAGCGACGCAAACTGTACAACTCTTCTTCAATGGGAGAGTGCTACGGTTACAGAAAACAGACAGTGGTGCATCGGATACATGCATTGAAGCCCCAGGAGTGCCGCCATGTGGCGACAACGGCCGTGCTAGTCTCTGGCGGAGAAGTGTGCATGAGGCCTCCAGATATTAATCGCGACGAAACTTCTGTGCCACCATCTCAATGGGACGGTGGGAGGATGGCAGGAATCATTTTGTGGTACGTCAGAACCCAAGTATTGCGCACCCAGAGGAGATTAAATGAGCCAACAGCAACTTTGTTAATCTCCTCAATATAAGCAGTTATAGAGTTCCGAGTATTTAGTAGCGACGCAAACTGTACAACTCTTCTTCAATGGGAGAGTGCTACGGTTACAGAAAACAGACAGTGGTGCATCGGATACATGCATTGAAGCCCCAGGAGTGCCGCCATGTGGCGACAACGGCCGTGCTAGTCTCTGGCGGAGAAGAGTGCATGAGGCCTCCAGATATTAATCGCGACGAAACTTGTGTGCCACCATCTCAATGGGACGGTGGGAGGATGGCAGGAATCATTTTGTGGTACGTCAGAAACCAAGTATTGCGCACCCAGAGGAGATTAAATGAGCCAACAGCAACTTTGTTAATCTCCTCAATATAAGCAGTTATAGAGTTCCGAGTATTTAGTAGCGACGCAAACTGTACAACTCTTCTTCAATGGGAGAGTGCTACGGTTACAGAAAACAGA
The DNA here is from genome assembly GCF_021461385.2 of Schistocerca piceifrons. NCBI lineage: Eukaryota > Metazoa > Arthropoda > Insecta > Orthoptera > Acrididae > Schistocerca > Schistocerca piceifrons. The sequence continues at coordinate 26,267,137 of NC_060138.1, forward strand.
CAGTGGTGCATCGGATACATGCATTGAAGCCTCAGGAGTGCCGCCATGTGGCGACAACGGCCGTGCTAGTCTCTGGCGGAGAAGAGTGCATGAGGCCTCTAGATATTAATCGCGACGAAACTTGTGTGGCACCATCTCAATGGGACGGTGGGAGGATGGCAGGAATCATTTTGTGGTACGTCAGAAACCAAGTATTGCGCACCCAGAGGAGATTAAATGAGCCAACAGCAACTTTGTTAATCTCCTCAATATAAGCAGTTATAGAGTTCCGAGTATTTAGTAGCGACGCCAACTGTACAACTCTTCTTCAATGGGAGAGTGCTACGGTTACAGAAAACAGACAGTGGTGCATCGGATACATGCATTGAAGCCCCAGGAGTGCCGCCATGTGGCGACAACGGCCGTGCTAGTCTCTGGCGGAGAAGAGTGCATGAGGCCTCCAGATATTAATCTCGACGAAACTTCTGTGCCACCATCTCAATGGGACGGTGGGAGGATGGCAGGAATCATTTTGTGGTACGTCAGAAACCAAGTATTGCGCACCCAGAGGAGATTAAATGAGCCAACAGCAACTTTGTTAATCTCCTCAATATAAGCAGTTATAGAGTTCCGAGTATTTAGTAGCGACGCCAACTGTACAACTCTTCTTCAATGGGAGAGTGCTACGGTTACAGAAAACAGACAGTGGTGCATCGGATACATGCATTGAAGCCCCAGGAGTGCCGCCATGTGGCGACAACGGCCGTGCTAGTCTCTGGCGGAGAAGAGTGCATGAGGCCTCCAGATATTAATCCCGACGAAACTTCTGTGCCACCATCTCAATGGGACGGTGGGAGGATGGCAGGAATCATTTTGTGGTACGTCAGAAACCAAGTATTGCGCACCCAGAGGAGATTAAATGAGCCAACAGCAACTTTGTTAATCTCCTCAATATAAGGCGTTATAGAGATCCGAGTATTTAGTAGCGACGCAAACTGTACAACTCTTCTTCAATGGGAGAGTGCTACGGTTACAGAAAACAGACAGTGGTGCATCGGATACATGCATTGAAGCCCCAGGAGTGCCGCCATGTGGCGACAACGGCCGTGCTAGTCTCTGGCGGAGAAGAGTGCATGAGGCATCCAGATATTAATCGCGACGAAACTTGTGTGCCACCATCTCAATGGGACGGTGGGAGGATCGCAGGAATCATTTTGTGGTACGTCAGAAACCAAGTATTGCGCACCCAGAGGAGATTAAATGAGCCAACAGCAACTTTGTTAATCTCCTCAATATAAGCAGTTATAGAGTTCCGAGTATTTAGTAGCGACGCAAACTGTACAACTCTTCTTCAATGGGAGAGTGCTACGGTTACAGAAAACAGACAGTGGTGCATCGGATACATGCATTGAAGCCCCAGGAGTGCCGCCATGTGGCGACAACGGCCGTGCTAGTCTCTGGCGGAGAAGAATGCATGAGGCCTCCAGATATTAATCCCGACGAAACTTCTGTGCCACCATCTCAATGGGACGGTGGGAGGATGGCAGGAATCATTTTGTGGTACGTCAGAAACCAAGTATTGCGCACCCAGAGGAGATTAAATGAGCCAACAGCAACTTTGTTAATCTCCTCAATATAAGGCGTTATAGAGATCCGAGTATTTAGTAGCGACGCAAACTGTACAACTCTTCTTCAATGGGAGAGTGCTACGGTTACAGAAAACAGACAGTGGTGCATCGGATACATGCATTGAAGCCCCAGGAGTGCCGCCATGTGGCGACAACGGCCGTGCTAGTCTCTGGCGGAGAAGAGTGCATGAGGCATCCAGATATTAATCGCGACGAAACTTCTGTGCCACCATCTCAATGGGACGGTGGGAGGATCGCAGGAATCATTTTGTGGTACGTCAGAAACCAAGTATTGCGCACCCAGAGGAGATTAAATGAGCCAACAGCAACTTTGTTAATCTCCTCAATATAAGCAGTTATAGAGTTCCGAGTATTTAGTAGCGACGCAAACTGTACAACTCTTCTTCAATGGGAGAGTGCTACGGTTACAGAAAACAGACAGTGGTGCATCGGATACATGCATTGAAGCCCCAGGAGTGCCGCCATGTGGCGACAACGGCCGTGCTAGTCTCTGGCGGAGAAGAGTGCATGAGGCCTCTAGATATTAATCGCGACAAAACTTGTGTGGCACCATCTCAATGGGACGGTGGGAGGATGGCAGGAATCATTTTGTGGTACGTCAGAAACCAAGTATTGCGCACCCAGAGGAGATTAAATGAGCCAACAGCAACTTTGTTAATCTCCTCAATATAAGCAGTTATAGAGTTCCGAGTATTTAGTAGCGACGCCAACTGTACAACTCTTCTTCAATGGGAGAGTGCTACGGTTACAGAAAACAGACAGTGGTGCATCGGATACATGCATTGAAGCCCCAGGAGTGCCGCCATGTGGCGACAACGGCCGTGCTAGTCTCTGGCGGAGAAGAGTGCATGAGGCCTCCAGATATTAATCTCGACGAAACTTCTGTGCCACCATCTCAATGGGACGGTGGGAGGATGGCAGGAATCATTTTGTGGTACGTCAGAAACCAAGTATTGCGCACCCAGAGGAGATTAAATGAGCCAACAGCAACTTTGTTAATCTCCTCAATATATTCAGTTATAGAGTTCCGAGTATTTAGTAGCGACGCAAACTGTACAACTCTTCTTCAATGGGAGAGTGCTACGGTTACAGAAAACAGACAGTGGTGCATCGGATACATGCATTGAAGCCCCAGGAGTGCCGCCATGTGGCGACAACGGCCGTGCTAGTCTCTGGCGGAGAAGAGTGCATGAGGCATCCAGATATTAATCGCGACGAAACTTCTGTGCCACCATCTCAATGGGACGGTGGGAGGATCGCAGGAATCATTTTGTGGTACGTCAGAAACCAAGTATTGCGCACCCAGAGGAGATTAAATGAGCCAACAGCAACTTTGTTAATCTCCTCAATACAAGCAGTTATAGAGTTCCGAGTATTTAGTAGCGACGCAAACTGTACAACTCTTCTTCAATGGGAGAGTGCTACGGTTACAGAAAACAGACAGTGGTGCATCGGATACATGCATTGAAGCCCCAGGAGTGCCGCCATGTGGCGACAACGGCCGTGCTAGTCTCTGGCGGAGAAGAGTGCATGAGGCCTCCAGATATTAATCCCGACGAAACTTCTGTGCCACCATCTCAATGGGACGGTGGGAGGATGGCAGGAATCATTTTGTGGTACGTCAGAAACCAAGTATTGCGCACCCAGAGGAGATTAAATGAGCCAACAGCAACTTTGTTAATCTCCTCAATATAAGGCGTTATAGAGATCCGAGTATTTAGTAGCGACGCAAACTGTACAACTCTTCTTCAATGGGAGAGTGCTACGGTTACAGAAAACAGACAGTGGTGCATCGGATACATGCATTGAAGCCCCAGGAGTGCCGCCATGTGGCGACAACGGCCGTGCTAGTCTCTGGCGGAGAAGAGTGCATGAGGCCTCCAGATATTAATCGCGACGAAACTTCTGTGCCACCATCTCAATGGGACGGTGGGAGGATGGCAGGAATCATTTTGTGGTACGTCAGAAACCAACTATTGGGCACCCAGAGGAGATTAAATGAGCCAACAGCAACTTTGTTAATCTCCTCAATATAAGCAGTTATAGAGTTCCGAGTATTTAGTAGCGACGCAAACTGTACAACTCTTCTTCAATGGGAGAGTGCTACGGTTACAGAAAACAGACAGTGGTGCATCGGATACATGCATTGAAGCCCCAGGAGTGCCGCCATGTGGCGACAACGGCCGTGCTAGTCTCTGGCGGAGAAGAGTGCATGAGGCATCCAGATATTAATCGCGACGAAACTTCTGTGCCACCATCTCAATGGGACGGTGGGAGGATCGCAGGAATCATTTTGTGGTACGTCAGAAACCAAGTATTGCGCACCCAGAGGAGATTAAATGAGCCAACAGCAACGTTGTTAATCTCCTCAATATAAGCAGTTATAGAGTTCCGAGTATTTAGTAGCGACGCAAACTGTACAACTCTTCTTCAATGGGAGAGTGCTACGGTTACAGAAAACAGACAGTGGTGCATCGGATACATGCATTGAAGCCCCAGGAGTGCCGCCATGTGGCGACAACGGCCGTGCTAGTCTCTGGCGGAGAAGAGTGCATGAGGCCTCCAGATATTAATCCCGACGAAACTTCTGTGCCACCATCTCAATGGGACGGTGGGAGGATGGCAGGAATCATTTTGTGGTACGTCAGAAACCAAGTATTGCGCACCCAGAGGAGATTAAATGAGCCAACAGCAACTTTGTTAATCTCCTCAATATAAGGCGTTATAGAGATCCGAGTATTTAGTAGCGACGCAAACTGTACAACTCTTCTTCAATGGGAGAGTGCTACGGTTACAGAAAACAGACAGTGGTGCATCGGATACATGCATTGAAGCCCCAGGAGTGCCGCCATGTGGCGACAACGGCCGTGATAGTCTCTGGCGGAGAAGAGTGCATGAGGCATCCAGATATTAATCGCGACGAAACTTGTGTGCCACCATCTCAATGGGACGGTGGGAGGATCGCAGGAATCATTTTGTGGTACGTCAGAAACCAAGTATTGCGCACCCAGAGGAGATTAAATGAGCCAACAGCAACTTTGTTAATCTCCTCAATATAAGCAGTTATAGAGTTCCGAGTATTTAGTAGCGACGCAAACTGTACAACTCTTCTTCAATGGGAGAGTGCTACGGTTACAGAAAACAGACAGTGGTGCATCGGATACATGCATTGAAGCCCCAGGAGTGCCGCCATGTGGCGACAACGGCCGTGCTAGTCTCTGGCGGAGAAGAGTGCATGAGGCCTCCAGATATTAATCGCGACGAAACTTCTGTGCCACCATCTCAATGGGACGGTGGGAGGATGGCAGGAATCATTTTGTGGTACGTCAGAAACCAACTATTGGGCACCCAGAGGAGATTAAATGAGCCAACAGCAACTTTGTTAATCTCCTCAATATAAGCAGTTATAGAGTTCCGAGTATTTAGTAGCGACGCAAACTGTACAACTCTTCTTCAATGGGAGAGTGCTACGGTTACAGAAAACAGACAGTGGTGCATCGGATACATGCATTGAAGCCCCAGGAGTGCCGCCATGTGGCGACAACGGCCGTGCTAGTCTCTGGCGGAGAAGAGTGCATGAGGCCTCCAGATATTAATCGCAACGAAACTTCTGTGCCACCATCTCAATGGGACGGTGGGAGGATGGCAGGAATCATTTTGTGGTACGTCAGAAACCAAGTATTGCGCACCCAGAGGAGATTAAATGAGCCAACAGCAACTTTGTTAATCTCCTCAATATAAGCAGTTATAGAGTTCCGAGTATTTAGTAGCGACGCAAACTGTACAACTCTTCTTCAATGGGAGAGTGCTACGGTTACAGAAAACAGACAGTGGTGCATCGGATACATGCATTGAAGCCCCAGGAGTGCCGCCATGTGGCGACAACGGCCGTGCTAGTCTCTGGCGGAGAAGAGTGCATGAGGCCTCCAGATATTAATCCCGACGAAACTTCTGTGCCACCATCTCAATGGGACGGTGGGAGGATGGCAGGAATCATTTTGTGGTACGTCAGAAACCAAGTATTGCGCACCCAGAGGAGATTAAATGAGCCAACAGCAACTTTGTTAATCTCCTCAATATAAGGCGTTATAGAGATCCGAGTATTTAGTAGCGACGCAAACTGTACAACTCTTCTTCAATGGGAGAGTGCTACGGTTACAGAAAACAGACAGTGGTGCATCGGATACATGCATTGAAGCCCCAGGAGTGCCGCCATGTGGCGACAACGGCCGTGATAGTCTCTGGCGGAGAAGAGTGCATGAGGCATCCAGATATTAATCGCGACGAAACTTGTGTGCCACCATCTCAATGGGACGGTGGGAGGATCGCAGGAATCATTTTGTGGTACGTCAGAAACCAACTATTGGGCACCCAGAGGAGATTAAATGAGCCAACAGCAACTTTGTTAATCTCCTCAATATAAGCAGTTATAGAGTTCCGAGTATTTAGTAGCGACGCAAACTGTACAACTCTTCTTCAATGGGAGAGTGCTACGGTTACAGAAAACAGACAGTGGTGCATCGGATACATGCATTGAAGCCCCAGGAGTGCCGCCATGTGGCGACAACGGCCGTGCTAGTCTCTGGCGGAGAAGAGTGCATGAGGCCTCCAGATATTAATCGCGACGAAACTTCTGTGCCACCATCTCAATGGGACGGTGGGAGGATGGCAGGAATCATTTTGTGGTACGTCAGAAACCAACTATTGGGCACCCAGAGGAGATTAAATGAGCCAACAGCAACTTTGTTAATCTCCTCAATATAAGCAGTTATAGAGTTCCGAGTATTTAGTAGCGACGCAAACTGTACAACTCTTCTTCAATGGGAGAGTGCTACGGTTACAGAAAACAGACAGTGGTGCATCGGATACATGCATTGAAGCCCCAGGAGTGCCGCCATGTGGCGACAACGGCCGTGCTAGTCTCTGGCGGAGAAGAGTGCATGAGGCCTCCAGATATTAATCGCAACGAAACTTCTGTGCCACCATCTCAATGGGACGGTGGGAGGATGGCAGGAATCATTTTGTGGTACGTCAGAAACCAAGTATTGCGCACCCAGAGGAGATTAAATGAGCCAACAGCAACTTTGTTAATCTCCTCAATATAAGCAGTTATAGAGTTCCGAGTATTTAGTAGCGACGCAAACTGTACAACTCTTCTTCAATGGGAGAGTGCTACGGTTACAGAAAACAGACAGTGGTGCATCGGATACATGCATTGAAGCCCCAGGAGTGCCGCCATGTGGCGACAACGGCCGTGCTAGTCTCTGGCGGAGAAGAGTGCATGAGGCCTCCAGATATTAATCGCGACGAAACTTGTGTGCCACCATCTCAATGGGACGGTGGGAGGATGGCAGGAATCATTTTGTGGTACGTCAGAAACCAAGTATTGCGCACCCAGAGGAGATTAAATGAGCCAACAGCAACTTTGTTAATCTCCTCAATATAAGCAGTTATAGAGTTCCGAGTATTTAGTAGCGACGCAAACTGTACAACTCTTCTTCAATGGGAGAGTGCTACGGTTACAGAAAACAGACAGTGGTGCATCGGATACATGCATTGAAGCCCCAGGAGTGCCGCCATGTGGCGACAACGGCCGTGCTAGTCTCTGGCGGAGAAGAGTGCATGAGGCCTCCAGATATTAATCGCGACGAAACTTCTGTGCCACCATCTCAATGGGACGGTGGGAGGATGGCAGGAATCATTTTGTGGTACGTCAGAAACCAAGTATTGCGCACCCAGAGGAGATTAAATGAGCCAACAGCAACTTTGTTAATCTCCTCAATATAAGCAGTTATAGAGTTCCGAGTATTTAGTAGCGACGCAAACTGTACAACTCTTCTTCAATGGGAGAGTGCTACGGTTACAGAAAACAGACAGTGGTGCATCGGATACATGCATTGAAGCCCCAGGAGTGCCGCCATGTGGCGACAACGGCCGTGCTAGTCTCTGGCGGAGAAGAGTGCATGAGGCCTCCAGATATTAATCGCGACGAAACTTCTGTGCCACCATCTCAATGGGACGGTGGGAGGATGGCAGGAATCATTTTGTGGTACGTCAGAAACCAAGTATTGCGCACCCAGAGGAGATTAAATGAGCCAACAGCAACTTTGTTAATCTCCTCAATATAAGGCGTTATAGAGATCCGAGTATTTAGTAGCGACGCAAACTGTACAACTCTTCTTCAATGGGAGAGTGCTACGGTTACAGAAAACAGACAGTGGTGCATCGGATACATGCATTGAAGCCCCAGGAGTGCCGCCATGTGGCGACAACGGCCGTGCTAGTCTCTGGCGGAGAAGAGTGCATGAGGCCTCCAGATATTAATCGCGACGAAACTTCTGTGCCACCATCTCAATGGGACGGTGGGAGGATGGCAATAATCATTTTGTGGTACGTCAGAAACCAACTATTGGGCACCCAGAGGAGATTAAATGAGCCAACAGCAACTTTGTTAATCTCCTCAATATAAGCAGTTATAGAGTTCCGAGTATTTAGTAGCGACGCAAACTGTACAACTCTTCTTCAATGGGAGAGTGCTACGGTTACAGAAAACAGACAGTGGTGCATCGGATACATGCATTGAAGCCCCAGGAGTGCCGCCATGTGGCGACAACGGCCGTGGTAGTCTCTGGCGGAGAAGAGTGCATGAGGCCTCCAGATATTAATCGCGACGAAACTTCTGTGCCACCATCTCAATGGGACGGTGGGAGGATGGCAGGAATCATTTTGTGGTACGTCAGAAACCAAGTATTGCGCACCCAGAGGAGATTAAATGAGCCAACAGCAACTTTGTTAATCTCCTCAATATAAGCAGTTATAGAGTTCCGAGTATTTAGTAGCGACGCAAACTGTACAACTCTTCTTCAATGGGAGAGTGCTACGGTTACAGAAAACAGACAGTGGTGCATCGGATACATGCATTGAAGCCCCAGGAGTGCCGCCATGTGGCGACAACGGCCGTGCTAGTCTCTGGCGGAGAAGAGTGCATGAGGCCTCCAGATATTAATCCCGACGAAACTTCTGTGCCACCATCTCAATGGGACGGTGGGAGGATGGCAGGAATCATTTTGTGGTACGTCAGAAACCAAGTATTGGGCACCCAGAGGAGATTAAATGAGCCAACAGCAACTTTGTTAATCTTCTCAATATAAGCAGTTATAGAGTTCCGAGTATTTAGTAGCGACGCAAACTGTACAACTCTTCTTCAATGGGAGAGTGCTACGATTACAGAAAACAAACAGTGGTGCATCGGATACATGCATTGAAGCCCCAGGAGTGCCGCCATGTGGCGACAACGGCCGTGCTAGTCTCTGGCGGAGAAGAGTGCATGAGGCCTCCAGATATTAATCGCGACGAAACTTCTGTGCCACCATCTCAATGGGACGGTGGGAGGATGGCAGGAATCATTTTGTGGTACGTCAGAAACCAAGTATTGCGCACCCAGAGGAGATTAAATGAGCCAACAGCAACTTTGTTAATCTCCTCAATATAAGCAGTTATAGAGTTCCGAGTATTTAGTAGCGACGCAAACTGTACAACTCTTCTTCAATGGGAGAGTGCTACGGTTACAGAAAACAGACAGTGGTGCATCGGATACATGCATTGAAGCCCCAGGAGTGCCGCCATGTGGCGACAACGGCCGTGATAGTCTCTGGCGGAGAAGAGTGCATGAGGCATCCAGATATTAATCGCGACGAAACTTCTGTGCCACCATCTCAATGGGACGGTGGGAGGATGGCAGGAATCATTTTGTGGTACGTCAGAAACCAAGTATTGCGCACCCAGAGGAGATTAAATGAGCCAACAGCAACTTTGTTAATCTCCTCAATATAAGCAGTTATAGAGTTCCGAGTATTTAGTAGCGACGCAAACTGTACAACTCTTCTTCAATGGGAGAGTGCTACGGTTACAGAAAACAGACAGTGGTGCATCGGATACATGCATTGAAGCCCCAGGAGTGCCGCCATGTGGCGACAACGGCCGTGCTAGTCTCTGGTGGAGAAGAGTGCATGAGGCCTCCAGATATTAATCGCGACGAAACTTCTGTGCCACCATCTCAATGGGACGGTGGGAGGATGGCAGGAATCATTTTGTGGTACGTCAGAAACCAAGTATTGCGCACCCAGAGGAGATTAAATGAGCCAACAGCAACTTTGTTAATCTCCTCAATATAAGCAGTTATAGAGTTCCGAGTATTTAGTAGCGACGCAAACTGTACAACTCTTCTTCAATGGGAGAGTGCTACGGTTACAGAAAACAGACAGTGGTGCATCGGATACATGCATTGAAGCCCCAGGAGTGCCGCCATGTGGCGACAACGGCCGTGCTAGTCTCTGGCGGAGAAGAGTGCATGAGGCCTCCAGATATTAATCGCGACGAAACTTCTGTGCCACCATCTCAATGGGACGGTGGGAGGATTGCAGGAATCATTTTGTGGCACGTCAGAAACCAAGTATTGCGCACCCAGAGGAGATTAAATGAGCCAACAGCAACTTTGTTAATCTCCTCAATATAAGCAGTTATAGAGTTCCGAGTATTTAGTAGCGACGCAAACTGTACAACTCTTCTTCAATGGGAGAGTGCTACGGTTACAGAAAACAGACAGTGGTGCATCGGATACATGCATTGAAGCCCCAGGAGTGCCGCCATGTGGCGACAACGGCCGTGCCAGTCTCTGGCGGAGAAGAGTGCATGAGGCCTCCAGATATTAATCGCGACGAAACTTCTGTGCCACCATCTCAATGGGACGGTGGGAGGATGGCAGGAATCATTTTGTGGTACGTCAGAAACCAAGTATTGCGCACCCAGAGGAGATTAAATGAGCCAACAGCAACTTTGTTAATCTCCTCAATATAAGGCGTTATAGAGATCCGAGTATTTAGTAGCGACGCAAACTGTACAACTCTTCTTCAATGGGAGAGTGCTACGGTTACAGAAAACAGACAGTGGTGCATCGGATACATGCATTGAAGCCCCAGGAGTGCCGCCATGTGGCGACAACGGCCGTGCTAGTCTCTGGCGGAGAAGAGTGCATGAGGCCTCCAGATATTAATCCCGACGAAACTTCTGTGCCACCATCTCAATGGGACGGTGGGAGGATGGCAGGAATCATTTTGTGGTACGTCAGAAACCAACTATTGGGCACCCAGAGGAGATTAAATGAGCCAACAGCAACTTTGTTAATCTCCTCAATATAAGCAGTTATAGAGTTCCGAGTATTTAGTAGCGACGCAAACTGTACAACTCTTCTTCAATGGGAGAGTGCTACGGTTACAGAAAACAGACAGTGGTGCATCGGATACATGCATTGAAGCCCCAGGACTGCCGCCATGTGGCGACAACGGCCGTGCTAGTCTCTGGCGGAGAAGAGTGCATGAGGCCTCCAGATATTAATCGCGACGAAACTTCTGTGCCACCATCTCAATGGGACGGTGGGAGGATGGCAGGAATCATTTTGTGGTACGTCAGAAACCAAGTATTGCGCACCCAGAGGAGATTAAATGAGCCAACAACAACTTTGTTAATCTCCTCAATATAAGGCGTTATAGAGATCCGAGTATTTAGTAGCGACGCAAACTGTACAACTCTTCTTCAATGGGAGAGTGCTACGGTTACAGAAAACAGACAGTGGTGCATCGGATACATGCATTGAAGCCCCAGGAGTGCCGCCATGTGGCGACAACGGCCGTGCTAGTCTCTGGCGGAGAAGAGTGCATGAGGCCTCCAGATATTAATCGCGACGAAACTTCTGTGCCACCATCTCAATGGGACGGTGGGAGGATGGCAGGAATCATTTTGTGGTACGTCAGAAACCAAGTATTGCGCACCCAGAGGAGATTAAATGAGCCAACAGCAACTTTGTTAATCTCCTCAATATAAGCAGTTATAGAGTTCCGAGTATTTAGTAGCGACGCAAACTGTACAGCTCTTCTTCAATGGGAGAGTGCTACGGTTACAGAAAACAGACAGTGGTGCATCGGATACATGCATTGAAGCCCCAGGAGTGCCGCCATGTGGCGACAACGGCCGTGCTAGTCTCTGGCGGAGAAGAGTGCATGAGGCCTCCAGATATTAATCGCGACGAGACTTCTGTGCCACCATCTCAATGGGACGGTGGGAGGATGGCAGGAATCATTTTGTGGTACGTCAGAAACCAACTATTGGGCACCCAGAGGAGATTAAATGAGCCAACAGCAACTTTGTTAATCTCCTCAATATAAGCAGTTATAGAGTTCCGAGTATTTAGTAGCGACGCAAACTGTACAACTCTTCTTCAATGGGAGAGTGCTACGGTTACAGAAAACAGACAGTGGTGCATCGGATACATGCATTGAAGCCCCAGGAGTGCCGCCATGTGGCGACAACGGCCGTGCTAGTCTCTGGCGGAGAAGAGTGCATGAGGCCTCCAGATATTAATCGCGACGAAACTTCTGTGCCACCATCTCAATGGGACGGTGGGAGGATGGCAGGAATCATTTTGTGGTACGTCAGAAACCAAGTATTGCGCACCCAGAGGAGATTAAATGAGCCAACAGCAACTTTGTTAATCTCCTCAATATAAGCAGTTATAGAGTTCCGAGTATTTAGTAGCGACGCAAACTGTACAACTCTTCTTCAATGGGAGAGTGCTACGGTTACAGAAAACAGACAGTGGTGCATCGGATACATGCATTGAAGCCCCAGGAGTGCCGCCATGTGGCGACAACGGCCGTGCTAGTCTCTGGCGGAGAAGAGTGCATGAGGCCTCCAGATATTAATCGCGACGAAACTTCTGTGCCACCATCTCAATGGGACGGTGGGAGGATGGCAGGAATCATTTTGTGGTACGTCAGAAACCAAGTATTGCGCACCCAGAGGAGATTAAATGAGCCAACAGCAACTTTGTTAATCTCCTCAATATAAGCAGTTATAGAGTTCCGAGTATTTAGTAGCGACGCAAACTGTACAACTCTTCTTCAATGGGAGAGTGCTACGGTTACAGAAAACAGACAGTGGTGCATCGGATACATGCATTGAAGCCCCAGGAGTGCCGCCATGTGGCGACAACGGCCGTGCTAGTCTCTGGCGGAGAAGAGTGCATGAGGCCTCCAGATATTAATCGCGACGAAACTTCTGTGCCACCATCTCAATGGGACGGTGGGAGGATGGCAGGAATCATTTTGTGGTACGTCAGAAACCAACTATTGGGCACCCAGAGGAGATTAAATGAGCCAACAGCAACTTTGTTAATCTCCTCAATATAAGCAGTTATAGAGTTCCGAGTATTTAGTAGCGACGCAAACTGTACAACTCTTCTTCAATGGGAGAGTGCTACGGTTACAGAAAACAGACAGTGGTGCATCGGATACATGCATTGAAGCCCCAGGAGTGCCGCCATGTGGCGACAACGGCCGTGCTAGTCTCTGGCGGAGAAGAGTGCATGAGGCCTCCAGATATTAATCGCGACGAAACTTCTGTGCCACCATCTCAATGGGACGGTGGGAGGATGGCAGGAATCATTTTGTGGTACGTCAGAAACCAACTATTGGGCACCCAGAGGAGATTAAATGAGCCAACAGCAACTTTGTTAATCTCCTCAATATAAGCAGTTATAGAGTTCCGAGTATTTAGTAGCGACGCAAACTGTACAACTCTTCTTCAATGGGAGAGTGCTACGGTTACAGAAAACAGACAGTGGTGCATCGGATACATGCATTGAAGCCCCAGGAGTGCCGCCATGTGGCGACAACGGCCGTGCTAGTCTCTGGCGGAGAAGAGTGCATGAGGCCTCCAGATATTAATCGCGACGAAACTTCTGTGCCACCATCTCAATGGGACGGTGGGAGGATGGCAGGAATCATTTTGTGGTACGTCAGAAACCAACTATTGGGCACCCAGACGAGATTAAATGAGCCAACAGCAACTTTGTTAATCTCCTCAAAATAAGCCGTTATAGAGATCCGAGTATTTAGTAGCGACGCAAACTGTACAACTCTTCTTCAATGGGAGAATGCTACGGTTACAGAAAACAGACAGTGGTGCATCGGATACATGCATTGAAGCCCCAGGACTGCCGCCATGTGGCGACAACGGCCGTGCTAGTCTCTGGCGGAGAATAGTGCATGAGGCCTCCAGATATTAATCGCGACGAAACTTCTGTGCCACAATCTCAATGGGACGGTGGGAGGATGGCAGGTATCATTTTGTGGTACGTCAGAAACCAACTATTGGGCACCCAGAGGAGATTAAATGAGCCAACAGCAACTTTGTTAATCTCCTCAAAATAAGCCGTTATAGAGATCCGAGTATTTAGTAGCGACGCAAACTGTACAACTCTTCTTCAATGGGAGAATGCTACGGTTATAGAAAACAGACAGTGGTGCATCGGATACATGCATTGAAGCCCCAGGACTGCCGCCATGTGGCGACAACGGCCGTGCTAGTCTCTGGCGGAGAAGAGTGCATGAGGCCTCCAGATATTAATCGCGACGAAACTTCTGTGCCACAATCTCAATGGGACGGTGGGAGGATGGCAGGAATCATTTTGTGGTACGTCAGAAACCAACTGTTGGGCACCCAGAGGAGATTAAATGAGCCAACAGCAACTTTGTTAATCTCCTCAAAATAAGCCGTTATAGAGATCCGAGTATTTAGTAGCGACGCAAACTGTACAACTCTTCTTCAATGGGAGAGTGCTACGGTTACAGAAAACAGACAGTGGTGCATCGGATACATGCATTGAAGCCCCAGGAGTGCCACCATGTGGCGACAACGGCCGTGCTAGTCTCTGGCGGAGAAGAGTGCATGAGGCCTCCAGATATTAATCGCGACGAAACTTCTGTGCCACAATCTCAATGGTACGGTGGGAGGATGGCAGGAATCATTTTGTGGTACGTCAGAAACCAACTATTGGGCACCCAGAGGAGATTCAATGAGCCAACAGCAACTTTGTTAATCTCCTCAAAATAAGCCGTTATAGAGATCCGAGTATTTAGTAGCGACGCAAACTGTACAACTCTTCTTCAGTGGGAGAGTGCTACGGTTACAGAAAACAGACAGTGGTGCATCGGATACATGCATTGAAGCCCCAGGAGTGCCGCCATGTGGCGACAACGGCCGTGCTAGTCTCTGGCGGAGAAGAGTGCATGAGGCCTCCAGATATTAATCGCGACGAAACTTCTGTGCCACCATCTCAATGGGACGGTGGGAGGATGGCAGGAATCATTTTGTGGTACGTCAGAAACCAAGTATTGCGCACCCAGAGGAGATTAAATGAGCCAACAGCAACTTTGTTAATCTCCTCAATATAAGCAGTTATAGAGTTCCGAGTATTTAGTAGCGACGCAAACTGTACAACTCTTCTTCAATGGGAGAGTGCTACGGTTACAGAAAACAGACAGTGGTGCATCGGATACATGCATTGAAGCCCCAGGAGTGCCGCCATGTGGCGACAACGGCCGTGCTATTCTCTGGCGGAGAAGAGTGCATGAGGCCTCCAGATATTAATCGCGACGAAACTTCTGTGCCACCATCTCAATGGGACGGTGGGAGGATGGCAGGAATCATTTTGTGGTACGTCAGAAACCAAGTATTGCGCACCCAGAGGAGATTAAATGAGCCAACAGCAACTTTGTTAATCTCCTCAATATAAGCAGTTATAGAGTTCCGAGTATTTAGTAGCGACGCAAACTGTACAACTCTTCTTCAATGGGAGAGTGCTACGGTTACAGAAAACAGACAGTGGTGCATCGGATACATGCATTGAAGCCCCAGGAGTGCCGCCATGTGGCGACAACGGCCGTGCTATTCTCTGGCGGAGAAGAGTGCATGAGGCCTCCAGATATTAATCGCGACGAAACTTCTGTGCCACCATCTCAATGGGACGGTGGGAGGATGGCAATAATCATTTTGTGGTACGTCCGAAACCAACTATTGGGCACCCAGAGGAGATTAAATGAGCCAACAGCAACTTTGTTAATCTCCTCAATATAAGCAGTTATAGAGTTCCGAGTATTTAGTAGCGACGCAAACTGTACAACTCTTCTTCAATGGGAGAGTGCTACGGTTACAGAAAACAGAGAGTGGTGCATCGGATACATGCATTGAAGCCCCAGGAGTGCCGCCATGTGGCGACAACGGCCGTGCTAGTCTCTGGCGGAGAAGAGTGCATGAGGCCTCCAGATATTAATCGCGACGAAACTTCTGTGCCACCATCTCAATGGGACGGTGGGAGGATGGCAGGAATCATTTTGTGGTACGTCAGAAACCAAGTATTGCGCACCCAGAGGAGATTAAATGAGCCAACAGCAACTTTGTTAATCTCCTCAATATAAGCAGTTATAGAGTTCCGAGTATTTAGTAGCGACGCAAACTGTACAACTCTTCTTCAATGGGAGAGTGCTACGGTTACAGAAAACAGACAGTGGTGCATCGGATACATGCATTGAAGCCCCAGGAGTGCCGCCATGTGGCGACAACGGCCGTGCTAGTCTCTGGCGGCGAAGAGTGCATGAGGCCTCCAGATATTAATCGCGACGAAACTTCTGTGCCACCATCTCAATGGGACGGTGGGAGGATGGCAGGAATCATTTTGTGGTACGTCAGAAACCAACTATTGGGCACCCAGAGGAGATTATATGAGCCAACAGCAACTTTGTTAATCTCCTCAAAATAAGCCGTTATAGAGATCCGAGTATTTAGTAGCGACGCAAACTGTACAACTCTTCTTCAATGGGAGAATGCTACGGTTACAGAAAACAGACAGTGGTGCATCGGATACATGCATTGAAGCCCCAGGACTGCCGCCATGTGGCGACAACGGCCGTGCTAGTCTCTGGCGGAGAAGAGTGCATGAGGCCTCCAGATATTAATCGCGACGAAACTTCTGTGCCACAATCTCAATGGGACGGTGGGAGGATGGCAGGAATCATTTTGTGGTACGTCAGAAACCAACTATTGGGCACCCAGAGGAGATTAAATGAGCCAACAGCAACTTTGTTAATCTCCTCAAAATAAGCCGTTATAGAGATCCGAGTATTTAGTAGCGACGCAAACTGTACAACTCTTCTTCAATGGGAGAATGCTACGGTTACAGAAAACAGACAGTGGTGCATCGGATACATGCATTGAAGCCCCAGGAGTGCCGCCATGTGGCGACAACGGCCGTGCTAGTCTCTGGCGGAGAAGAGTGCATGAGGCCTCCAGATATTAATCGCGACGAAACTTCTGTGCCACAATCTCAATGGGACGGTGGGAGGATGGCAGGAATCATTTTGTGGTACGTCAGAAACCAACTATTGGGCACCCAGAGGAGATTAAATGAGCCAACAGCAACTTTGTCAATCTCCTCAAAATAAGCCGTTATAGAGATCCGAGTATTTAGTAGCGACGCAAACTGTACAACTCTTCTTCAATGGGAGAGTGCTACGGTTACAGAAAACAGACAGTGGTGCATCGGATACATGCATTGAAGCCCCAGGAGTGCCGCCATGTGGCGACAACGGCCGTGCTAGTCTCTGGCGGAGAAGAGTGCATGAGGCCTCCAGATATTAATCGCGACGAAACTTCTGTGCCACAATCTCAATGGGACGGTGGGAGGATGGCAGGAATCATTTTGTGGTACGTCAGAAACCAACTATTGGGCACCCAGAGGAGATTAAATGAGCCAACAGCAACTTTGTTAATCTCCTCAAAATAAGCCGTTATAGAGATCCGAGTATTTAGTAGCGACGCAAACTGTACAACTCTTCTTCAATGGGAGAGTGCTACGGTTACAGAAAACAGACAGTGGTGCATCGGATACATGCATTGAAGCCCCAGGAGTGCCGCCATGTGGCGACAACGGCCGTGCTAGTCTCTGGCGGAGAAGAGTGCATGAGGCCTCCAGATATTATTCGCGACGAAACTTCTGTGCCACAATCTCAATGGGACGGTGGGAGGATGGCAGGAATCATTTTGTGGTACGTCAGAAACCAACTATTGGGCACCCAGAGGAGATTAAATGAGCCAACAGCAACTTTGTTAATCTCCTCAAAATAAGCCGTTATAGAGATCCGAGTATTTAGTAGCGACGCAAACTGTACAACTCTTCTTCAATGGGAGAGTGCTACGGTTACAGAAAACAGACAGTGGTGCATCGGATACATGCATTGAAGCCCCAGGAGTGCCGCCATGTGGCGACAACGGCCGTGCTAGTCTCTGGCGGAGAAGAGTGCATGAGGCCTCCAGATATTAATCGCGACGAAACTTCTGTGCCACAATCTCAATGGGACGGTGGGAGGATGGCAGGAATCATTTTGTGGTACGTCAGAAACCAACTATTGGGCACCCAGCGGAGATTAAATGAGCCAACAGCAACTTTGTTAATCTCCTCAAAATAAGCCGTTATAGAGATCCGAGTATTTAGTAGCGACGCAAACTGTACAACTCTTCTTCAATGGGAGAATGCTACGGTTACAGAAAACAGACAGTGGTGCATCGGATACATGCATTGAAGCCCCAGGAGTGCCGCCATGTGGCGACAACGGCCGTGCTAGTCTCTGGCGGAGAAGAGTGCATGAGGCCTCCAGATACTAATCGCGACGAAACTTCTGTGCCACAATCTCAATGGGACGGTGGGAGGATGGCAGGAATCATTTTGTGGTACGTCAGAAACCAACTATTGGGCACCCAGAGGAGATTAAATGAGCCAACAGCAACTTTGTTAATCTCCTCAAAATAAGCCGTTATAGAGATCCGAGTATTTAGTAGCGACGCAAACTGTACAACTCTTCTTCAATGGGAGAGTGCTACGGTTACAGAAAACAGACAGTGGTGCATCGGATACATGCATTGAAGCCCCAGGAGTGCTGCCATGTGGCGACAACGGCCGTGCTAGTCTCTGGCGGAGAAGAGTGCATGAGGCCTCCAGATATTATTCGCGACGAAACTTCTGTGCCACAATCTCAATGGGACGGTGGGAGGATGGCAGGAATCATTTTGTGGTACGTCAGAAACCAACTATTGGGCACCCAGAGGAGATTAAATGAGCCAACAGCAACTTTGTTAATCTCCTCAAAATAAGTCGTTATAGAGATCCGAGTATTTAGTAGCGACGCAAACTGTACAACTCTTCTTCAATGGGAGAGTGCTACGGTTACAGAAAACAGACAGTGGTGCATCGGATACATGCATTGAAGCCCCAGGAGTGCCGCCATGTGGCGACAACGGCCGTGCTAGTCTCTGGCGGAGAAGAGTGCATGAGGCCTCCAGATATTAATCGCGACGAAACTTCTGTGCCACAATCTCAATGGGACGGTGGGAGGATGGCAGGAATCATTTTGTGGTACGTCAGAAACCAACTATTGGGCACCCAGAGGAGATTAAATGAGCCAACAGCAACTTTGTTAATCTCCTCAAAATAAGCCGTTATAGAGATCCGAGTATTTAGTAGCGACGCAAACTGTGCAACTCTTCTTCAATGGGAGAGTGCTACGGTTACAGAAAACAGACAGTGGTGCATCGGATACATGCATTGAAGCCCCAGGAGTGCCGCCATGTGGCGACAACGGCCGTGCTAGTCTCTGGCGGAGAAGAGTGCATGAGGCCTCCAGATATTAATCGCGACGAAACTTCTGTGCCACAATCTCAATGGGACGGTGGGAGGATGGCAGGAATCATTTTGTGGTACGTCAGAAACCAACTATTGGGCACCCAGAGGAGATTAAATGAGCCAACAGCAACTTTGTTAATCTCCTCAAAATAAGCCGTTATAGAGATCCGAGTATTTAGTAGCGACGCAAACTGTACAACTCTTCTTCAATGGGAGAGTGCTACGGTTACAGAAAACAGACAGTGGTGCATCGGATACATGCATTGAAGCCCCAGGAGTGCCGCCATGTGGCGACAACGGCCGTGCTAGTCTCTGGCGGAGAAGAGTGCATGAGGCCTCCAGATATTAATCGCGACGAAACTTCTGTGCCACAATCTCAATGGGACGGTGGGAGGATGGCAGGAATCATTTTGTGGTACGTCAGAAACCAACTATTGGGCACCCAGAGGAGATTAAATGAGCCAACAGCAACTTTGTTAATCTCCTCAAAATAAGACGTTATAGAGATCCGAGTATTTAGTAGCGACGCAAACTGTACAACTCTTCTTCAATGGGAGAGTGCTACGGTTACAGAAAACAGACAGTGGTGCATCGGATACATGCATTGAAGCCCCAGGAGTGCCGCCATGTGGCGACAACGGCCGTGCTAGTCTCTGGCGGAGAAGAGTGCATGAGGCCTCCAGATATTAATCGCGACGAAACTTCTGTGCCACCATGTCAATGGGACGGTGGGAGGATGGCAGGAATCATTTTGTGGTACGTCAGAAACCAACTACTGGGCACCCAGAGGAGATTAAATGAGCCAACAGCAACTTTGTTAATTTCCTCAATATAAGCCGTTATAGAGATCCGAGTATTTAGTAGCGACGCAAACTGTACAACTCTTCTTCAATGGGAGAGTGCTACGGTTACAGAAAACAGACAGTGGTGCATCGGATACATGCATTGAAGCCCCAGGAGTGCCGCTATGTGGCGACAACGGCCGTGCTAGTCTCTGGCGGAGAGGAGTGCATGAGGCCTCCAGATATTAATCGCGACGAAACTTCTGTGCCACCATGTCAATGGGACGGTGGGAGGATGGCAGGAATCATTTTGTGGTACGTCAGAAACCAACTATTGGGCCCCCAGAGGAGATTAAATGAGCCAACAGCAACTTTGATAATCTCCTCAATATAAGCCGTTATAGAGATCCGAGTATTTAGTAGCGACGCAAACTGTACAACTCTTCTTCAATGGGAGAGTGCTACGGTTACAGAAAACAGACAGTGGTGCATCGGATACATGCATTGAAGCCCCAGGAGTGCCGCCATGTGGCGACAACGGCCGTGCTAGTCTCTGGCGGAGAAGAGTGCATGAGGCCTCCAGATATTAATCGCGACGAAACTTCTGTGCCACCATGTCAATATCACGGTGGGAGGATGGCAGGAATCATTTTGTGGTGCGTCAGAAACCAACTATTGGGCCCCCAGAGGAGATTAAATGAGCCAACAGCAACTTTGTTAATCTCCTCAATATAAGCCGTTATAGAGATCCGAGTATTTAGTAGCGACGCAAACTGTCCAACTCTTCTTCAATGGGAGAGTGCTACGGTTACAGAAAACAGACAGTGGTGCATCGGATACATGCATTGAAGCCCCAGGAGTGCCGCCATGTGGCGACAACGGCCGTGCTAGTCTCTGGCGGAGAAGAGTGCATGAGGCCTCCAGATATTAATCGCGACGAAACTTCTGTGCCACCATGTCAATGGGACGGTGGGAGGATGGCAGGAATCATTTTGTGGTACGTCAGAAACCAACTATTGGGCCCCCAGAGGAGATTAAATGAGCCAACAGCAACTTTGTTAATCTCCTCAATATAAGCCGTTATACAGATCCGAGTATTTAGTAGCGACGCAAACTGTACAACTCTTCTATAATGGGAGAGTGCTACGGTTACAGAAAACAGACAGTGGTGCATCGGATACATGCATTGAAGCCGCAGGAGTGCCGCCATGTGGCGACAACGGCCGTGCTAGTCTCTGGCGGAGAAGAGTGCATGAGGCCTCCAGATATTAATCTCGACGAAACTTCTGTGCCACCATGTCAATGGGACGGTGGGAGGACGGCAGGAATCATTTTGTGGTACGTCAGAAACCAACTACTGGGCACCCAGAGGAGATTAAATGAGCCAACAGCAACTTTGTTAATCTCCCCAATATAAGCCGTTATAGAGATCCGAGTATTTAGTAGCGACGCAAACTGTACAACTCTTCTTCAATGGGAGAGTGCTACGGTTACAGAAAACAGACAGTGGTGCATCGGATACATGCATTGAAGCCGCAGGAGTGCCGCCATGTGGCGACAACGGCCGTGCTAGTCTCTGGCGGAGAAGAGTGCATGAGGCCTCCAGATATTAGTCTCGACGAAACTTCTGTGCCACCATGTCAATGGGACGGTGGGAGGACGGCAGGAATCATTTTGTGGTACGTCAGAAACCAACTACTGGGCACCCAGAGGAGATTAAATGAGCCAACAGCAACTTTGTTAATCTCCCCAATATAAGCCGTTACAGAGATCCGAGTATTTAGTAGCGACGCAAACTGTACAACTCTTCTTCAATTGGAGAGTGCTACGGTTACAGAAAACAGACAGTGGTGCATCGGATACATGCATTGAAGCCCCAGGAGTGCCGCCATGTGGCGACAACGGCCGTGCTAGTCTCTGGAGGAGAAGAGTGCATGAGGCCTCCTGATATTAATCGCGACGAAACTTCTGTGCCACCATGTCAATGGGACGGTGGGAGGACGGCAGGAATCATTTTGTGGTACGTCAGAAACCAACTACTGGGCACCCAGTGGAGATTAAATGAGCCAACAGCAACTTTGTTAATCTCCCCAATATAAGCCGTTATAGAGATCCGAGTATTTAGTAGCGACGCAAACTGTACAACTCTTCTTCAATGGGAGAGTGCTACGGTTACAGAAAACAGACAGTGGTGCATCGGATACATGCATTGAAGCCCCAGGAGTGCCGCCATGTGGCGACAACGGCCGTGCTAGTCTCTGGAGGAGAAGAGTGCATGAGGCCTCCTGATATTAATCGCGACGAAACTTCTGTGCCACCATGTCAATGGGACGGTGGGAGGACGGCAGGAATCATTTTGTGGTACGTCAGAAACCAGCTACTGGGCACCCAGAGGAGATTAAATGAGCCAACAGCAACTTTGTTAATCTCCCCAATATAAGCCGTTATAGAGATCCGAGTATTTAGTAGCGACGCAAACTGTACAACTCTTCTTCAATGGGAGAGTGCTACGGTTACAGAAAACAGACAGTGGTGCATCGGATACATGCATTGAAGCCCCAGGAGTGCCGCCATGTGGCGACAACGGCCGTGCTAGTCACTGGAGGAGAAGAGTGCATGAGGCCTCCTGATATTAATCGCGACGAAACTTCTGTGCCACCATGTCAATGGGACGGTGGGAGGACGGCAGGAATCATTTTGTGGTACGTCAGAAACCAACTACTGGGCACCCAGAGGAGATTAAATGAGCCAACAGCAACTTTGTTAATCTCCCCAATATAAGCCGTTATAGAGATCCGAGTATTTAGTAGCGACGCAAACTGTACAACTCTTCTTCAATGGGAGAGTGCTACGGTTACAGAAAACAGACAGTGGTGCATCGGATACATGCATTGAAGCCCCAGGAGTGCCGCCATGTGGCGACAACGGCCGTGCTAGTCTCTGGCGGAGAAGAGTGCATGAGGCCTCCAGATATTAATCGCGACGAAACTTCTGTGCCACAATCTCAATGGGACGGTGGGAGGATGGCAGGAATCATTTTGTGGTACGTCAGAAACCAACTATTGGGCACCCAGAGGAGATTAAATGAGCCAACAGCAACTTTGTTAATCTCCTCAAAATAAGCCGTTATAGAGATCCGAGTATTTAGTAGCGACGCAAACTGTGCAACTCTTCTTCAATGGGAGAGTGCTACGGTTACAGAAAACAGACAGTGGTGCATCGGATACATGCATTGAAGCCCCAGGAGTGCCGCCATGTGGCGACAACGGCCGTGCTAGTCTCTGGCGGAGAAGAGTGCATGAGGCCTCCAGATATTAATCGCGACGAAACTTCTGTGCCACAATCTCAATGGGACGGTGGGAGGATGGCAGGAATCATTTTGTGGTACGTCAGAAACCAACTATTGGGCACCCAGAGGAGATTAAATGAGCCAACAGCAACTTTGTTAATCTCCTCAAAATAAGCCGTTATAGAGATCCGAGTATTTAGTAGCGACGCAAACTGTACAACTCTTCTTCAATGGGAGAGTGCTACGGTTACAGAAAACAGACAGTGGTGCATCGGATACATGCATTGAAGCCCCAGGAGTGCCGCCATGTGGCGACAACGGCCGTGCTAGTCTCTGGCGGAGAAGAGTGCATGAGGCCTCCAGATATTAATCGCGACGAAACTTCTGTGCCACAATCTCAATGGGACGGTGGGAGGATGGCAGGAATCATTTTGTGGTACGTCAGAAACCAACTATTGGGCACCCAGAGGAGATTAAATGAGCCAACAGCAACTTTGTTAATCTCCTCAAAATAAGACGTTATAGAGATCCGAGTATTTAGTAGCGACGCAAACTGTACAACTCTTCTTCAATGGGAGAGTGCTACGGTTACAGAAAACAGACAGTGGTGCATCGGATACATGCATTGAAGCCCCAGGAGTGCCGCCATGTGGCGACAACGGCCGTGCTAGTCTCTGGCGGAGAAGAGTGCATGAGGCCTCCAGATATTAATCGCGACGAAACTTCTGTGCCACCATGTCAATGGGACGGTGGGAGGATGGCAGGAATCATTTTGTGGTACGTCAGAAACCAACTACTGGGCACCCAGAGGAGATTAAATGAGCCAACAGCAACTTTGTTAATTTCCTCAATATAAGCCGTTATAGAGATCCGAGTATTTAGTAGCGACGCAAACTGTACAACTCTTCTTCAATGGGAGAGTGCTACGGTTACAGAAAACAGACAGTGGTGCATCGGATACATGCATTGAAGCCCCAGGAGTGCCGCTATGTGGCGACAACGGCCGTGCTAGTCTCTGGCGGAGAGGAGTGCATGAGGCCTCCAGATATTAATCGCGACGAAACTTCTGTGCCACCATGTCAATGGGACGGTGGGAGGATGGCAGGAATCATTTTGTGGTACGTCAGAAACCAACTATTGGGCCCCCAGAGGAGATTAAATGAGCCAACAGCAACTTTGATAATCTCCTCAATATAAGCCGTTATAGAGATCCGAGTATTTAGTAGCGACGCAAACTGTACAACTCTTCTTCAATGGGAGAGTGCTACGGTTACAGAAAACAGACAGTGGTGCATCGGATACATGCATTGAAGCCCCAGGAGTGCCGCCATGTGGCGACAACGGCCGTGCTAGTCTCTGGCGGAGAAGAGTGCATGAGGCCTCCAGATATTAATCGCGACGAAACTTCTGTGCCACCATGTCAATGGGACGGTGGGAGGATGGCAGGAATCATTTTGTGGTGCGTCAGAAACCAACTATTGGGCCCCCAGAGGAGATTAAATGAGCCAACAGCAACTTTGTTAATCTCCTCAATATAAGCCGTTATAGAGATCCGAGTATTTAGTAGCGACGCAAACTGTCCAACTCTTCTTCAATGGGAGAGTGCTACGGTTACAGAAAACAGACAGTGGTGCATCGGATACATGCATTGAAGCCCCAGGAGTGCCGCCATGTGGCGACAACGGCCGTGCTAGTCTCTGGCGGAGAAGAGTGCATGAGGCCTCCAGATATTAATCGCGACGAAACTTCTGTGCCACCATGTCAATGGGACGGTGGGAGGATGGCAGGAATCATTTTGTGGTACGTCAGAAACCAACTATTGGGCCCCCAGAGGAGATTAAATGAGCCAACAGCAACTTTGTTAATCTCCTCAATATAAGCCGTTATACAGATCCGAGTATTTAGTAGCGACGCAAACTGTACAACTCTTCTTCAATGGGAGAGTGCTACGGTTACAGAAAACAGACAGTGGTGCATCGGATACATGCATTGAAGCCGCAGGAGTGCCGCCATGTGGCGACAACGGCCGTGCTAGTCTCTGGCGGAGAAGAGTGCATGAGGCCTCCAGATATTAATCTCGACGAAACTTCTGTGCCACCATGTCAATGGGACGGTGGGAGGACGGCAGGAATCATTTTGTGGTACGTCAGAAACCAACTACTGGGCACCCAGAGGAGATTAAATGAGCCAACAGCAACTTTGTTAATCTCCCCAATATAAGCCGTTATAGAGATCCGAGTATTTAGTAGCGACGCAAACTGTACAACTCTTCTTCAATGGGAGAGTGCTACGGTTACAGAAAACAGACAGTGGTGCATCGGATACATGCATTGAAGCCGCAGGAGTGCCGCCATGTGGCGACAACGGCCGTGCTAGTCTCTGGCGGAGAAGAGTGCATGAGGCCTCCAGATATTAGTCTCGACGAAACTTCTGTGCCACCATGTCAATGGGACGGTGGGAGGACGGCAGGAATCATTTTGTGGTACGTCAGAAACCAACTACTGGGCACCCAGAGGAGATTAAATGAGCCAACAGCAACTTTGTTAATCTCCCCAATATAAGCCGTTACAGAGATCCGAGTATTTAGTAGCGACGCAAACTGTACAACTCTTCTTCAATTGGAGAGTGCTACGGTTACAGAAAACAGACAGTGGTGCATCGGATACATGCATTGAAGCCCCAGGAGTGCCGCCATGTGGCGACAACGGCCGTGCTAGTCTCTGGAGGAGAAGAGTGCATGAGGCCTCCTGATATTAATCGCGACGAAACTTCTGTGCCACCATGTCAATGGGACGGTGGGAGGACGGCAGGAATCATTTTGTGGTACGTCAGAAACCAACTACTGGGCACCCAGTGGAGATTAAATGAGCCAACAGCAACTTTGTTAATCTCCCCAATATAAGCCGTTATAGAGATCCGAGTATTTAGTAGCGACGCAAACTGTACAACTCTTCTTCAATGGGAGAGTGCTACGGTTACAGAAAACAGACAGTGGTGCATCGGATACATGCATTGAAGCCCCAGGAGTGCCGCCATGTGGCGACAACGGCCGTGCTAGTCTCTGGAGGAGAAGAGTGCATGAGGCCTCCTGATATTAATCGCGACGAAACTTCTGTGCCACCATGTCAATGGGACGGTGGGAGGACGGCAGGAATCATTTTGTGGTACGTCAGAAACCAGCTACTGGGCACCCAGAGGAGATTAAATGAGCCAACAGCAACTTTGTTAATCTCCCCAATATAAGCCGTTATAGAGATCCGAGTATTTAGTAGCGACGCAAACTGTACAACTCTTCTTCAATGGGAGAGTGCTACGGTTACAGAAAACAGACAGTGGTGCATCGGATACATGCATTGAAGCCCCAGGAGTGCCGCCATGTGGCGACAACGGCCGTGCTAGTCACTGGAGGAGAAGAGTGCATGAGGCCTCCTGATATTAATCGCGACGAAACTTCTGTGCCACCATGTCAATGGGACGGTGGGAGGACGGCAGGAATCATTTTGTGGTACGTCAGAAACCAACTACTGGGCACCCAGAGGAGATTAAATGAGCCAACAGCAACTTTGTTAATCTCCCCAATATAAGCCGTTATAGAGATCCGAGTATTTAGTAGCGACGCAAATTGTACAACTCTTCTTCAATGGGAGAGTGCTACGGTTACAGAAAACAGACAGTGGTGCATCGGATACATGCATTGAAGCCCCAGGAGTGCCGCCATGTGGCGACAACGGCCGTGCTAGTCTCTGGCGGAGAAGAGTGCATGAGGCCTCCAGATATTAATCGCGACGAAACTTCTGTGCCACCATGTCAATGGGACGGTGGGAGGACGGCAGGAATCATTTTGTGGTACGTCAGAAACCAACTACTGGGCACCCAGAGGAGATTAAATGAGCCAACAGCAACTTTGTTAATCTCCCCAATATAAGCCGTTATAGAGATCCGAGTATTTAGTAGCGACGCAAACTGTACAACTCTTCTTCAATGGGAGAGTGCTACGGTTACAGAAAACAGACAGTGGTGCATCGGATACATGCATTGAAGCCCCAGGAGTGCCGCCATGTGGCGACAACGGCCGTGCTAGTCTCTGGCGGAGAAGAGTGCATGAGGCCTCCAGATATTAATCTCGACGAAACTTCTGTGCCACCATGTCAATGGAACGGTGGGAGGACGGCAGGAATCATTTTGTGGTACGTCAGAAACCAACTACTGGGCACCCAGAGGAGATTAAATGAGCCAACAGCAACTTTGTTAATCTCCCCAATATAAGCCGTTATAGAGATCCGAGTATTTAGTAGCGACGCAAACTGTACAACTCTTCTTCAATGGGAGAGTGCTACGGTTACAGAAAACAGACAGTGGTGCATCGGATACATGCATTGAAGCCCCAGGAGTGCCGCCATGTGGCGACAACGGCCGTGCTAGTCTCTGGCGGAGAAGAGTGCATGAGGCCTCCAGATATTAATCGCGACGAAACTTCTGTGCCACCATGTCAATGGGACGGTGGGAGGACGGCAGGAATCATTTTGTGGTACGTCAGAAACCAACTACTGGGCACCCAGAGGAGATTAAATGAGCCAACAGCAACTTTGTTAATCTCCCCAATATAAGCCGTTATAGAGATCCGAGTATTTAGTAGCGACGCAAACTGTACAACTCTTCTTCAATGGGAGAGTGCTACGGTTACAGAAAACAGACAGTGGTGCATCGGATACATGCATTGAAGCCCCAGGAGTGCCGCCATGTGGCGACAACGGCCGTGCTAGTCTCTGGCGGAGAAGAGTGCATGAGGCCTCCAGATATTAATCGCGACGAAACTTCTGTGCCACCATGTCAATGGGACGGTGGGAGGACGGAAGGAATCATTTTGTGGTACGTCAGAAACCAACTACTGGGCACCCAGAGGAGATTAAATGAACCAACAGCAACTTTGTTAATATCCCCAATATAAGCCGTTATAGAGATCCGAGTATTTAGTAGCGACGCAAACTGTACAACTCTTCTTCAATGGGAGAGTGCTACGGTTACAGAAAACAGACAGTGGTGCATCGGATACATGCATTGAAGCCCCAGGAGTGCCGCCATGTGGCGACAACGGCCGTGCTAGTCTCTGGCGGAGAAGAGTGCATGAGGCCTCCAGATATTAATCGCGACGAAACTTCTGTGCCACCATGTCAATGGGACGGTGGGAGGACGGCAGGAATCATTTTGTGGTACGTCAGAAACCAACTACTGGGCACCCAGAGGAGATTAAATGAGCCAACAGCAACTTTGTTAATCTCCCCAATATAAGCCGTTATAGAGATCCGAGTATTTAGTAGCGACGCAAACTGTACAACTCTTCTTCAATGGGAGAGTGCTACGGTTACAGAAAACAGACAGTGGTGCATCGGATACATGCATTGAAGCCCCAGGAGTGCCGCCATGTGGCGACAACGGCCGTTCTAGTCTCTGGAGGAGAAGAGTGCATGAGGCCTCCTGATATTAATCGCGACGAAACTTCTGTGCCACCATGTCAATGGGACGGTGGGAGGACGGCAGGAATCATTTTGTGGTACGTCAGAAACCAGCTACTGGGCACCCAGAGGAGATTAAATGAGCCAACAGCAACTTTGTTAATCTCCCCAATATAAGCCGTTATAGAGATCCGAGTATTTAGTAGCGACGCAAACTGTACAACTCTTCTTCAATGGGAGAGTGCTACGGTTACAGAAAACAGACAGTGGTGCATCGGATACATGCATTGAAGCCCCAGGAGTGCCGCCATGTGGCGACAACGGCCGTGCTAGTCTCTGGCGGAGAAGAGTGCATGAGGCTTCCAGATATTAATCGCGACGAAACTTCTGTGCCACCATGTCAATGGGACGGTGGGAGGACGGCAGGAATCATTTTGTGGTACGTCAGAAACCAACTACTGGGCACCCAGAGGAGATTAAATGAGCCAACAGCAACTTTGTTAATCTCCTCAATATAAGCCGTTATAGAGATCCGAGTATTTAGTAGCGACGCAAACTGTACAACTCTTCTTCAATGGGAGAGTGCTACGGTTACAGAAAACAGACAGTGGTGCATTGGATACATGCATTGAAGCCCCAGGAGTGCCGCCATGTGGCGACAACGGCCGTGCTAGTCTCTGGCGGAGAAGAGTGCATGAGGCCTCCAGATATTAATCGCGACGAAACTTCTGTGCCACCATGTCAATGGGACGGTGGGAGGGTGGCAGGAATCATTTTGTGGTACGTCAGAAACCAAGTATTGCGCACCCAGAGGAGATTAAATGAGCCAACAGCAACTTTGTTAATCTCCTCAATATAAGCCGTTATAGAGATCCGAGTATTTAGTAGCGACGCAAACTGTACAACTCTTCTTCAATGGGAGAGTGCTACGGTTACAGAAAACAGACAGTGGTGCATCGGATACATGCATTGAAGCCCCAGGAGTGCCGCCATGTGGCGACAACGGCCGTGCTAGTCTCTGGCGGAGAAGAGTGCATGAGGCCTCCAGATATTAATCGCGACGAAACTTCTGTGCCACCATCTCAATGGGACGGTGGGAGGACGGCAGGAATCATTTTGTGGTACGTCAGAAACCAAGTATTGCGCACCCAGAGGAGATTAAATGAGCCAACAGCAACTTTGTTAATCTCCTCAATATAAGCCGTTATAGAGATCCGAGTATTTAGTAGCGACGCAAACTGTACAACTCTTCTTCAATGGGAGAGTGCTACGGTTACAGAAAACAGACAGTGGTGCATCGGATACATGCATTGAAGCCCCAGGAGTGCCGCCATGTGGCGACAACGGCCGTGCTAGTCTCTGGCGGAGAAGAGTGCATGAGGCCTCCAGATATTAATCGCGACGAAACTTCTGTGCCACCATGTCAATGGGACGGTGGGAGGGTGGCAGGAATCATTTTGTGGTACGTCAGAAACCAAGTATTGCGCACCCAGAGGAGATTAAATGAGCCAACAGCAACTTTGTTAATCTCCTCAATATAAGCCGTTATAGAGATCCGAGTATTTAGTAGCGACGCAAACTGTACAACTCTTCTTCAATGGGAGAGTGCTACGGTTACAGAAAACAGACAGTGGTGCATCGGATACATGCATTGAAGCCCCAGGAGTGCCGCCATGTGGCGACAACGGCCGTGCTAGTCTCTGGCGGAGAAAAGTGCATGAGGCCTCCAGATATTAATCGCGACGAAACTTCTGTGCCACCATCTCAATGGGACGGTGGGAGGGTGGCAGGAATCATTTTGTGGTACGTCAGAAACCAAGTATAGCGCACCCAGAGGAGATTAAATGAGCCAACAGCAACTTTGTTAATCTCCTCAATATAAGCCGTTATAGAGATCCGAGTATTTAGTAGCGACGCAAACTGTACAACTCTTCTTCAATGGGAGAGTGCTACGGTTACAGAAAACAGACAGTGGTGCATCGGATACATGCATTGAAGCCCCAGGAGTGCCGCCATGTGGCGACAACGGCCGTGCTAGTGTCTGGCGGAGAAGAGTGCATGAGGCCTCCAGATATTAATCGCGACGAAACTTCTGTGCCACCATGTCAATGGGACGGTGGGAGGACGGCAGGAATCATTTTGTGGTACGTCAGAAACCAAGTATTGCGCACCCAGAGGAGATTAAATGAGCCAACAGCAACTTTGTTAATCT
The DNA here is from genome assembly GCF_021461385.2 of Schistocerca piceifrons. NCBI lineage: Eukaryota > Metazoa > Arthropoda > Insecta > Orthoptera > Acrididae > Schistocerca > Schistocerca piceifrons. The sequence continues at coordinate 26,298,070 of NC_060138.1, forward strand.
CCCCAATATAAGCCGTTATAGAGATCCGAGTATTTAGTAGCGACGCAAACTGAACAACTCTTCTTTAATGGGAGAGTGCTACGGTTACAGAAAACAGACAGTGGTGCATCGGATACATGCATTGAAGCCCCAGGAGTGCCGCCATGTGGCGACAACGGCCGTGCTAGTCTCTGGAGGAGAAGAGTGCATGAGGCCTCCTGATATTAATCGCGACGAAACTTCTGTGCCACCATGTCAATGGGACGGTGGGAGGACGGCAGGAATCATTTTGTGGTACGTCAGAAACCAACTACTGGGCACCCAGAGGAGATTAAATGAGCCAACAGCAACTTTGTTAATCTCCCCAATATAAGCCGTTATAGAGATCCGAGTATTTAGTAGCGACGCAAACTGTACAACTCTTCTTCAATGGGAGAGTGCTACGGTTACAGAAAACAGACAGTGGTGCATCGGATACATGCATTGAAGCCCCAGGAGTGCCGCCATGTGGCGACAACGGCCGTGCTAGTCTCTGGAGGAGAAGAGTGCATGAGGCCTCCTGATATTAATCACGACGAAACTTCTGTGCCACCATGTCAATGGGACGGTGGGAGGACGGCAGGAATCATTTTGTGGTACGTCAGAAACCAGCTACTGGGCACCCAGAGGAGATTAAATGAGCCAACAGCAACTTTGTTAATCTCCCCAATATAAGCCGTTATAGAGATCCGAGTATTTAGTAGCGACGCAAACTGTACAACTCTTCTTCAATGGGAGAGTGCTACGGTTACAGAAAACAGACAGTGGTGCATCGGATACATGCATTGAAGCCCCAGGAGTGCCGCCATGTGGCGACAACGGCCGTGCTAGTCTCTGGAGGAGAAGAGTGCATGAGGCCTCCTGATATTAATCGCGACGAAACTTCTGTGCCACCATGTCAATGGGACGGTGGGAGGACGGCAGGAATCATTTTGTGGTACGTCAGAAACCAGCTACTGGGCACCCAGAGGAGATTAAATGAGCCAACAGCAACTTTGTTAATCTCCCCAATATAAGCCGTTATAGAGATCCGAGTATTTAGTAGCGACGCAAACTGTACAACTCTTCTTCAATGGGAGAGTGCTACTGTTACAGAAAACAGACAGTGGTGCATCGGATACATGCATTGAAGCCCCAGGAGTGCCGCCATGTGGCGACAACGGCCGTGCTAGTCTCTGGAGGAGAAGAGTGCATGAGGCCTCCTGATATTAATCGCGACGAAACTTCTGTGCCACCATGTCAATGGGACGGTGATAGGATGGCAGGAATCATTTTGTGGTACGTCAGAAACCAGCTACTGGGCACCCAGAGGAGATTAAATGAGCCAACAGCAACTTTGTTAATCTCCCCAATATAAGCCGTTATAGAGATCCGAGTATTTAGTAGCGACGCAAACTGTACAACTCTTCTTCAATGGGAGAGTGCTACTGTTACAGAAAACAGACAGTGGTGCATCGGATACATGCATTGAAGCCCCAGGAGTGCCGCCATGTGGCGACAACGGCCGTGCTAGTCTCTGGAGGAGAAGAGTGCATGAGGCCTCCTGATATTAATCGCGACGAAACTTCTGTGCCACCATGTCAATGGGACGGTGATAGGATGGCAGGAATCATTTTGTGGTACGTCAGAAACCAGCTACTGGGCACCCAGAGGAGATTAAATGAGCCAACAGCAACTTTGTTAATCTCCCCAATATAAGCCGTTATAGAGATCCGAGTATTTAGTAGCGACGCAAACTGTACAACTCTTCTTCAATGGGAGAGTGCTACTGTTACAGAAAACAGACAGTGGTGCATCGGATACATGCATTGAAGCCCCAGGAGTGCCGCCATGTGGCGACAACGGCCGTGCTAGTCTCTGGAGGAGAAGAGTGCATGAGGCCTCCTGATATTAATCGCGACGAAACTTCTGTGCCACCATGTCAATGGGACGGTGATAGGATGGCAGGAATCATTTTGTGGTACGTCAGAAACCAGCTACTGGGCACCCAGAGGAGATTAAATGAGCCAACAGCAACTTTGTTAATCTCCCCAATATAAGCCGTTATAGAGATCCGAGTATTTAGTAGCGACGCAAACTGTACAACTCTTCTTCAATGGGAGAGTGCTACTGTTACAGAAAACAGACAGTGGTGCATCGGATACATGCATTGAAGCCCCAGGAGTGCCGCCATGTGGCGACAACGGCCGTGCTAGTCTCTGGAGGAGAAGAGTGCATGAGGCCTCCTGATATTAATCGCGACGAAACTTCTGTGCCACCATGTCAATGGGACGGTGGGAGGACGGCAGGAATCATTTTGTGGTACGTCAGAAACCAGCTACTGGGCACCCAGAGGAGATTAAATGAGCCAACAGCAACTTTGTTAATCTCCCCAATATAAGCCGTTATAGAGATCCGAGTATTTAGTAGCGACGCAAACTGTACAACTCTTCTTCAATGGGAGAGTGCTACTGTTACAGAAAACAGACAGTGGTGCATCGGATACATGCATTGAAACCCCAGGAGTGCCGCCATGTGGCGACAACGGCCGTGCTAGTCTCTGGAGGAGAAGAGTGCATGAGGCCTCCTGATATTAATCGCGACGAAACTTCTGTGCCACCATGTCAATGGGACGGTGGGAGGACGGCAGGAATCATTTTGTGGTACGTCAGAAACCAGCTACTGGGCACCCAGAGGAGATTAAATGAGCCAACAGCAACTTTGTTAATCTCCCCAATATAAGCCGTTATAGAGATCCGAGTATTTAGTAGCGACGCAAACTGTACAACTCTTCTTCAATGGGAGAGTGCTACTGTTACAGAAAACAGACAGTGGTGCATCGGATACATGCATTGAAGCCCCAGGAGTGCCGCCATGTGGCGACAACGGCCGTGCTAGTCTCTGGAGGAGAAGAGTGCATGAGGCCTCCTGATATTAATCGCGACGAAACTTCTGTGCCACCATGTCAATGGGACGGTGGGGGTAGTAGTAGTAGTAGTAGAGGTGTTTGTGGGCGCACGACAGCAAGGTCTTCAGCGCCCGTGCAGCATCATAGTGAGACGGGTGTCAAGAAAAAAGAAAACCTCAGAACAGGGACATAAAACGGAACAGAGAACACGGGGAACAATCATCGAAAAAATGGGCTCATCCACACTGAAGTGTGGGATGATGCAGGGCGTCAGCAGTAAAACGTGGACAATACAGGAAGAAAATGGTAGAGAGAGCTAAAACATTGGAGCAGATGGAAGTGGCTGGCTGACCACAAGGAAAAAAGGGAGGAGTCAGCCACTCTGCAACACACTAAAACCTCCAGCCTAAAAGTTTAGGCCAGAGTCCAGACACATCACAAAACTTAAAAACCCTTGCCACACACGTCTCATCGTCAGCTAAAATACAAGGGAGATCCCCAACAACCTGTGCTTCTGCCCTTGCATCACGGTATAAAATACAGTCGATTAAAATGTGCCGGACAGAGATGTGCACACCACAAGTGGCACAAAACGGAGGATCCTCCCGCCGTAATAAATAGCTATGCGTCACAGGACAGTGCCCAATCCGCAGACGTGTGAGGGCCACCTCTTCCCGCCTGAGCAACCGACAGGAGGAACGCCACGGCCGAGTGGTTGACTTTACCGACCGCAGTTTATTGGCCGACACCGCCAGCCATTCGGCCTCCCACAACTCCATGCACTTCCTATGGAGTGCAGCGATGACTGACTGCAAGGGGATAGGACACTGGACCACATCCTGCTCTCTGCAGGCCTCCTTGGCAGCCCGATCAGCCTGTTCATTGCCCCATATGCCGACATGACCAGGCACCCAGCAGAAGGATACCTCTTTACCCCGCTGTTGGAGCAAGTACAGTTGGTCATGTATCAACTGGACCATCTCCTCAGTCGGGTATAGGCTCTGCAGCGATTGTAAGGCACTAAGAGAATCGGAGCAGAGAAGAAATCGATCGCCCCGAACACGATGCATCTGCTCCAGTGCCCTCAGGATCGCGTGGAGCTCCGCTGCGAAAACGGTATATTCAGCAGGGAGGCGAATCCGGGTGACACGATCAGGGAACACCACAGAACAGCCTAGGGAAGTCTCCTGTTTCGAGCCATCAGTATAAACGACAGTGAAACCGTGATGCACGTCTAAAATGTTAAAAAACAGAGATTGGAACGTAAAATCTGGTGTGCCATCTTTCTTAAAACGAGTCAAATCTAAAATAAATTTGGGACGCCGGAGGAGCCAAGGTGGAGATCTGCTCCAACCGCGACGTAAAACACGAAGACCAGCCACAGACATCGCAGCGAGGCAATCCTGTGCGCGAATCCCATAGGGCTGCGTCGCACGTTGCCGGTTATGAAATAACCGTGCCAGAGGAGGCTTAGCAACGGTATGGTATGCAGGTGTGTACGGTGTGGACAAAGTTTTATACGCCTGGCGTACCGTAAGTAGCCGTCGTCGCATATGAAGTGGCGGTTCACCAGCCTCTGCACAGAGGCTTGGTATGGGGCTAGTTCGGAATGCCCCAGTGGCCAACCGCAGCCCTTCATGGTGGACAACGTCCAAAATCTTTAAGTACGAAGGCCTCGCAGACCCATACACCGTGCACCCATAATCGAGCCGAGATCGCACAAACGCCCTGTAAAACTGGAGCAGACAAGTCCTGTCAGCTCCCCATGTACTGTGGCTAAGACATTTTAAAATGCTTAAAGCCTGAAGCGACCGTCGTTTCAGGTCTTTAAGATGAGGTAACCACGTGAGCCTCGAGTCAAAAATGAGACCCAGAAATCTCACCGTGTCTTTAAAAGAAAGAATAGTGTCCCTCAAGCGCAACTCAGGAAAGGGTAAAATCGAACGAGAACGGTTAAAAAGAACACATACAGACTTCTCGGTGGAAAACTTAAATCCACTCTTCAGCGCCCAGTCATCCAAACGCCTAATCGTAAGTTGCAACTGACGAGTTGTCGTTGCAAGGCTTGAAGAAGAGCAGAACAAAGAGAAATCATCCACAAACAAAGAACACTGGACAGGACTTTTCACCATGGACGTAATGCTATTAATAGCGATGGCAAACAGAGTCACACTTAAAACGCTACCCTGAGGGACACCGTTCTCCTGCTCAAAGCGATCAGACAGGACGTCACCAACTCGGTATCTAAAATATCGTGGCGAGAGGAAAGACTGAAGAAAAAGAGGAAGACAACCACGAAAACCCCATTCGTGAAGCTGCTCCAGGATGAGACGCCGCCAAGTGGTATCGTAGGCCTTCTCGATGTCGAAAAATACACCTATAAGGTGATGACGGCGTAGGAAAGCTTGTTGGATAGCCGCCTCCAGGAGGGCAAGGTTATCGAAGGTGGAACGAAACCTCCTGAACCCACACTGAAAGCGACTAAGTAGTTGCCGGGATTCTAACATCCAGACAAGGCGGCGGTTGACCATCCGCTCCAAGGTCTTCCCTATGCAACTAGTGAGGGCAATACTACGGTAGCTACTTGGGCTCGAGCGGTCTTTCCCAGGTTTTAAAAAAGGGATTAAAACTGCCTCACGCCACGCGTCAGGAAAGTGACCCGACGCCCAAATGGCATTAAAAAGTGCGAGGAGGATTTCTTTGTTGCGCATTGTGAGGTGCCATAGCATACTGTAATGGATCCTGTCGTGACCAGGGGAAGTGTCACGAGCTCCAGACAATGCAGAATCCAGCTCCCACATAGAAAAAGGGCAGTTGTAAACTTCATGAGAGGTGGGCTGGAAGTTCAGACTACACCTCTCAGCAACCGCTCTATGGCGCTGGAAACCGGGATCCTGACTGGTTGTGGCAGTAACTGTCGCAAAATAGGCTGCCATAGTCTGGGCAATGTCCCGCGGATCTGTGTGGAGAGTGCCGTTATTCAGTACAGCAGCTATGGGGCACCTCCCTCCTCTGCCAGAAATTCTCCTAATGGTCTCCCACACAATGGAACTCTTGGTGGAACGATTAACGGTGTTCAGGAACTTTTGCCACGACCTCTTCTTGCTCTCACGAATAATGCGGCGACATCTCGCCCTCGCCACCCGAAAGGCAGCAAGATTCTCAGCAGTCGGCCGACACTTGAACCGCCGCAGAGCCGCACGCCTGGTCCTGATTGCAGAGCGGCATTCGTCACTCCACCAAGGCACAGGTGGCCTTTTCCGGTGACCTGTGGACTGTGGAATGGATGCCGCAGCGGCATGGAGGACCGTTTTGGTAATATGATCCACCCACACCTCAACATTCGCACAGTGTTCGAATTGGGCCAACTGGCTATAAAGTGTCCAGTCAGCTCCACTGAGCACCCATCGTGGTGGTCTCCTGTCGGGGCCCACGCCATCTGGCAGGTGAATCCAGATTGGGAAATGATCACTGCCGTGCAAGTCAGCGACCACTTCCCAGTGAGCACTAGCGGCAAGAGCTGGAGAGCAAAGCGAGAGATCAATGGCGGAGAACGACCCAGTCGCCGTGCAGAAATGAGTACTCTGTCCTCCATTGAGCAAGTAGGCACAGGATGACAGGAGAAGCCTCTCAATTGCTCTACCCCTGGGGCAGGTAATTGCAGAGCCCCAAAGCACATTGTGGGCATTAAAATCACCACAAATAATGAATGGCTGGGGGAGCTGTGTAAGAAGGTCGGTGAGGGCCGCTTCATCAAGAGCATCATGTGGGGGCAAGTAAAGTGAACATACAGTCAATGGATGACGCACGTGCACGGACACAGCGACGGCCTGTAGAGTCGTCGTAAGTGAGAGAGGCGAGGAATGGTAGTCCGTCCTGACGAAAATACCTACGCCTCCTCTAGCTCTCTCTCCACGCAGGTCGTCCTTTTTGTGGAGGGTATAGCCTCGTATCTCAGGGGAGTATGATGGATGGAAATACGTCTCCTGGAGACAGAGACACAATGGTCGACCCTGAGAAAGTAGACGAAGTTCCTCCACATGCGTCCTGAACCCTTGCAAGTTCCACTGGAGTATGGGAGCCATCTATGTTGGGGGTAGCACCTTCATCCTGTCTCTCCGACGGGGCGGGGAGACCGCAGCAGGTGGAGGGGCAGGCGTGGGACGAGATGATTGCCCCACACATACATCGTACTCCATCAACTCTGGGGAAGAGTCAGATGAAGCCTCGCGTAAAACAACATCCGCATGGTCAGATGGTTTACCACGGGATTTGACCCGCTGTTGCTGCTGCACAGTAGCTTTCTGTGGCTTGGTGGACTTTGGGGGAGCGGATGTGGGAGTGGTAAGTGGCGCACTGGGCTTGGGGACAACCTCAGCTGTTGGAGGCGCGAGGGGCTGGACCAAGTCCGCCACTGTACCTTTGTCTGCCGTTCGAGTAGGGGCTACTGGCTCTGGAACACTGGCTGCGTTGCAAGTGCACTGGCAGCTACAGGTGTTAGTGCCAACACTCACCACCTCAGTCTGCGTTGAGGCATCGACCTTTGGAGTAGGCTTCTGTACCAGGGATGCAAAAGATGTAGCAAATGTGGGAGGTTGCATCGACTTATAAATCTTCTTGGCCTCACCATAGGGGATACGCTTGGTTGTTTTGATTTCCTGGACCTTGCGTTCCTCGAAAAATATGCGGCAGTCCCTACTCCAAACAGGGTGGTTCCCAGAGCAATTAATACATTTAGCCGGAGACGAGCAACCAACTCCTTCATGAGCAGCCTGACCACAGTTTCCACAAGTCGCTTCGCCTTTACAGCCTAAGGTGGTATGCCCAAAACGCTGGCATTTGAAACAGCGCATTGGGGCCGGGAAATAAGGCCTCACACTAAGGCGAAGGAAGCCAGCTTTAACATGTTCAGGAAGTGTTGTGCTACTGAAGGTCAGAATAAAGGAGTCGGATTTGACAAGAGCGCCATCAACCCTCTTCATGATGTGTTGGACATCAACGATACCTTCCGGAGCCCACTCACGTTGCAGTTCTTCCTTGGGAATATCAGCTAGATCCCGGCATGTCACAACACCTTTGCTATAGTTCAAGGTGCTGTGCAGTTCGGTGTCTATGGCATACTCTCCAAGGCATTTAGCAGATTGGAGGTTAGTTGCTTGCTGGGAAGTGGAAGTTTCCACTAGCAAGGTCCCATTACGTAAGCGCTTCACCGATTTTAAGGAGCCACAGATTCCCTCCAATCCCTTTTGTATATAGAAGGGCGAAACCTTCTCGAAACTACCCTCCTTCCGTTTCACAATGAGAAACACATTCGGATTACCAGAATGCATTCTGTTACCTAAGACTGGACTTTTTAAAGAAGCGCCGGAGTCAGGGGGACTGACTGCACGGGCCCTCTTAAGAGACTGGGTGTTAGAACCTTCCAGCGGCCCACCCTTTCCGCTGGGAGGAGGAAAAGAGAATTTCGAAGGATCCATCTCGGTCCCACGAGCAGCTAGGGAACTAGAAGTCCACCTAGACATAGCCCCGCGTGCCTAGGTAAGCCTTATACAACTGAGGTGCGGCAGGTTCCCCAGAGGTTGCCCGCTACCGACTGTTCCACCTCAACAGCCATGCATCTCATCAGCGCGCAGCACACCTTGAGATTGAGGGGTTTTTTATAGAGGTTTATTCCATCCTCGCGATCCGGGCGGTCAAGCCAAGATCCCCATTCCCTGAGACACACAACATTCCACCGCCGCGCCGCACGGTGGTCGTTGAAGTATGCTTAGAGGTTACGGTGACAGGGGACTGGCGGCGCTTACCAGTCCCCAGCTCAGGAACCCCGGGGGTCGCCAAGCCCGTACCCAGCAAACGAATGCTGAGCCCCTGGGGGCGGGGACGGTGGGAGGACGGCAGGAATCATTTTGTGGTACGTCAGAAACCAACTACTGGGCACCCAGAGGAGATTAAATGAGCCAACAGCAACTTTGTTAATCTCCCCAATATAAGCCGTTATAGAGATCCGAGTATTTAGTAGCGACGCAAACTGTACAACTCTTCTTCAATGGGAGAGTGCTACGGTTACAGAAAACAGACAGTGGTGCATCGGATACATGCATTGAAGCCCCAGGAGTGCCGCCATGTGGCGACAACGGCCGTGCTAGTCTCTGGAGGAGAAGAGTGCATGAGGCCTCCTGATATTAATCGCGACGAAACTTCTGTGCCACCATGTCAATGGGACGGTGGGAGGACGGCAGGAATCATTTTGTGGTACGTCAGAAACCAGCTACTGGGCACCCAGAGGAGATTAAATGAGCCAACAGCAACTTTGTTAATCTCCCCAATATAAGCCGTTATAGAGATCCGAGTATTTAGTAGCGACGCAAACTGTACAACTCTTCTTCAATGGGAGAGTGCTACGGTTACAGAAAACAGACAGTGGTGCATCGGATACATGCATTGAAGCCCCAGGAGTGCCGCCATGTGGCGACAACGGCCGTGCTAGTCTCTGGCGGAGAAGAGTGCATGAGGACTCCAGATATTAATCCCGACGAAACTTGTGTGCCACCATGTCAATGGGACGGTGGGAGGACGGCAGGAATCATTTTGTGGTACGTCAGAAACCAAGTATTGCGAACCCAGAGGAGATTTAATGAGCCAACAGCAACTTTGTTAATCTCCTCAATATAAGCCGTTATAGAGATCCGAGTATTTAGTAGCGACGCAAACTGTACAACTCTTCTTCAATGGGAGAGTGCTACGGTTACAGAAAACAGACAGTGGTGCATCGGATACATGCATTGAAGCCCCAGGAGTGCCGCCATGTGGCGACAACGGCCGTGCTAGTCTCTGGAGGAGAAGAGTGCATGAGGCCTCCTGATATTAATCGCGACGAAACTTCTGTGCCACCATGTCAATGGGACGGTGGGAGGACGGCAGGAATCATTTTGTGGTACGTCAGAAACCAAGTATTGCGCACCCAGAGGAGATTAAATGAGCCAACAGCAACTTTGTTAATCTCCTCAATATAAGCCGTTATAGAGATCCGAGTATTTAGTAGCGACGCAAACTGTACAACTCTTCTTCAATGGGAGAGTGCTACGGTTACAGAAAACAGACAGTGGTGCATCGGATACATGCATTGAAGCCCCAGGAGTGCCGCCATGTGGCGACAACGGCCGTGCTAGTCTCTGGCGGAGAAGAGTGCATGAGGCCTCCAGATATTAATCGCGACGAAACTTCTGTGCCACCATGTCAATGGGACGGTGGGAGGACGGCAGGAATCATTTTGTGGTACGTCGGAAACCAACTACTGGGCACCCAGAGAAGATTAAATGAGCCAACAGCAACTTTGTTAATCTCCTCAATATAAGCCGTTATAGAGATCCGAGTATTTAGTAGCGACGCAAACTGTACAACTCTTCTTCAATGGGAGAGTGCTACGGTTACAGAAAACAGACAGTGGTGCATCGGATACATGCATTGAAGCCCCAGGAGTGCCGCCATGTGGCGACAACGGCCGTGCTAGTCTCTGGCGGAGAAGAGTGCATGAGGCCTCCAGCTATTAATCGCGACGAAACTTCTGTGCCACCATGTCAATGGGACGGTGCGAGGGTGGCAGGAATCATTTTGTGGTACGTCAGAAACCAAGTATTGCGCACCCAGAGGAGATTAAATGAGCCAACAGCAACTTTGTTAATCTCCTCAATATAAGCCGTTATAGAGATCCGAGTATTTAGTAGCGACGCAAACTGTACAACTCTTCTTCAATGGGAGAGTGCTACGGTTACAGAAAACAGACAGTGGTGCATCGGATACATGCATTGAAGCCCCAGGAGTGCCGCCATGTGGCGACAACGGCCGTGCTAGTCTCTGGCGGAGAAGAGTGCATGAGGCCTCCAGATATTAATCGCGACGAAACTTCTGTGCCACCATGTCAATGGGACGGTGGGAGGGTGGCAGGAATCATTTTGTGGTACGTCAGAAACCAAGTATTGCGCACCCAGAGGAGGTTAAATGAGCCAACAGCAACTTTGTTAATCTCCTCAATATAAGCCGTTATAGAGATCCGAGTATTTAGTAGCGACGCAAACTGTACAACTCTTCTTCAATGGGAGAGTGCTACGGTTACAGAAAACAGACAGTGGTGCATCGGATACATGCATTGAAGCCCCAGGAGTGCCGCCATGTGGCGACAACGGCCGTGCTAGTCTCTGGCGGAGAAGAGTGCATGAGGCCTCCAGATATTAATCGCGACGAAACTTCTGTGCCACCATGTCAATGGGACGGTGGGAGGACGGCAGGAATCATTTTGTGGTACGTCAGAAACCAAGTATTGCGCACCCAGAGGAGATTAAATGAGCCAACAGCAACTTTGTTAATCTCCTCAATATAAGCTGTTATAGAGATCCGAGTATTTAGTAGCGACGCAAACTGTACAACTCTTCTTCAATGGGAGAGTGCTACGGTTACAGAAAACAGACAGTGGTGCATCGGATACATGCATTGAAGCCCCAGGAGTGCCGCCATGTGGCGACAACGGCCGTGCTAGTCTCTGGCGGAGAAGAGTGCATGAGGCCTCCAGATATTAATCGCGACGAAACTTCTGTGCCACCATGTCAATGGGACGGTGGGAGGACGGCAGGAATCATTTTGTGGTACGTCAGAAACCAAGTATTGGGCACCCAGAGGAGATAAAATGAGCCAACAGCAACTTTGTTAATCTCCTCAATATAAGCCGTTATAGAGATCCGAGTATTTAGTAGGGACGCAAACTGTACAACTCTTCTTCAATGGGAGAGTGCTACGGTTACAGAAAACAGACAGTGGTGCATCGGATACATGCATTGAAGCCCCAGGAGTGCCGCCATGTGGCGACAACGGCCGTGCTAGTCTCTGGCGGAGAAGAGTGCATGAGGCCTCCAGATATTAATCGCGACGAAACTTCTGTGCCACCATGTCAATGGGACGGTGGGAGGGTGGCAGGAATCATTTTGTGGTACGTCAGAAACCAAGTATTGCGCACCCAGAGGAGATTAAATGAGCCAACAGCAACTTTGTTAATCTCCTCAATATAAGCCGTTATAGAGATCCGAGTATTTAGTAGCGACGCAAACTGTACAACTCTTCTTCAATGGGAGAGTGCTACGGTTACAGAAAACAGACAGTGGTGCATCGGATACATGCATTGAAGCCCCAGGAGTGCCGCCATGTGGCGACAACGGCCGTGCTAGTCTCTGGCGGAGAAGAGTGCATGAGGCCTCCAGATATTAATCGCGACGAAACTTCTGTGCCACCATGTCAATGGGACGGTGGGAGGACGGCAGGAATCATTTTGTGGTACGTCAGAAACCAACTACTGGGCACCCAGAGGAGATTAAATGAGCCAACAGCAACTTTGTTAATCTCCTCAATATAAGCCGTTATAGAGATCCGAGTATTTAGTAGCGACGCAAACTGTACAACTCTTCTTCAATGGGAGAGTGCTACGGTTACAGAAAACAGACAGTGGTGCATCGGATACATGCATTGAAGCCCCAGGAGTGCCGCCATGTGGCGACAACGGCCGTGCTAGTCTCTGGCGGAGAAGAGTGCATGAGGCCTCCAGATATTAATCGCGACGAATCTTCTGTGCCACCATGTCAATGGGACGGTGGGAGGGTGGCAGGAATCATTTTGTGGTACGTCAGAAACCAAGTATTGCGCACCCAGAGGAGATTAAATGAGCCAACAGCAACTTTGTTAATCTCCTCAATATAAGCCGTTATAGAGATCCGAGTATTTAGTAGCGACGCAAACTGTACAACTCTTCTTCAATGGGAGAGTGCTACGGTTACAGAAAACAGACAGTGGTGCATCGGATACATGCATTGAAGCCCCAGGATGGCCGCCATGTGGCGACAACGGCCGTGCTAGTCTCTGGCGGAGAAGAGTGCATGAGGCCTCCAGATATTAATCGCGACGAAACTTCTGTGCCACCATGTCAATGGGACGGTGGGAGGACGGCAGGAATCATTTTGTGGTACGTCAGAAACCAAGTATTGCGCACCCAGAGGAGATTAAATGAGCCAACAGCAACTTTGTTAATCTCCTCAATATAAGCCGTTATAGAGATCCGAGTATTTAGTAGCGACGCAAACTGTACAACTCTTCTTCAATGGGAGAGTGCTACGGTTACAGAAAACAGACAGTGGTGTATCGGATACATGCATTGAAGCCCCAGGAGTGCCGCCATGTGGCGACAACGGCCGTGCTAGTCTCTGGCGGAGAAGAGTGCATGAGGCCTCCAGATATTAATCGCGACGAAACTTCTGTGCCACCATCTCAATGGGACGGTGGGAGGACGGCAGGAATCATTTTGTGGTACGTCAGAAACCAAGTATTGCGCACCCAGAGGAGATTAAATGAGCCAACAGCAACTTTGTTAATCTCCTCAATATAAGCCGTTATAGAGATCCGAGTATTTAGTAGCGACGCAAACTGTACAACTCTTCTTCAATGGGAGAGTGCTACGGTTACAGAAAACAGACAGTGGTGCATCGGATACATGCATTGAAGCCCCAGGAGTGCCGCCATGTGGCGACAACGGCCGTGCTAGTCTCTGGCGGAGAAGAGTGCATGAGGCCTCCAGATATTAATCGCGACGAAACTTCTGTGCCACCATGTCAATGGGACGGTGGGAGGGTGGCAGGAATCATTTTGTGGTACGTCAGAAACCAAGTATTGCGCACCCAGAGGAGATTAAATGAGCCAACAGCAACTTTGTTAATCTCCTCAATATAAGCCGTTATAGAGATCCGAGTATTTAGTAGCGACGCAAACTGTACAACTCTTCTTCAATGGGAGAGTGCTACGGTTACAGAAAACAGACAGTGGTGCATCGGATACATGCATTGAAGCCCCAGGAGTGCCGCCATGTGGCGACAACGGCCGTGCTAGTCTCTGGCGGAGAAGAGTGCATGAGGCCTCCAGATATTAATCGCGACGAAACTTCTGTGCCACCATCTCAATGGGACGGTGGGAGGACGGCAGGAATCATTTTGTGGTACGTCAGAAACCAAGTATTGCGCACCCAGAGGAGATTAAATGAGCCAACAGCAACTTTGTTAATCTCCTCAATATAAGCCGTTATAGAGATCCGAGTATTTAGTAGCGACGCAAACTGTACAACTCTTCTTCAATGGGAGAGTGCTACGGTTACAGAAAACAGACAGTGGTGCATCGGATACATGCATTGAAGCCCCAGGAGTGCCGCCATGTGGCGACAACGGCCGTGCTAGTCTCTGGCGGAGAAGAGTGCATGAGGCCTCCAGATATTAATCGCGACGAAACTTCTGTGCCACCATGTCAATGGGACGGTGGGAGGGTGGCAGGAATCATTTTGTGGTACGTCAGAAACCAAGTATTGCGCACCCAGAGGAGATTAAATGAGCCAACAGCAACTTTGTTAATCTCCTCAATATAAGCCGTTATAGAGATCCGAGTATTTAGTAGCGACGCAAACTGTACAACTCTTCTTCAATGGGAGAGTGCTACGGTTACAGAAAACAGACAGTGGTGCATCGGATACATGCATTGAAGCCCCAGGAGTGCCGCCATGTGGCGACAACGGCCGTGCTAGTCTCTGGCGGAGAAGAGTGCATGAGGCCTCCAGCTATTAATCGCGACGAAACTTCTGTGCCACCATGTCAATGGGACGGTGGGAGGGTGGCAGGAATCATTTTGTGGTACGTCAGAAACCAAGTATTGCGCACCCAGAGGAGATTAAATGAGCCAACAGCAACTTTGTTAATCTCCTCAATATAAGCCGTTATAGAGATCCGAGTATTTAGTAGCGACGCAAACTGTACAACTCTTCTTCAATGGGAGAGTGCTACGGTTACAGAAAACAGACAGTGGTGCATCGGATACATGCATTGAAGCCCCAGGAGTGCCGCCATGTGGCGACAACGGCCGTGCTAGTCTCTGGCGGAGAAGAGTGCATGAGGCCTCCAGATATTAATCGCGACGAAACTTCTGTGCCACCATGTCAATGGGACGGTGGGAGGGTGGCAGGAATCATTTTGTGGTACGTCAGAAACCAAGTATTGCGCACCCAGAGGAGGTTAAATGAGCCAACAGCAACTTTGTTAATCTCCTCAATATAAGCCGTTATAGAGATCCGAGTATTTAGTAGCGACGCAAACTGTACAACTCTTCTTCAATGGGAGAGTGCTACGGTTACAGAAAACAGACAGTGGTGCATCGGATACATGCATTGAAGCCCCAGGAGTGCCGCCATGTGGCGACAACGGCCGTGCTAGTCTCTGGCGGAGAAGAGTGCATGAGGCCTCCAGATATTAATCGCGACGAAACTTCTGTGCCACCATGTCAATGGGACGGTGGGAGGACGGCAGGAATCATTTTGTGGTACGTCAGAAACCAAGTATTGCGCACCCAGAGGAGATTAAATGAGCCAACAGCAACTTTGTTAATCTCCTCAATATAAGCTGTTATAGAGATCCGAGTATTTAGTAGCGACGCAAACTGTACAACTCTTCTTCAATGGGAGAGTGCTACGGTTACAGAAAACAGACAGTGGTGCATCGGATACATGCATTGAAGCCCCAGGAGTGCCGCCATGTGGCGACAACGGCCGTGCTAGTCTCTGGCGGAGAAGAGTGCATGAGGCCTCCAGATATTAATCGCGACGAAACTTCTGTGCCACCATGTCAATGGGACGGTGGGAGGACGGCAGGAATCATTTTGTGGTACGTCAGAAACCAAGTATTGGGCACCCAGAGGAGATAAAATGAGCCAACAGCAACTTTGTTAATCTCCTCAATATAAGCCGTTATAGAGATCCGAGTATTTAGTAGGGACGCAAACTGTACAACTCTTCTTCAATGGGAGAGTGCTACGGTTACAGAAAACAGACAGTGGTGCATCGGATACATGCATTGAAGCCCCAGGAGTGCCGCCATGTGGCGACAACGGCCGTGCTAGTCTCTGGCGGAGAAGAGTGCATGAGGCCTCCAGATATTAATCGCGACGAAACTTCTGTGCCACCATGTCAATGGGACGGTGGGAGGGTGGCAGGAATCATTTTGTGGTACGTCAGAAACCAAGTATTGCGCACCCAGAGGAGATTAAATGAGCCAACAGCAACTTTGTTAATCTCCTCAATATAAGCCGTTATAGAGATCCGAGTATTTAGTAGCGACGCAAACTGTACAACTCTTCTTCAATGGGAGAGTGCTACGGTTACAGAAAACAGACAGTGGTGCATCGGATACATGCATTGAAGCCCCAGGAGTGCCGCCATGTGGCGACAACGGCCGTGCTAGTCTCTGGCGGAGAAGAGTGCATGAGGCCTCCAGATATTAATCGCGACGAAACTTCTGTGCCACCATGTCAATGGGACGGTGGGAGGACGGCAGGAATCATTTTGTGGTACGTCAGAAACCAACTACTGGGCACCCAGAGGAGATTAAATGAGCCAACAGCAACTTTGTTAATCTCCTCAATATAAGCCGTTATAGAGATCCGAGTATTTAGTAGCGACGCAAACTGTACAACTCTTCTTCAATGGGAGAGTGCTACGGTTACAGAAAACAGACAGTGGTGCATCGGATACATGCATTGAAGCCCCAGGAGTGCCGCCATGTGGCGACAACGGCCGTGCTAGTCTCTGGCGGAGAAGAGTGCATGAGGCCTCCAGATATTAATCGCGACGAATCTTCTGTGCCACCATGTCAATGGGACGGTGGGAGGGTGGCAGGAATCATTTTGTGGTACGTCAGAAACCAAGTATTGCGCACCCAGAGGAGATTAAATGAGCCAACAGCAACTTTGTTAATCTCCTCAATATAAGCCGTTATAGAGATCCGAATATTTAGTAGCGACGCAAACTGTACAACTCTTCTTCAATGGGAGAGTGCTACGGTTACAGAAAACAGACAGTGGTGCATCGGATACATGCATTGAAGCCCCAGGAGTGCCGCCATGTGGCGACAACGGCCGTGCTAGTCTCTGGCGGAGAAGAGTGCATGAGGCCTCCAGATATTAATCGCGACGAAACTTCTGTGCCACCATGTCAATGGGACGGTGGGAGGGTGGCAGGAATCATTTTGTGGTACGTCAGAAACCAAGTATTGCGCACCCAGAGGAGATTAAATGAGCCAACAGCAACTTTGTTAATCTCCTCAATATAAGCCGTTATAGAGATCCGAGTATTTAGTAGCGACGCAAACTGTACAACTCTTCTTCAATGGGAGAGTGCTACGGTTACAGAAAACAGACAGTGGTGCATCGGATACATGCATTGAAGCCCCAGGAGTGCCGCCATGTGGCGACAACGGCCGTGCTAGTCTCTGGCGGAGAAGAGTGCATGAGGCCTCCAGATATTAATCGCGACGAAACTTCTGTGCCACCATCTCAATGGGACGGTGGGAGGACGGCAGGAATCATTTTGTGGTACGTCAGAAACCAAGTATTGCGCACCCAGAGGAGATTAAATGAGCCAACAGCAACTTTGTTAATCTCCTCAATATAAGCCGTTATAGAGATCCGAGTATTTAGTAGCGACGCAAACTGTACAACTCTTCTTCAATGGGAGAGTGCTACGGTTACAGAAAACAGACAGTGGTGCATCGGATACATGCATTGAAGCCCCAGGAGTGCCGCCATGTGGCGACAACGGCCGTGCTAGTCTCTGGCGGAGAAGAGTGCATGAGGCCTCCAGATATTAATCGCGACGAAACTTCTGTGCCACCATGTCAATGGGACGGTGGGAGGGTGGCAGGAATCATTTTGTGGTACGTCAGAAACCAAGTATTGCGCACCCAGAGGAGATTAAATGAGCCAACAGCAACTTTGTTAATCTCCTCAATATAAGCCGTTATAGAGATCCGAGTATTTAGTAGCGACGCAAACTGTACAACTCTTCTTCAATGGGAGAGTGCTACGGTTACAGAAAACAGACAGTGGTGCATCGGATACATGCATTGAAGCCCCAGGAGTGCCGCCATGTGGCGACAACGGCCGTGCTAGTCTCTGGCGGAGAAGAGTGCATGAGGCCTCCAGATATTAATCGCGACGAAACTTCTGTGCCACCATCTCAATGGGACGGTGGGAGGACGGCAGGAATCATTTTGTGGTACGTCAGAAACCAAGTATTGCGCACCCAGAGGAGATTAAATGAGCCAACAGCAACTTTGTTAATCTCCTCAATATAAGCCGTTATAGAGATCCGAGTATTTAGTAGCGACGCAAACTGTACAACTCTTCTTCAATGGGAGAGTGCTACGGTTACAGAAAACAGACAGTGGTGCATCGGATACATGCATTGAAGCCCCAGGAGTGCCGCCATGTGGCGACAACGGCCGTGCTAGTCTCTGGCGGAGAAGAGTGCATGAGGCCTCCAGATATTAATCGCGACGAAACTTCTGTGCCACCATGTCAATGGGACGGTGGGAGGGTGGCAGGAATCATTTTGTGGTACGTCAGAAACCAAGTATTGCGCACCCAGAGGAGATTAAATGAGCCAACAGCAACTTTGTTAATCTCCTCAATATAAGCCGTTATAGAGATCCGAGTATTTAGTAGCGACGCAAACTGTACAACTCTTCTTCAATGGGAGAGTGCTACGGTTACAGAAAACAGACAGTGGTGCATCGGATACATGCATTGAAGCCCCAGGAGTGCCGCCATGTGGCGACAACGGCCGTGCTAGTCTCTGGCGGAGAAGAGTGCATGAGGCCTCCAGATATTAATCGCGACGAAACTTCTGTGCCACCATGTCAATGGGACGGTGGGAGGACGGCAGGAATCATTTTGTGGTACGTCAGAAACCAACTACTGGGCACCCAGAGGAGATTAAATGAGCCAACAGCAACTTTGTTAATCTCCTCAATATAAGCCGTTATAGAGATCCGAGTATTTAGTAGCGACGCAAACTGTACAACTCTTCTTCAATGGGAGAGTGCTACGGTTACAGAAAACAGACAGTGGTGCATCGGATACATGCATTGAAGCCCCAGGAGTGCCGCCATGTGGCGACAACGGCCGTGCTAGTCTCTGGCGGAGAAGAGTGCATGAGGCCTCCAGATATTAATCGCGACGAAACTTCTGTGCCACCATGTCAATGGGACGGTGGGAGGACGGCAGGAATCATTTTGTGGTACGTCAGAAACCAACTACTGGGCACCCAGAGGAGATTAAATGAGCCAACAGCAACTTTGTTAATCTCCTCAATATAAGCCGTTATCGAGATCCGAGTATTTAGTAGCGACGCAAACTGTACAACTCTTCTTCAATGGGAGAGTGCTACGGTTACAGAAAACAGACAGTGGTGCATCGGATACATGCATTGAAGCCCCAGGAGTGCCGCCATGTGGCGACAACGGCCGTGCTAGTCTGTGGCGGAGAAGAGTGCATGAGGCCTCCAGATATTAATCGCGACGAAACTTCTGTGCCACCATGTCAATGGGACGGTGGGAGGACGGCAGGAATCATTTTGTGGTACGTCAGAAACCAACTACTGGGCACCCAGAGGAGATTAAATGAGCCAACAGCAACTTTGTTAATCTCCTCAATATAAGCCGTTATAGAGATCCGAGTATTTAGTAGCGACGCAAACTGTACAACTCTTCTTCAATGGGAGAGTGCTACGGTTACAGAAAACAGACAGTGGTGCATCGGATACATGCATTGAAGCCCCAGGAGTGCCGCCATGTGGCGACAACGGCCGTGCTAGTCTCTGGCGGAGAAGAGTGCATGAGGCCTCCAGATATTAATCGCGACGAAACTTCTGTGCCACCATGTCAATGGGACGGTGGGAGGACGGCAGGAATCATTTTGTGGTACGTCAGAAACCAACTACTGGGCACCCAGAGGAGATTAAATGAGCCAACAGCAACTTTGTTAATCTCCTCAATATAAGCCGTTATCGAGATCCGAGTATTTAGTAGCGACGCAAACTGTACAACTCTTCTTCAATGGGAGAGTGCTACGGTTACAGAAAACAGACAGTGGTGCATCGGATACATGCATTGAAGCCCCAGGAGTGCCGCCATGTGGCGACAACGGCCGTGCTAGTCTCTGGCGGAGAAGAGTGCATGAGGCCTCCAGATATTAATCGCGACGAAACTTCTGTGCCACCATGTCAATGGGACGGTGGGAGGACGGCAGGAATCATTTTGTGGTACGTCAGAAACCAACTACTGGGCACCCAGAGGAGATTAAATGAGCCAACAGCAACTTTGTTAATCTCCTCAATATAAGCCGTTATAGAGATCCGAGTATTTAGTAGCGACGCAAACTGTACAACTCTTCTTCAATGGGAGAGTGCTACGGTTACAGAAAACAGACAGTGGTGCATCGGATACATGCATTGAAGCCCCAGGAGTGCCGCCATGTGGCGACAACGGCCGTGCTAGTCTCTGGCGGAGAAGAGTGCATGAGGCCTCCAGATATTAATCGCGACGAAACTTCTGTGCCACCATGTCAATGGGACGGTGGGACGACGGCAGGAATCATTTTGTGGTACGTCAGAAACCAACTACTGGGCACCCAGAGGAGATTAAATGAGCCAACAACAACTTTGTTAATCTCCTCAATATAAGCCGTTATAGAGATCCGAGTATTTAGTAGCGACGCAAACTGTACAACTCTTCTTCAATGGGAGAGTGCTACGGTTACAGAAAACAGACAGTGGTGCATCGGATACATGCATTGAAGCCCCAGGAGTGCCGCCATGTGGCGACAACGGCCGTGCTAGTCTCTGGCGGAGAAGAGTGCATGAGGCCTCCAGATATTAATCGCGACGAAACTTCTGTGCCACCATGTCAATGGGACGGTGGGAGGGTGGCAGGATTCATTTTGTGGTACGTCAGAAACCAACTATTGCGCACCCAGAGGAGATTAAATGAGCCAACAGCAACTTTGTTAATCTCCTCAATATAAGCCGTTATAGAGATCCGAGTATTTAGTAGCGACGCAAACTGTACAACTCTTCTTCAATGGGAGAGTGCTACGGTTACAGAAAACAGACAGTGGTGCATCGGATACATGCATTGAAGCCCAAGGAGTGCCGCCATGTGGCGACAACGGCCGTGCTAGTCTCTGGCGGAGAAGAGTGCATGAGGCCTCCAGATATTAATCGCGACGAAACTTCTGTGCCACCATCTCAATGGGACGGTGGGGGAATGGTAGGAATCATTTTGTGGTACGTCAGAAACCAAGTATTGCGCACCCAGAGGAGATTAAATGAGCCAACAGCAACTTTGTTAATCTCCTCAATATAAGCCGTTATAGAGATCCGAGTATTTAGTAGCGACGCAAACTGTACAACTCTTCTTCAATGGGAGAGTGCTACGGTTACAGAAAACAGACAGTGGTGCATCGGATACATGCATTGAAGCCCCAGGAGTGCCGCCATGTGGCGACAACGGCCGTGCTAGTCTCTGGCGGAGAAGAGTGCATGAGGCCTCCAGATATTAATCGCGACGAAACATCTGTGCCACCATCTCAATGGGACGGTGGGGGAATGGTAGGAATCATTTTGTGGTACGTCAGAAACCAACTATTGCGCACCCAGAGGAGATTAAATGAGCCAACAGCAACTTTGTTAATCTCCTCAATATAAGCCGTTATAGAGATCCGAGTATTTAGCAGCGACGCAAACTGTACAACTCTTCTTTAATGGGAGAGTGCTACGGTTACAGAAAACAGACAGTGGTGCATCGGATACATGCATTGAAGCCCAAGGAGTGCCGCCATGTGACGACAACGGCCGTGCTAGTCTCTGGCGGAGAAGAGTGCATGAGGCCTCCAGATATTAATCGCGACGAAACTTCTGTGCCACCATCTCAATGGGACGGTGGGGGAATGGTAGGAATCATTTTGTGGTACGTCAGAAACCAACTATTGCGCACCCAGAGGAGATTAAATGAGCCAACAGCAACTTTGTTAATCTCCTCAATATAAGCAGTTATAGAGTTCCGAGTATTTAGTAGCGACGCAAACTGTACAACTCTTCTTCAATGGGAGAGTGCTATGGTTACAGAAAACAGACAGTGGTGCATCGGATACATGCATTGAAGCCCCAGGAGTGCCGCCATGTGGCGACAACGGCCGTGCTAGTCTCTGGCGGAGAAGAGTGCATGAGGCCTCCAGATATTAATCGCGACGAAACTTCTGTGCCACCATCTCAATGGGACGGTGGGGGAAGGTAGGAATCATTTTGTGGTACGTCAGAAACCAACTATTGCGCACCCAGAGGAGATTAAATGAGCCAACAGCAACTTTGTTAATCTCCTCAATATAAGCAGTTATAGAGTTCCGAGTATTTAGTAGCGACGCAAACTGTACAACTCTTCTTCAATGGGAGAGTGCTACGGTTACAGAAAACAGACAGTGGTGCATCGGATACATGCATTGAAGCCCCAGGAGTGCCGCCATGTGGCGACAACGGCCGTGCTAGTCTCTGGCGGAGAAGAGTGCATGAGGCCTCCAGATATTAATCGCGACGAAACTTCTGTGCCACCATCTCAATGGGACGGTGGGGGAATGGTAGGAATCATTTTGTGGTACGTCAGAAACCAACTATTGCGCACCCAGAGGAGATTAAATGAGCCAACAGCAACTTTGTTAATCTCCTCAATATAAGCAGTTATAGAGTTCCGAGTATTTAGTAGCGACGCAAACTGTACAACTCTTCTTCAATGGGAGAGTGCTACGGTTACAGAAAACAGACAGTGGTGCATCGGATACATGCATTGAAGCCCCAGGAGTGCCGCCATGTGGCGACAACGGCCGTGCTAGTCTCTGGCGGAGATGAGTGCATGAGGCCTCCAGATATTAATCGCGACGAAACTTCTGTGCCACCATCTCAATGGGACGGTGGGGGAATGGTAGGAATCATTTTGTGGTACGTCAGAAACCAACTATTGCGCACCCAGAGGAGATTAAATGAGCCAACAGCAACTTTGTTAATCTCCTCAATATAAGCCGTTATAGAGATCCGAGTATTTAGTAGCGACGCAAACTGTACAACTCTTCTTTAATGGGAGAGTGCTACGGTTACAGAAAACAGACAGTGGTGCATCGGATACATGCATTGAAGCCCCAGGAGTGCCGCCATGTGGCGACAACGGCCGTGCTAGTCTCTGGCGGAGAAGAGTGCATGAGGCCTCCAGATATTAATCGCGACGAAACTTCTGTGCCACCATCTCAATGGGACGGTGGGGGAATGGTAGGAATCATTTTGTGGTACGTCAGAAACCAACTGTTGCGCACCCAGAGGAGATTAAATGAGCCAACAGCAACTTTGTTAATCTCCTCAATATAAGCCGTTATAGAGATCCGAGTATTTAGTAGCGACGCAAACTGTACAACTCTTCTTTAATGGGAGAGTGCTACGGTTACAGAAAACAGACAGTGGTGCATCGGATACATGCATTGAAGCCCCAGGAGTGCCGCCATGTGGCGACAACGGCCGTGTTAGTCTCTGGCGGAGAAGAGTGCATGAGGCCTCCAGATATTAATCGCGACGAAACTTCTGTGCCACCATCTCAATGGGACGGTGGGGGAATGGTAGGAATCATTTTGTGGTACGTCAGAAACCAACTATTGCGCACCCAGAGGAGATAAATGAGCCAACAGCAACTTTGTTAATCTCCTGAATATAAGCCGTTATAGAGATCCGAGTATTTAGCAGCGACGCAAACTGTACAACTCTTCTTTAATGGGAGAGTGCTACGGTTACAGAAAACAGACAGTGGTGCATCGGATACATGCATTGAAGCCCAAGGAGTGCCGCCATGTGGCGACAACGGCCGTGCTAGTCTCTGGCGGAGAAGAGTGCATGAGGCCTCCAGATACTAATCGCGACGAAACTTCTGTGCCACCATCTCAATGGGACGGTGGGGGAATGGTAGGAATCATTTTGTGGTACGTCAGAAACCAACTATTGCGCACCCAGAGGAGATCAAATGAGCCAACAGCAACTTTGTTAATCTCCTCAATATAAGCCGTTATAGAGATCCGAGTATTTAGCAGCGACGCAAACTGTACAACTCTTCTTTAATGGGAGAGTGCTACGGTTACAGAAAACAGACAGTGGTGCATCGGATACATGCATTGAAGCCCAAGGAGTGCCGCCATGTGGCGACAACGGCCGTGCTAGTCTCTGGCGGAGAAGAGTGCATGAGGCCTCCAGATATTAATCGCGACGAAACTTCTGTGCCACCATCTCAATGGGACGGTGGGAGGATGGCAGGAATCATTTTGTGGTACGTCAGAAACCAACTATTGCGCACCCAGAGGAGATTAAATGAGCCAACAGCAACTTTGTTAATCTCCTCAATATAAGCAGTTATAGAGTTCCGAGTATTTAGTAGCGACGCAAACTGTACAACTCTTCTTCAATGGGAGAGTGCTACGGTTACAGAAAACAGACAGTGGTGCATCGGATACATGCATTGAAGCCCCAGGAGTGCCGCCATGTGGCGACAACGGCCGTGCTAGTCTCTGGCGGAGAAGAGTGCATGAGGCCTCCAGATATTAATCGCGACGAAACTTCTGTGCCACCATCTCAATGGGACGGTGGGAGGATGGCAGGAATCATTTTGTGGTACGTCAGAAACCGACTATTGCGCACCCAGAGGAGATTAAATGAGCCAACAGCAACTTTGTTAATCTCCTCAATATAAGCAGTTATAGAGTTCCGAGTATTTAGTAGCGACGCAAACTGTACAACTCTTCTTCAATGGGAGAGTGCTACGGTTACAGAAAACAGACAGTGGTGCATCGGATACATGCATTGAAGCCCCAGGAGTGCCGCCATGTGGCGACAACGGCCGTGCTAGTCTCTGGCGGAGAAGAGTGCATGAGGCCTCCAGATATTAATCGCGACGAAACTTCTGTGCCACCATCTCAATGGGACGGTGGGAGGATGGCAGGAATCATTTTGTGGTACGTCAGAAACCAACTATTGGGCACCCAGAGGAGATTAAATGAGCCAACAGCAACTTTGTTAATCTCCTCAATATAAGCAGTTATAGAGTTCCGAGTATTTAGTAGCGACGCAAACTGTACAACTCTTCTTCAATGGGAGGGTGCTACGGTTGCAGAAAACAGACAGTGGTGCATCGGATACATGCATTGAAGCCCCAGGAGTGCCGCCATGTGGCGACAACGGCCGTGCCAGTCTCTGGCGGAGAAGAGTGCTTGAGGCCTCCAGATATTAATCGCGACGAAACTTCTGTGCCACCATGTCAATGGGACGGTGGGAGGGTGGCAGGAATCATTTTGTGGTACGTCAGAAACCAAGTATTGCGCACCCAGAGGAGATTAAATGAGCCAACAGCAACTTTGTTAATCTCCTCAATATAAGCCGTTATAGAGATCCGAGTATTTAGCAGCGACGCAAACTGTACAACTCTTCTTTAATGGGAGAGTGCTACGGTTACAGAAAACAGACAGTGGTGCATCGGATACATGCATTGAAGCCCAAGGAGTGCCGCCATGTGGCGACAACGGCCGTGCTAGTCTCTGGCGGAGAAGAGTGCATGAGGCCTCCAGATATTAATCGCGACGAAACTTCTGTGCCACCATCTCAATGGGACGGTGGGGGAATGGTAGGAATCATTTTGTGGTACGTTAGAAACCAACTATTGCGCACCCAGAGGAGATTAAATGAGCCAACAGCAACTTTGTTAATCTCCTCAATATAAGCCGTTATAGAGATCCGAGTATTTAGTAGCGACGCAAACTGTACAACTCTTCTTCAATGGGAGACTGCTACGGTTACAGAAAACACACAGTGGTGCATCGGATACATGCATTGAAGCCCCAGGAGTGCCGCCATGTGGCGACAACGGCCGTGCTAGTCTCTGGCGGAGAAGAGTGCATGAGGCCTCCAGATATTAATCGCGACGAAACTTCTGTGCCACCATCTCAATGGGACGGTGGGAGGATGGCAGGAATCATTTTGTGGTACGTCAGAAACCAACTATTGCGCACCCAGAGGAGATTAAATGAGCCAACAGCAAGTTTGTTAATCTCCTCAATATAAGCCGTTATAGAGATCCGAGTATTTAGCAGCGACGCAAACTGTACAACTCTTCTTTAATGGGAGGGTGCTACGGTTGCAGAAAACAGACAGTGGTGCATCGGATACATGCATTGAAGCCCCAGGAGTGCCGCCATGTGGCGACAACGGCCGTGCTAGTCTCTGGCGGAGAAGAGTGCATGAGGCCTCCAGATATTAATCGCGACGAAACTTCTGTGCCACCATCTCAATGGGACGGTGGGAGGATGGCAGGAATCATTTTGTGGTACGTCAGAAACCAAGTATTGCGCACCCAGAGGAGATTAAATGAGCCAACAGCAACTTTGTTAATCTCCTCAATATAAGCCGTTATAGAGATCCGAGTATTTAGCAGCGACGCAAACTGTACAACTCTTCTTTAATGGGAGGGTGCTACGGTTGCAGAAAACAGACAGTGGTGCATCGGATACATGCATTGAAGCCCCAGGAGTGCCGCCATGTGGCGACAACGGCCGTGCTAGTCTCTGGCGGAGAAGAGTGCATGAGGCCTCCAGATATTAATCACGACGAAACTTCTGTGCCACCATCTCAATGGGACGGTGGGGGAATGGTAGGAATCATTTTGTGGTACGTCAGAAACCAACTATTGCGCACCCAGAGGAGATTAAATGAGCCAACAGCAACTTTGTTAATCTCCTCAATATAAGCCGTTATAGAGATCCGAGTATTTAGCAGCGACGCAAACTGTACAACTCTTCTTTAATGGGAGGGTGCTACGGTTGCAGAAAACAGACAGTGGTGCATCAGATACATGCATTGAAGCCCCAGGAGTGCCGCCATGTGGCGACAACGGCCGTGCTAGTCTCTGGTGGAGAAGAGTGCATGAGGCCTCCAGATATTAATCGCGACGAAACTTCTGTGCCACCATCTCAATGGGACGGTGGGAGGATGGCAGGAATCATTTTGTGGTACGTCAGAAACCAAGTATTGCGCACCCAGAGGAGATTAAATGAGCCAACAGCAACTTTGTTAATCTCCTCAATATAAGCCCTTATAGAGATCCCAGTATTTAGCAGCGACGCAAACTGTACAACTCTTCTTTAATGGGAGAGTGCTACGGTTGCAGAAAACAGACAGTGGTGCATCGGATACATGCATTGAAGCCCCAGGACTGCCGCCATGTGGCGACAACGGCCGTGCTAGTCTCTGGCGGAGAAGAGTGCATGAGGCCTCCAGATATTAATCGCGACGAAACTTCTGTGCCACCATCTCAATGGGACGGTGCGGGAATGGTAGGAATCATTTTGTGGTACGTCAGAAACCAACTATTGCGCACCCAGAGGAGATTAAATGAGCCAACAGCAACTTTGTTAATCTCCTCAATATAAGCCGTTATAGAGATCCGAGTATTTAGTAGCGACGCAAACTGTACAACTCTTCTTCAATGGGAGACTGCTACGGTTACAGAAAACAGACAGTGGTGCATCGGATACATGCATTGAAGCCCCAGGAGTGCCGCCATGTGGCGACAACGGCCGTGCTAGTCTCTGGCGGAGAAGAGTGCATGAGGCCTCCAGATATTAATCGCGACGAAACTTCTGTGCCACCATCTCAATGGGACGGTGGGAGGATGGCAGGAATCATTTTGTGGTACGTCAGAAACCAACTATTGGGCACCCAGAGGAGATTAAATGAGCCAACAGGAACTTTGTTAATCTCCTCAATATAAGCAGTTATAGAGTTCCGAGTATTTAGTAGCGACGCAAACTGTACAACTCTTCTTCAATGGGAGGGTGCTACGGTTGCAGAAAACAGACAGTGGTGCATCGGATACATGCATTGAAGCCCAAGGAGTGCCGCCATGTGGCGACAACGGCCGTGCTAGTCTCTGGCGGAGAAGAGTGCATGAGGCCTCCAGATATTAATCGCGACGAAACTTCTGTGCCACCATCTCAATGGGACGGTGGGAGGATGGCAGGAATCATTTTGTGGTACGTCAGAAACCAAGTATTGCGCACCCAGAGGAGATTAAATGAGCCAACAGCAACTTTGTTAATCTCCTCAATATAAGCCGTTATAGAGATCCGAGTATTTAGCAGCGACGCAAACTGTACAACTCTTCTTTAATGGGAGGGTGCTACGGTTGCAGAAAACAGACAGTGGTGCATCGGATACATGCATTGAAGCCCCAGGAGTGCCGCCATGTGGCGACAACGGCCGTGCTAGTCTCTGGCGGAGAAGAGTGCATGAGGCCTCCAGATATTAATCACGACGAAACTTCTGTGCCACCATCTCAATGGGACGGTGGGGGAATGGTAGGAATCATTTTGTGGTACGTCAGAAACCAACTATTGCGCACCCAGAGGAGATTAAATGAGCCAACAGCAACTTTGTTAATCTCCTCAATATAAGCCGTTATAGAGATCCGAGTATTTAGCAGCGACGCAAACTGTACAACTCTTCTTTAATGGGAGGGTGCTACGGTTGCAGAAAACAGACAGTGGTGCATCGGATACATGCATTGAAGCCCCAGGAGTGCCGCCATGTGGCGACAACGGCCGTGCTAGTCTCTGGTGGAGAAGAGTGCATGAGGCCTCCAGATATTAATCGCGACGAAACTTCTGTGCCACCATCTCAATGGGACGGTGGGAGGATGGCAGGAATCATTTTGTGGTACGTCAGAAACCAAGTATTGCGCACCCAGAGGAGATTAAATGAGCCAACAGCAACTTTGTTAATCTCCTCAATATAAGCCCTTATAGAGATCCCAGTATTTAGCAGCGACGCAAACTGTACAACTCTTCTTTAATGGGAGAGTGCTGCGGTTGCAGAAAACAGACAGTGGTGCATCGGATACATGCATTGAAGCCCCAGGACTGCCGCCATGTGGCGACAACGGCCGTGCTAGTCTCTGGCGGAGAAGAGTGCATGAGGCCTCCAGATATTAATCGCGACGAAACTTCTGTGCCACCATCTCAATGGGACGGTGCGGGAATGGTAGGAATCATTTTGTGGTACGTCAGAAACCAACTATTGCGCACCCAGAGGAGATTAAATGAGCCAACAGCAACTTTGTTAAACTCCTCAATATAAGCCGTTATAGAGATCCGAGTATTTAGTAGCGACGCAAACTGTACAACTCTTCTTCAATGGGAGACTGCTACGGTTACAGAAAACAGACAGTGGTGCATCGGATACATGCATTGAAGCCCCAGGAGTGCCGCCATGTGGCGACAACGGCCGTGCTAGTCTCTGGCGGAGAAGAGTGCATGAGGCCTCCAGATATTAATCGCGACGAAACTTCTGTGCCACCATCTCAATGGGACGGTGGGAGGATGGCAGGAATCATTTTGTGAAACGTCAGAAACCAACTATTGGGCACCCAGAGGAGATTAAATGAGCCAACAGGAACTTTGTTAATCTCCTCAATATAAGCAGTTATAGAGTTCCGAGTATTTAGTAGCGACGGAAACTGTACAACTCTTCTTCAATGGGAGGGTGCTACGGTTGCAGAAAACAGACAGTGGTGCATCGGATACATGCATTGAAGCCCAAGGAGTGCCGCCATGTGGCGACAACGGCCGTGCTAGTCTCTGGCGGAGAAGAGTGCATGAGGCCTCCAGATATTAATCGCGACGAAACTTCTGTGCCACCATCTCAATGGGACGGTGGGGGAATGGTAGGAATCATTTTGTGGTACGTCAGAAACCAACTATTGCGCACCCAGAGGAGATTAAATGAGCCAACAGGAACTTTGTTAGTCTCCTCAATATAAGCCGTTATAGAGATCCGAGTATTTAGCAGCGACGCAAACTGTACAACTCTTCTTTAATGGGAGGGTGCTACGGTTGCAGAAAACAGACAGTGGTGCATCGGATACATGCATTGAAGCCCCAGGAGTGCCGCCATGTGGCGACAACGGCCGTGCTAGTCTCTGGCGGAGAAGAGTGCATGAGGCCTCCAGATATTAATCGCGACGAAACTTCTGTGCCACCATCTCAATGGGACGGTGGGAGGATGGCAGGAATAATTTTGTGGTACGTCAGAAACCAACTATTGCGCACCCAGAGGAGATTAAATGAGCCAACAGCAACTTTGTTAATCTCCTCAATATAAGCAGTTATAGAGTTCCGAGTATTTAGTAGCGACGCAAACTGTACAACTCTTCTTCAATGGGAGAGTGCTACGGTTACAGAAAACAGACAGTGTTGCATCGGATACATGCATTGAAGCCCAAGGAGTGCCGCCATGTGGCGACAACGGCCGTGCTAGTCTCTGGCGGAGAAGAGTGCATGAGGCCTCCAGATATTAATCGCGACGAAACTTCTGTGCCACCATCTCAATGGGACGGTGGGGGAATGGTAGGAATCATTTTGTGGTACGTCAGAAACCAACTATTGCGCACCCAGAGGAGATTAAATGAGCCAACAGGAACTTTGTTAATCTCCTCAATATAAGCAGTTTTAGAGTTCCGAGTATTTAGTAGCGACGCAAACTGTACAACTCTTCTTCAATGGGAGGGTGCTACGGTTGCAGATACCAGACAGTGGTGCATCGGCTACATGCATTGAAGCCCCAGGAGTGCCGCCATGTGGCGACAACGGCCGTGCTAGTCTCTGGCGGAGAAGAGTGCATGAGGCCTCCAGATATTAATCGCGACGAAACTTCTGTGCCACCATCTCAATGGGACGGTGGGAGGATGGCAGGAATCATTTTGTGGTACGTCAGAAACCAAGTATTGCGCACCCAGAGGAGATTAAATGAGCCAACAGCAACTTTGTTAATCTCCTCAATATAAGCAGTTATAGAGTTCCGAGTTTTTAGTAGCGACGCAAACTGTACAACTCTTCTTCAATGGGAGAGTGCTACGGTTACAGAAAACAGACAGTGTTGCATCGGATACATGCATTGAAGCCCAAGGAGTGCCGCCATGTGGCGACAACGGCCGTGCTAGTCTCTGGCGGAGAAGAGTGCATGAGGCCTCCAGATATTAATCGCGACGAAACTTCTGTGCCACCATCTCAATGGGACGGTGGGGGAATGGTAGGAATCATTTTGTGGTACGTCAGAAACCAACTATTGCGCACCCAGAGGAGATTAAATGAGCCAACAGGAACTTTGTTAATCTCCTCAATATAAGCAGTTATAGAGTTCCGAGTATTTAGTAGCGACGCAAACTGTACAACTCTTCTTCAATGGGAGGGTGCTACGGTTGCAGAAAACAGACAGTGGTGCATCGGATACATGCACTGAAGACCCAGGAGTGCCGCCATGTGGCGACAACGGCCGTGCTAGTCTCTGGCGGAGAAGAGTGCATGAGGCCTCCAGATATTAATCGCGACGAAACTTCTGTGCCACCATCTCAATGGGACGGTGGGAGGATGGCAGGAATCATTTTGTGGTACGTCAGAAACCAACTATTGCGCACCCAGAGGAGATTAAATGAGCCAACAGCAACTTTGTTAATCTCCTCAATATAAGCAGTTATAGAGTTCCGAGTATTTAGTAGCGACGCAAACTGTACAACTCTTCTTTAATGGGAGAGTGCTACGGTTACAGAAAACAGACAGTGGTGCATCGTATAGATGCATTGAAGCCCCAGGAGTGCCGCCATGTGACGACAACGGCCGTGCTAGTCTCTGGCGGAGAAGAGTGCATGAGGCCTCCACATATTAATCGCGACGAAACTTCTGTGCCACCATCTCAATGGGACGGTGGGGGAATGGTAGGAATCATTTTGTGGTACGTCAGAAACCAACTATTGCGCACCCAGAGGAGATTAAATGAGCCAACAGCAACTTTGTTAATCTCCTCAATATAAGGCGTTATAGAGATCCGAGTATTTAGTAGCGACGCAAACTGTACAACTCTTCTTTAATGGGAGAGTGCTACGGTTACAGAAAACAGACAGTGTTGCATCGGATACATGCATTGAAGCCCCAGGAGTGCCGCCATGTGGCGACAACGGCCGTGCTAGTCTCTGGCGGAGAAGAGTGCATGAGGCCTCCAGATATTAATCGCGACGAAACTTCTGTGCCACCATCTCAATGGGACGGTGGGAGGATGGCAGGAATCATTTTGTGGTACGTCAGAAACCAACTACTGGGCACCCAGAGGAGATTAAATGAGCCAACAGCAACTTTGTTAATCTCCTCAATATAAGCAGTTATAGAGTTCCGAGTATTTAGTAGCGACGCAAACTGTACAACTCTTCTTCAATGGGAGAGTGCTACGGTTACAGAAAACAGACAGTGTTGCATCGGATACATGCATTGAAGCCCCAGGAGTGCCGCCATGTGGCGACAACGGCCGTGCTAGTCTCTGGCGGAGAAGAGAGCATGAGGCCTCCAGATATTAATCGCGACGAAACTTCTGTGCCACCATCTCAATGGGACGGTGGGAGGATGGCAGGAATCATTTTGTGGTACGTCAGAAACCAACTACTGGGCACCCAGAGGAGATTAAATGAGCCAACAGCAACTTTGTTAATCTCCTCAATATAAGCAGTTATAGAGTTCCGAGTATTTAGTAGCGACGCAAACTGTACAACTCTTCTTCAATGGGAGAGTGCTACGGTTACAGAAAACAGACAGTGGTGCATCGGATACATGCATTGAAGCCCCAGGAGTGCCGCCATGTGGCGACAACGGCCGTGCTAGTCTCTGGCGGAGAAGAGTGCATGAGGCCTCCAGATATTAATCGCGACGAAACTTCTGTGCCACCATCTCAATGGGACGGTGGGAGGATGGCAGGAATCATTTTGTGGTACGTCAGAAACCAACTACTGGGCACCCAGAGGAGATTAAATGAGCCAACAGCAACTTTGTTAATCTCCTCAATATAAGCAGTTACAGAGTTCCGAGTATTTAGTAGCGACGCAAACTGTACAACTCTTCTTCAATGGGAGAGTGCTACGGTTACAGAAAACAGACAGTGGTGCATCGGATACATGCATTGAAGCCCCAGGAGTGCCGCCATGTGGCGACAACGGCCGTGCTAGTCTCTGGCGGAGAAGAGTGCATGAGGCCTCCAGATATTAATCGCGACGAAACTTCTGTGCCAGCATCTCAATGGGACGGTGGGAGGATGGCAGGAATCATTTTGTGGTACGTCAGAAACCAACTACTGGGCACCCAGAGGAGATTAAATGAGCCAACAGCAACTTTGTTAATCTCCTCAATATAAGCAGTTATAGAGTTCCGAGTATTTAGTAGCGACGCAAACTGTACAACTCTTCTTCAATGGGAGAGTGCTACGGTTACAGAAAACAGACAGTGTTGCATCGGATACATGCATTGAAGCCCCAGGAGTGCCGCCATGTGGCGACAACGGCCGTGCTAGTCTCTGGCGGAGAAGAGTGCATGAGGCCTCCAGATATTAATCGCGACGAAACTTCTGTGCCACCATCTCAATGGGACGGTGGGAGGATGGCAGGAATCATTTTGTGGTACGTCAGAAACCAACTACTGGGCACCCAGAGGAGATTAAATGAGCCAACAGCAACTTTGTTAATCTCCTCAATATAAGCAGTTATAGAGTTCCGAGTATTTAGTAGCGACGCAAACTGTACAACTCTTCTTCAATGGGAGAGTGCTACGGTTACAGAAAACAGACAGTGGTGCATCGGATACATGCATTGAAGCCCCAGGAGTGCCGCCATGTGGCGACAACGGCCGTGCTAGTCTCTGGCGGAGAAGAGTGCATGAGGCCTCCAGATATTAATCGCGACGAAACTTCTGTGCCACCATCTCAATGGGACGGTGGGAGGATGGCAGGAATCATTTTGTGGTACGTCAGAAACCAACTACTGGGCACCCAGAGGAGATTAAATGAGCCAACAGCAACTTTGTTAATCTCCTCAATATAAGCAGTTATAGAGTTCCGAGTATTTAGTAGCGACGCAAACTGTACAACTCTTCTTCAATGGGAGAGTGCTACGGTTACAGAAAACAGACAGTGGTGCATCGGATACATGCATTGAAGCCCCAGGAGTGCCGCCATGTGGCGACAACGGCCGTGCTAGTCTCTGGCGGAGAAGAGTGCATGAGGCCTCCAGATATTAATCGCGACGAAACTTCTGTGCCACCATCTCAATGGGACGGTGGGAGGATGGCAGGAATCATTTTGTGGTACGTCAGAAACCAACTATTGGGCACCCAGAGGAGATTAAATGAGCCAACAGCAACTTTGTTAATCTCCTCAATATAAGCAGTTATAGAGTTCCGAGTATTTAGTAGCGACGCAAACTGTACAACTCTTCTTCAATGGGAGAGTGCTACGGTTACAGAAAACAGACAGTGGTGCATCGGATACATGCATTGAAGCCCCAGGAGTGCCGCCATGTGGCGACAACGGCCGTGCTAGTCTCTGGCGGAGAAGGGTGCATGAGGCCTCCAGATATTAATCGCGACGAAACTTCTGTGCCACCATCTCAATGGGACGGTGGGAGGATGGCAGGAATCATTTTGTGGTACATCAGAAACCAACTATTGGGCACCCAGAGGAGATTAAATGAGCCAACAGGAACTTTGTTAATCTCCTCAATATAAGCAGTTATAGAGTTCCGAGTATTTAGTAGCGACGCAAACTGTACAACTCTTCTTCAATGGGAGAGTGCTACGGTTACAGAAAACAGACAGTGGTGCATCGGATACATGCATTGAAGCCCCAGGAGTGCCGCCATGTGGCGACAACGGCCGTGCTAGTCTCTGGCGGAGAAGAGTGCATGAGGCCTCCAGATATTAATCGCGACGAAACTTCTGTGCCACCATCTCAATGGGACGGTGGGAGGATGGCAGGAATCATTTTGTGGTACGTCAGAAACCAACTATTGGGCACCCAGAGGAGATTAAATGAGCCAACAGCAACTTTGTTAATCTCCTCAATATAAGCAGTTATAGAGTTCCGAGTATTTAGTAGCGACGCAAACTGTACAACTCTTCTTCAATGGGAGAGTGCTACGGTTACAGAAAACAGACAGTGGTGCATCGGATACATGCATTGAAGCCCCAGGAGTGCCGCCATGTGGCGACAACGGCCGTGCTAGTCTCTGGCGGAGAAGAGTGCATGAGGCCTCCAGATATTAATCGCGACGAAACTTCTGTGCCACCATCTCAATGGGACGGTGGGAGGATGGCAGGAATCATTTTGTGGTACGTCAGAAACCAACTATTGGGCACCCAGAGGAGATTAAATGAGCCAACAGGAACTTTGTTAATCTCCTCAATATAAGCAGTTATAGAGTTCCGAGTATTTAGTAGCGACGCAAACTGTACAACTCTTCTTCAATGGGAGAGTGCTACGGTTACAGAAAACAGACAGTGGTGCATCGGATACATGCATTGAAGCCCCAGGAGTGCCGCCATGTGGCGACAACGGCCGTGCTAGTCTCTGGCGGAGAAGAGTGCATGAGGCCTCCAGATATTAATCGCGACGAAACTTCTGTGCCACCATCTCAATGGGACGGTGGGAGGATGGCAGGAATCATTTTGTGGTACGTCAGAAACCAACTACTGGGCACCCAGAGGAGATTAAATGAGCCAACAGCAACTTTGTTAATCTCCTCAATATAAGCAGTTATAGAGTTCCGAGTATTTAGTAGCGACGCAAACTGTACAACTCTTCTTCAATGGGAGAGTGCTACGGTTACAGAAAACAGACAGTGGTGCATCGGATACATGCATTGAAGCCCCAGGAGTGCCGCCATGTGGCGACAACGGCCGTGCTAGTCTCTGGCGGAGAAGAGTGCATGAGGCCTCCAGATATTAATCGCGACGAAACTTCTGTGCCACCATCTCAATGGGACGGTGGGAGGATGGCAGGAATCATTTTGTGGTACGTCAGAAACCAACTATTGGGCACCCAGAGGAGATTAAATGAGCCAACAGGAACTTTGTTAATCTCCTCAATATAAGCAGTTATAGAGTTCCGAGTATTTAGTAGCGACGCAAACTGTACAACTCTTCTTCAATGGGAGAGTGCTACGGTTACAGAAAACAGACAGTGGTGCATCGGATACATGCATTGAAGCCCCAGGAGTGCCGCCATGTGGCGACAACGGCCGTGCTAGTCTCTGGCTGAGAAGAGTGCATGAGGCCTCCAGATATTAATCGCGACGAAACTTCTGTGCCACCATCTCAATGGGACGGTGGGAGGATGGCAGGAATCATTTTGTGGTACGTCAGAAACCAACTACTGGGCACCCAGAGGAGATTAAATTAGCCAACAGGAACTTTGTTAATCTCCTCAATATAAGCAGTTATAGAGTTCCGAGTATTTAGTAGCGACGCAAACTGTACAACTCTTCTTCAATGGGAGAGTGCTACGGTTACAGAAAACAGACAGTGGTGCATCGGATACATGCATTGAAGCCCCAGGAGTGCCGCCATGTGGCGACAACGGCCGTGCTAGTCTCTGGCGGAGAAGAGTGCATGAGGCCTCCAGATATTAATCGCGACGAAACTTCTGTGCCACCATCTCAATGGGACGGTGGGAGGATGGCAGGAATCATTTTGTGGTACGTCAGAAACCAACTATTGGGCACCCCGAGGAGATTAAATGAGCCAACAGCAACTTTGTTAATCTCCTCAATATAAGCAGTTATAGAGTTCCGAGTATTTAGTAGCGACGCAAACTGTACAACTCTTCTTCAATGGGAGAGTGCTACGGTTACAGAAAACAGACAGTGGTGCATCGGATACATGCATTGAAGCCCCAGGAGTGCCGCCATGTGGCGACAACGGCCGTGCTAGTCTCTGGCGGAGAAGAGTGCATGAGGCCTCCAGATATTAATCGCGACGAAACTTCTGTGCCACCATCTCAATGGGACGGTGGGAGGATGGCAGGAATCATTTTGTGGTACGTCAGAAACCAACTATTGGGCACCCAGAGGAGATTAAATGAGCCAACAGGAACTTTGTTAATCTCCTCAATATAAGCAGTTATAGAGTTCCGAGTATTTAGTAGCGACGCAAACTGTACAACTCTTCTTCAATGGGAGAGTGCTACGGTTACAGAAAACAGACAGTGGTGCATCGGATACATGCATTGAAGCCCCAGGAGTGCCGCCATGTGGCGACAACGGCCGTGCTAGTCTCTGGCGGAGAAGAGTGCATGAGGCCTCCAGATATTAATCGCGACGAAACTTCTGTGCCACCATCTCAATGGGACGGTGGGAGGATGGCAGGAATCATTTTGTGGTACGTCAGAAACCAACTACTGGGCACCCAGAGGAGATTAAATGAGCCAACAGGAACTTTGTTAATCTCCTCAATATAAGCAGTTATAGAGTTCCGAGTATTTAGTAGCGACGCAAACTGTACAACTCTTCTTCAATGGGAGAGTGCTACGGTTACAGAAAACAGACAGTGGTGCATCGGATACATGCATTGAAGCCCCAGGAGTGCCGCCATGTGGCGACAACGGCCGTGCTAGTCTCTGGCGGAGAAGAGTGCATGAGGCCTCCAGATATTAATCGCGACGAAACTTCTGTGCCACCATCTCAATGGGACGGTGGGAGGATGGCAGGAATCATTTTGTGGTACGTCAGAAACCAACTATTGGGCACCCAGAGGAGATTAAATGAGCCAACAGGAACTTTGTTAATCTCCTCAATATAAGCAGTTATAGAGTTCCGAGTATTTAGTAGCGACGCAAACTGTACAACTCTTCTTCAATGGGAGAGTGCTACGGTTACAGAAAACAGACAGTGGTGCATCGGATACATGCATTGAAGCCCCAGGAGTGCCGCCATGTGGCGACAACGGCCGTGCTAGTCTCTGGCGGAGAAGAGTGCATGAGGCCTCCAGATATTAATCGCGACGAAACTTCTGTGCCACCATCTCAATGGGACGGTGGGAGGATGGCAGGAATCATTTTGTGGTACGTCAGAAACCAACTACTGGGCACCCAGAGGAGATTAAATGAGCCAACAGGAACTTTGTTAATCTCCTCAATATAAGCAGTTATAGAGTTCCGAGTATTTAGTAGCGACGCAAACTGTACAACTCTTCTTCAATGGGAGAGTGCTACGGTTACAGAAAACAGACAGTGGTGCATCGGATACATGCATTGAAGCCCCAGGAGTGCCGCCATGTGGCGACAACGGCCGTGCTAGTCTCTGGCGGAGAAGAGTGCATGAGGCCTCCAGATATTAATCGCGACGAAACTTCTGTGCCACCATCTCAATGGGACGGTGGGAGGATGGCAGGAATCATTTTGTGGTACGTCAGAAACCAACTATTGGGCACCCAGAGGAGATTAAATGAGCCAACAGCAACTTTGTTAATCTCCTCAATATAAGCAGTTATAGAGTTCCGAGTATTTAGTAGCGACGCAAACTGTACAACTCTTCTTCAATGGGAGAGTGCTACGGTTACAGAAAACAGACAGTGGTGCATCGGATACATGCATTGAAGCCCCAGGAGTGCCGCCATGTGGCGACAACGGCCGTGCTAGTCTCTGGCGGAGAAGAGTGCATGAGGCCTCCAGATATTAATCGCGACGAAACTTCTGTGCCACCATCTCAATGGGACGGTGGGAGGATGGCAGGAATCATTTTGTGGTACGTCAGAAACCAACTATTGGGCACCCAGAGGAGATTAAATGAGCCAACAGGAACTTTGTTAATCTCCTCAATATAAGCCGTTATAGAGATCCGAGTATTTAGTAGCGACGCAAACTGTACAACTCTTCTTCAATGGGAGAGTGCTACGGTTACAGAAAACAGACAGTGGTGCATCGGATACATGCATTGAAGCCCCAGGAGTGCCGCCATGTGGCGACAACGGCCGTGCTAGTCTCTGGCGGAGAAGAGTGCATGAGGCCTCCAGATATTAATCGCGACGGAACTTCTGTGCCACCATCTCAATGGGACGGTGGGAGGATGGCAGGAATGATTTTGTGGTACGTCAGAAACCAACTATTGGGCACCCAGAGGAGATTAAATGAGCCAACAGGAACTTTGTTAATCTCCTCAATATAAGCAGTTATAGAGTTCCGAGTATTTAGTAGCGACGCAAACTGTACAACTCTTCTTCAATGGGAGAGTGCTACGGTTACAGAAAACAGACAGTGGTGCATCGGATACATGCATTGAAGCCCCAGGAGTGCCGCCATGTGGCGACAACGGCCGTGCTAGTCTCTGGCGGAGAAGAGTGCATGAGGCCTCCAGATATTAATCGCGACGAAACTTCTGTGTCACCATCTCAATTGGACGGTGGGAGGATGGCAGGAATCATTTTGTGGTACGTCAGAAACCAACTATTGGGCACCCAGAGGAGATTAAATGAGCTAACAGGAACTTTGTTAATCTCCTCAATATAAGCAGTTATAGAGTTCCGAGTATTTAGTAGCGACGCAAACTGTACAACTCTTCTTCAATGGGAGAGTGCTACGGTTACAGAAAACAGACAGTGGTGCATCGGATACATGCATTGAAGCCCCAGGAGTGCCGCCATGTGGCGACGACGGCCGTGCTAGTCTCTGGCGGAGAAGAGTGCATGAGGCCTCCAGATATTAATCGCGACGAAACTTCTGTGCCACCATCTCAATGGGACGGTGGGAGGATGGCAGGAATCATTTTGTGGTACGTCAGAAACCAACTATTGCGCACCCAGAGGAGATTAAATGAGCCAACAGCAACTTGGTTAATCTCCTCAATATAAGCAGTTATAGAGTTCCGAGTATTTAGTAGCGACGCAAACTGTACAACTCTTCTTCAATGGGAGAGTGCTACGGTTACAGAAAACAGACAGTGGTGCATCGGATACATGCATTGAAGCCCCAGGAGTGCCGCCATGTGGCGACAACGGCCGTGCTAGTCTCTGGCGGAGAAGAGTGCATGAGGCCTCCAGATATTAATCGCGACGAAACTTCTGTGCCACCATCTCAATGGGACGGTGGGAGGATGGCAGGAATCATTTTGTGGTACGTCAGAAACCAACTATTGGGCACCCAGAGGAGATTAAATGAGCCAACAGGAACTTTGTTAATCTCCTCAATATAAGCAGCTATAGAGTTCCGAGTATTTAGTAGCGACGCAAACTGTACAACTCTTCTTCAATGGGAGAGTGCTACGGTTACAGAAAACAGACAGTGGTGCATCGGATACATGCATTGAAGCCCCAGGAGTGCCGCCATGTGGCGACAACGGCCGTGCTAGTCTCTGGCGGAGAAGAGTGCATGAGGCCTCCAGATATTAATCGCGACGAAACTTGTGTGCCACCATCTCAATGGGACGGTGGGAGGATGGCAGGAATCATTTTGTGGTACGTCAGAAACCAACTATTGGGCACCCAGAGGAGATAAAATGAGCCAACAGCAACTTTGTTAATCTCCTCAATATAAGCCGTTATAGAGATCCGAGTATTTAGTAGCGACGCAAACTGTACAACTCTTCTTCAATGGGAGAGTGCTACGGTTACAGAAAACAGACAGTGGTGCATCGGATACATGCATTGAAGCCCCAGGAGTGCCGCCATGTGGCGACAACGGCCGTGCTAGTCTCTGGCGGAGAAGAGTGCATGAGGCCTCCAGATATTAATCGCGACGAAACTTCTGTGCCACCATCTCAATGGGACGGTGGGAGGATGGCAGGAATCATTTTGTGGTACGTCAGAAACCAACTATTGGGCACCCAGAGGAGATTAAATGAGCCAACACCAACTTTGTTAATCTCCTCAATATAAGCAGTTATAGAGTTCCGAGTATTTAGTAGCGACGCAAACTGTACAACTCTTCTTCAATGGGAGAGTGCTACGGTTACAGAAAACAGACAGTGGTGCATCGGATACATGCATTGAAGCCCCAGGAGTGCCGCCATGTGGCGACAACAGCCGTGCTAGTCTCTGGCGGAGAAGAGTGCATGAGGCCTCCAGATATTAATCGCGACGAAACTTCTGTGCCACCATCTCAATGGGACGGTGGGAGGATGGCAGGAATCATTTTGTGGTACGTCAGAAACCAACTATTGGGCACCCAGAGGAGATTAAATGAGCCAACAGGAACTTTGTTAATCTCCGCAATATAAGCAGTTATAGAGTTCCGAGTATTTAGTAGCGACGCAAACTGTACAACTCTTCTTCAATGGGAGAGTGCTACGGTTACAGAAAACAGACAGTGGTGCATCGGATACATGCATTGAAGCCCCAGGAGTGCCGCCATGTGGCGACAACGGCCGTGCTAGTCTCTGGCGGAGAAGAGTGCATGAGGCCTCCAGATATTAATCGCGACGAAACTTCTGTGCCACCATCTCAATGGGACGGTGGGAGGATGGCAGGAATCATTTTGTGGTACGTCAGAAACAAACTATTGGGCACCCAGAGGAGATTAAATGAGCCAACAGCAACTTTGTTAATCTCCTCAATATAAGCCGTTATAGAGATCCGAGTATTTAGTAGCGACGCAAACTGTACAACTCTTCTTTAATGGGAGAGTGCTACGGTTACAGAAAACAGACAGTGGTGCATCGGATTCATGCATTGAAGCCCAAGGAGTGCCGCCATGTGGCGACAACGGCCGTGCTAGTCTCTGGCGGAGAAGAGTGCATGAGGCCTCCAGATATTAATCGCGACGAAACTTCTGTGCCACCATCTCAATGGGACGGTGGGGGAATGGTAGGAATCATTTTGTGGTACGTCAGAAACCAAGTATTGCGCACCCAGAGGAGATTAAATGAGCCAACAGCAACTTTGTTAATCTCCTCAATATAAGCCGTTATAGAGATCCGATTATTTAGCATCGACGCAAACTGTACAACTCTTCTTTAATGGGAGAGTGCTGCGGTTACAGAAAACAGACAGTGGTGCATCGGATACATGCATTGAAGGCCAAGGAGTGCCGCCATGTGGCGACAACGGCCGTGCTAGTCTCTGGAGGAGAAGAGTGCATGAGGCCTCCAGATATTAATCGCGACGAAACTTCTGTGCCACCATCTCAATGGGACGGTGGGGGAATGGTAGGAATCATTTTGTGGTACGTCAGAAACCAACTACTGGGCACCCAGAGGAGATTAAATGAGCCAACAGCAACTTTGTTAATCTCCTCAATATAAGCCGTTATAGAGATCCGAGTATTTAGTAGCGACGCAAACTGTACAACTCTTCTTCAATGGGAGAGTGCTACGGTCACAGAAAGCAGACAGTGGTGCATCGGATACATGCATTGAAGCCCCAGGAGTGCCGCCATGTGGCGACAACGGCCGTGCTAGTCTCTGGAGGAGAAGAGTGCATGAGGCCTCCAGATATTAATCGCGACGAAACTTCTGTGCCACCATCTCAATGGGACGGTGGGGGAATGGTAGGAATCATTTTGTGGTACGTCAGAAACCAACTACTGGGCACCCAGAGGAGATTAAATGAGCCAACAGCAACTTTGTTAATCTCCTCAATATAAGCCGTTATAGAGATCCGAGTATTTAGCAGCGACGCAAACTGTACAACTCTTCTTTAATGGGAGAGTGCTGCGGTTACAGAAAACAGACAGTGGTGCATCGGATA
Organism: Schistocerca piceifrons; assembly: GCF_021461385.2. Taxonomy (NCBI): domain Eukaryota; kingdom Metazoa; phylum Arthropoda; class Insecta; order Orthoptera; family Acrididae; genus Schistocerca; species Schistocerca piceifrons. The sequence goes on from NC_060138.1 coordinate 26,340,485, forward strand.
CATGCATTGAAGCCCAAGGAGTGCCGCCATGTGGCGACAACGGCCGTGCTAGTCTCTGGAGGAGAAGAGTGCATGAGGCCTCCAGATATTAATCGCGACGCAACTTCTGTGCCACCATCTCAATGGGACGGTGGGGGAATGGTAGGAATCATTTTGTGGTACGTCAGAAACCAACTACTGGGCACCCAGAGGAGATTAAATGAGCCAACAGCAAGTTTGTTAATCTCCTCAATATAAGCCGTTATAGAGATCCGAGTATTTAGTAGCGACGCAAACTGTACAACTCTTCTTCAATGGGAGAGTGCTACGGTTACAGAAAACAGACAGTGGTGCATCGGATACATGCATTGAAGCCCCAGGAGTGCCGCCATGTGGCGACAACGGCCGTGCTAGTCTCTGGAGGAGAAGAGTGCATGAGGCCTCCAGATATTAATCGCGACGAAACTTCTGTGCCACCATCTCAATGGGACGGTGGGGGAATGGTAGGAATCATTTTGTGGTACGTCAGAAACCAACTACTGGGCACCCAGAGGAGATTAAATGAGCCAACAGCAACTTTGTTAATCTCCTCAATATAAGCCGTTATAGAGATCCGAGTATTTAGCAGCGACGCAAACTGTACAACTCTTCTTTAATGGGAGAGTGCTGCGGTTACAGAAAACAGACAGTGGTGCATCGGATACATGCATTGAAGCCCAAGGAGTGCCGCCATGTGGCGACAACGGCCGTGCTAGTCTCTGGAGGAGAAGAGTGCATGAGGCCTCCAGATATTAATCGCGACGAAACTTCTGTGCCACCATCTCAATGGGACGGTGGGGGAATGGTAGGAATCATTTTGTGGTACGTCAGAAACCAACTACTGGGCACCCAGAGGAGATTAAATGAGCCAACAGCAACTTTGTTAATCTCCTCAATATAAGCCGTTATAGAGATCCGAGTATTTAGTAGCGACGCAAACTGTACAACTCTTCTTCAATGGGAGAGTGCTACGGTTACAGAAAACAGACAGTGGTGCATCGGATACATGCATTGAAGCCCCAGGAGTGCCGCCATGTGGCGACAACGGCCGTGGTAGTCTCTGGAGGAGAAGAGTGCATGAGGCCTCCAGATATTAATCGCGACGAAACTTCTGTGCCACCATCTCAATGGGACGGTGGGGGAATGGTAGGAATCATTTTGTGGTACGTCAGAAACCAAGTATTGGGCACCCAGAGGAGATAAAATGAGCCAACAGCAACTTTGTTAATCTCCTCAATATAAGCCGTTATAGAGATCCGAGTATTTAGTAGCGACGCAAACTGTACAACTCTTCTTTAATGGGAGAGTGCTACGGTTACAGAAAACAGACAGTGGTGCATCGGATACATGCATTGAAGCCCAAGGAGTGCCGCCATGTGGCGACAACGGCCGTGCTAGTCTCTGGCGGAGAAGAGTGCATGAGGCCTCCAGATATTAATCGCGACGAAACTTCTGTGCCACCATCTCAATGGGACGGTGGGGGAATGGTAGGAATCATTTTGTGGTACGTCAGAAACCAAGTATTGCGCACCCAGAGGAGATTAAATGAGCCAACAGCAACTTTGTTAATCTCCTCAATATAAGCCGTTATAGAGATCCGAGTATTTAGCAGCGACGCAAACTGTACAACTCTTCTTTAATGGGAGAGTGCTACGGTTACAGAAAACAGACAGTGGTGCATCGGATACATGCATTGAAGGCCAAGGAGTGCCGCCATGTGGCGACAACGGCCGTGCTAGTCTCTGGAGGAGAAGAGTGCATGAGGCCTCCAGATATTAATCGCGACAAAACTTCTGTGCCACCATCTCAATGGGACGGTGGGGGAATGGTAGGAATCATTTTGTGGTACGTCAGAAACCAACTACTGGGCACCCAGAGGAGATTAAATGAGCCAACAGCAACTTTGTTAATCTCCTCAATATAAGCCGTTATAGAGATCCGAGTATTTAGTAGCGACGCAAACTGTACAACTCTTCTTCAATGGGAGAGTGCTACGGTTACAGAAAACAGACAGTGGTGCATCGGATACATGCATTGAAGCCCCAGGAGTGCCGCCATGTGGCGACAACGGCCGTGCTAGTCTCTGGAGGAGAAGAGTGCATGAGGCCTCCAGATATTAATCGCGACGAAACTTCTGTGCCACCATCTCAATGGGACGGTGGGGGAATGGTAGGAATCATTTTGTGGTACGTCAGAAACCAACTATTGCGCACCCAGAGGAGATTAAATGAGCCAACAGCAACTTTGTTAATCTCCTCAATATAAGCCGTTATAGAGATCCGAGTATTTAGTAGCGACGCAAACTGTACAACTCTTCTTTAATGGGAGAGTGCTACGGTTACAGAAAACAGACAGTGGTGCATCGGATACATGCATTGAAGCCCAAGGAGTGCCGCCATGTGGCGACAACGGCCGTGCTAGTCTCTGGAGGAGAAGAGTGCATGAGGCCTCTAGATATTAATCGCGACGAAACTTCTGTGCCACCATCTCAATGGGACGGTGGGGGAATGGTAGGAATCATTTTGTGGTACGTCAGAAACCAACTATTGCGCACCCAGGGGAGATTAAATGAGCCAACAGCAACTTTGTTAATCTCCTCAATATAAGCCGTTATAGAGATCCGAGTATTTAGCAGCGACGCAAACTGTACAACTCTTCCTTAATGGGAGAGTGCTACGGTTACAGAAAACAGACAGTGGTGCATCGGATACATGCACTGCAGCCCAAGGAGTGCCGCCATGTGGCGACAACGGCCGTGCTAGTCTCTGGCGGAGAAGAGTGCATGAGGCCTCCAGATATTAATCGCGACGAATCTTCTGTGCCACCATCTCAATGGGACGGTGGGGGAATGGTAGGAATCATTTTGTGGTACGTCAGAAACCAACTATTGCGCACCCAGAGGAGATTAAACGAGCCAACAGCAACTTTGTTAATCTCCTCAATATAAGCCGTTATAGAGATCCGAGTATTTAGTAGCGACGCAAACTGTACAACTCTTCTTTAATGGGAGAGTGCTACGGTTACAGAAAACAGACAGTGGTGCATCGGATACATGCATTGAAGCCCCAGGAGTGCCGCCATGTGGCGACAACGGCCGTGCTAGTCTCTGGCGGAGAAGAGTGCATGAGGCCTCCAGATATTAATCGCGACGAAACTTCTGTGCCACCATCTCAATGGGACGGTGGGGGAATGGTAGGAATCATTTTGTGGTACGTCAGAAACCAAGTATTGCGCACCCAGAGGAGATTAAATGAGCCAACTGCAACTTTGTTAATCTCCTCAATATAAGCCGTTATAGAGATCCGAGTATTTAGCAGCGACGCAAACTGTACAACTCTTCTTTAATGGGAGAGTGCTACGGTTACAGAAAACAGACAGTGGTGCATCGGATACATGCATTGAAGGCCAAGGAGTGCCGCCATGTGGCGACAACGGCCGTGCTAGTCTCTGGAGGAGAAGAGTGCATGAGGCCTCCAGATATTAATCGCGACAAAACTTCTGTGCCACCATCTCAATGGGACGGTGGGGGAATGGTAGGAATCATTTTGTGGTACGTCAGAAACCAACTACTGGGCACCCAGAGGAGATTAAATGAGCCAACAGCAAGTTTGTTAATCTCCTCAATATAAGCCGTTATAGAGATCCGAGTATTTAGTAGCGACGCAAACTGTACAACTCTTCTTCAATGGGAGAGTGCTACGGTTACAGAAAACAGACAGTGGTGCATCGGATACATGCATTGAAGCCCCAGGAGTGCCGCCATGTGGCGACAACGGCCGTGCTAGTCTCTGGAGGAGAAGAGTGCATGAGGCCTCCAGATATTAATCGCGACGAAACTTCTGTGCCACCATCTCAATGGGACGGTGGGGGAATGGTAGGAATCATTTTGTGGTACGTCAGAAACCAACTATTGCGCACCCAGAGGAGATTAAATGAGCCAACAGCAACTTTGTTAAGCTCCTCAATATAAGCCGTTATAGAGATCCGAGTATTTAGTAGCGACGCAAACTGTACAACTCTTCTTTAATGGGAGAGTGCTACGGTTACAGAAAACAGACAGTGGTGCATCGGATACATGCATTGAAGCCCAAGGAGTGCCGCCATGTGGCGACAACGGCCGTGCTAGTCTCTGGAGGAGAAGAGTGCATGAGGCCTCCAGATATTAATCGCGACGAAACTTCTGTGCCACCATCTCAATGGGACGGTGGGGGAATGGTAGGAATCATTTTGTGGTACGTCAGAAACCAACTATTGCGCACCCAGGGGAGATTAAATGAGCCAACAGCAACTTTGTTAATCTCCTCAATATAAGCCGTTATAGAGATCCGAGTATTTAGCAGCGACGCAAACTGTACAACTCTTCTTTAATGGGAGAGTGCTACGGTTACAGAAAACAGACAGTGGTGCATCGGATACATGCATTGAAGCCCAAGGAGTGCCGCCATGTGGCGACAACGGCCGTGCTAGTCTCTGGCGGAGAAGAGTGCATGAGGCCTCCAGATATTAATCGCGACGAATCTTCTGTGCCACCATCTCAATGGGACGGTGGGGGAATGGTAGGAATCATTTTGTGGTACGTCAGAAACCAACTATTGCGCACCCAGAGGAGATTAAACGAGCCAACAGCAACTTTGTTAATCTCCTCAATATAAGCCGTTATAGAGATCCGAGTATTTAGTAGCGACGCAAACTGTACAACTCTTCTTTAATGGGAGAGTGCTACGGTTACAGAAAACAGACAGTGGTGCATCGGATACATGCATTGAAGCCCCAGGAGTGCCGCCATGTGGCGACAACGGCCGTGCTAGTCTCTGGCGGAGAAGAGTGCATGAGGCCTCCAGATATTAATCGCGACGAAACTTCTGTGCCACCATCTCAATGGGACGGTGGGGGAATGGAAGGAATCATTTTGTGGTACGTCAGAAATCAACTATTGCGTACCCAGAGGAGATTAAACGAGCCAACCGCAACTTTGTTAATCTCCTCAATATAAGCCGTTATAGAGATCCGAGTATTTAGTAGCGACGCAAACTGTACAACTCTTCTTTAATGGGAGAGTGCTACGGTTACAGAAAACAGACAGTGGTGCATCGGATACATGCATTGAAGCCCCAGGAGTGCCGCCATGTGGCGACAACGGCCGTGCTAGTCTCTGGCGGAGAAGAGTGCATGAGGCCTCCAGATATTAATCGCGACGAAACTTCTGTGCCACCATCTCAATGGGACGGTGGGGGAATGGTAGGAATCATTTTGTGGTACGTCAGAAACCAACTATTGCGCACCCAGAGGAGATTAAATGAGCCAACAGCAACTTTGTTAATCTCCTCAATATAAGCCGTTATAGAGATCCGAGTATTTAGTAGCGACGCAAACTGTACAACTCTTCTTTAATGGGACAGTGCTACGGTTACAGAAAACAGACAGTGGTGCATCGGATACATGCATTGAAGCCCAAGGAGTGCCGCCATGTGGCGACAACGGCCGTGCTAGTCTCTGGCGGAGAAGAGTGCATGAGGCCTCCAGATATTAATCGCGACGAAACTTCTGTGCCACCATCTCAATGGGACGGTGGGGGAATGGTAGGAATCATTTTGTGGTACGTCAGAAACCAAGTATTGCGCACCCAGAGGAGATTAAATGAGCCAACAGCAACTTTGTTAATCTCCTCAATATAAGCCGTTATAGAGATCCGAGTATTTAGTAGCGACGCAAACTGTACAACTCTTCTTTAATGGGAGAGTGCTACGGTTACAGAAAACAGACAGTGGTGCATCGGATACATGCATTGAAGCCCAAGGAGTGCCGCCATGTGGCGACAACGGCCGTGCTAGTCTCTGGCGGAGAAGAGTGCATGAGGCCTCCAGATATTAATCGCGACGAAACTTCTGTGCCACCATCTCAATGGGACGGTGGGGGAATGGTAGGAATCATTTTGTGGTACGTCAGAAACCAAGTATTGCGCACCCAGAGGAGATTAAATGAGCCAACAGCAACTTTGTTAATCTCCTCAATATAAGCCGTTATAGAGATCCGAGTATTTAGCAGCGACGCAAACTGTACAACTCTTCTTTAATGGGAGAGTGCTACGGTTACTGAAAACAGACAGTGGTGCATCGGATACATGCATTGAAGCCCAAGGAGTGCCGCCATGTGGCGACAACGGCCGTGCTAGTCTCTGGAGGAGAAGAGTGCATGAGGCCTCCAGATATTAATCGCGACGAAACTTCTGTGCCACCATCTCAATGGGACGGTGGGGGAATGGTAGGAATCATTTTGTGGTACGTCAGAAACCAACTACTGGGCACCCAGAGGAGATTAAATGAGCCAACAGCAACTTTGTTAATCTCCTCAATATAAGCCGTTATAGAGATCCGAGTATTTAGTAGCGACGCAAACTGTACAACTCTTCTTCAATGGGAGAGTGCTACGGTTACAGAAAACAGACAGTGGTGCATCGGATACATGCATTGAAGCCCCAGGAGTGCCGCCATGTGGCGACAACGGCCGTGCTAGTCTCTGGAGGAGAAGAGTGCATGAGGCCTCCAGATATTAATCGCGACGAAACTTCTGTGCCACCATCTCAATGGGACGGTGGGGGAATGGTAGGAATCATTTTATGGTACGTCAGAAACCAACTATTGCGCACCCAGAGGAGATTAAATGAGCCAACAGCAACTTTGTTAATCTCCTCAATATAAGCCGTTATAGAGATCCGAGTATTTAGTAGCGACGCAAACTGTACAACTCTTCTTTAATGGGAGGGTGCTACGGTTACAGAAAACAGACAGTGGTGCATCGGATACATGCATTGAAGCCCAAGGAGTGCCGCCATGTGGCGACAACGGCCGTGCTAGTCTCTGGAGGAGAAGAGTGCATGAGGCCTCCAGATATTAATCGCGACGAAACTTCTGTGCCACCATCTCAATGGGACGGTGGGGGAATGGTAGGAATCATTTTGTGGTACGTCAGAAACCAACTATTGCGCACCCAGAGGAGATTAAATGAGCCAACAGCAACTTTGTTAATCTCCTCAATATAAGCCGTTATAGAGATCCGAGTATTTAGCAGCGACGCAAACTGTACAACTCTTCTTTAATGGGAGAGTGCTACGGTTACAGAAAACAGACAGTGGTGCATCGGATACATGCATTGAAGCCCAAGGAGTGCCGCCATGTGGCGACAACGGCCGTGCTAGTCTCTAGCGGAGAAGAGTGCATGAGGCCTCCAGATATTAATCGCGACGAATCTTCTGTCACACCATCTCAATGGGACGGTGGGGGAATGGTAGGAATCATTTTGTGGTACGTCAGAAACCAACTATTGCGTACCCAGAGGAGATTAAACGAGCCAACCGCAACTTTGTTAATCTCCTCAATATAAGCCGTTATAGAGATCCGAGTATTTAGTAGCGACGCAAACTGTACAACTCTTTTTTAATGGGAGAGTGCTACGGTTACAGAAAACATACAGTGGTGCATGGGATACATGCATTGAAGCCCAAGGAGTGCCGCCATGTGGCGACAACGGCCGTGCTAGTCTCTGGCGGAGAAGAGTGCATGAGGCCTCCAGATATTAATCGCGACGAAACTTCTGTGCCACCATCTCAATGGGACGGTGGGGGAATGGTAGGAATCATTTTGTGGTACGTCAGAAACCAACTATTGCGCACCCAGAGGAGATTAAATGAGCCAACAGCAACTTTGTTAATCTCCTCAATATAAGCCGTTATAGAGATCCGAGTATTTAGCAGCGACGCAAACTGTACAACTCTTCTTTAATGGGAGAGTGCTACGGTTACAGAAAACAGACAGTGGTGCATCGGATACATGCATTGAAGCCCCAGGAGTGCCGCCATGTGGCGACAACGGCCGTGCTAGTCTCTGGCGGAGAAGAGTGCATGAGGCCTCCAGATATTAATCGCGACGAAACTTCTGTGCCACCATCTCAATGGGACGGTGGGGGAATGGTAGGAATCATTTTGTGGTACGTCAGAAACCAACTATTGCGTACCCAGAGGAGATTAAACGAGCCAACCGCAACTTTGTTAATCTCCTCAATATAAGCCGTTATAGAGATCCGAGTATTTAGTAGCGACGCAAACTGTACAACTCTTCTTTAATGGGAGAGTGCTACGGTTACAGAAAACAGACAGTGGTGGATCGGATACATGCATTGAAGCCCCAGGAGTGCCGCCATGTGGCGACAACGGCCGTGCTAGTCTCTGGCGGAGAAGAGTGCATGAGGCCTCCAGATATTAATCGCGACGAAACTTCTGTGCCACCATCTCAATGGGACGGTGGGGGAATGGTAGGAATCATTTTGTGGTACGTCAGAAACCAACTATTGCGCACCCAGAGGAGATTAAATGAGCCAACAGCAACTTTGTTAATCTCCTCAATATAAGCCGTTATAGAGATCCGAGTATTTAGTAGCGACGCAAACTGTACAACTCTTCTTTAATGGGAGAGTGCTACGGTTACAGAAAACAGACAGTGGTGCATCGGATACATGCATTGAAGCCCAAGGAGTGCCGCCATGTGGCGACAACGGCCGTGCTAGTCTCTGGCGGAGAAGAGTGCATGAGGCCTCCAGATATTAATCGCGACGAAACTTCTGTGCCACCATCTCAATGGGACGGTGGGGGAATGGTAGGAATCATTTTGTGGTACGTCAGAAACCAACTATTGCGTACCCAGAGGAGATTAAACGAGCCAACCGCAACTTTGTTAATCTCCTCAATATAAGCCGTTATAGAGATCCGAGTATTTAGTAGCGACGCAAACTGTACAACTCTTCTTTAATGGGAGAGTGCTACGGTTACAGAAAACAGACAGTGGTGCATCGGATACATGCATTGAAGCCCCAGGAGTGCCGCCATGTGGCGACAACGGCCGTGCTAGTCTCTGGCGGAGAAGAGTGCATGAGGCCTCCAGATATTAATCGCGACGAAACTTCTGTGCCACCATCTCATGGGACGGTGGGGGAATGGTAGGAATCATTTTGTGGTACGTCAGAAACCAACTATTGCGCACCCAGAGGAGATTAAATGAGCCAACAGCAACTTTGTTAATCTCCTCAATATAAGCCGTTATAGAGATCCGAGTATTTAGTAGCGACGCAAACTGTACAACTCTTCTTTAATGGGAGAGTGCTACGGTTACGGAAAACAGACAGTGGTGCATCGGATACATGCATTGAAGCCCCAGGAGTGCCGCCATGTGGCGACAACGGCCGTGCTAGTCTCTGGCGGAGAAGAGTGCATGAGGCCTCCAGATATTAATCGCGACGAAACTTCTGTGCCACCATCTCAATGGGACGGTGGGGGAATGGTAGGAATCATTTTGTGGTACGTCAGAAACCAACTATTGCGCACCCAGAGGAGATTAAACGAGCCAACAGCAACTTTGTTAATCTCCTCAATATAAGCCGTTATAGAGATCCGAGTATTTAGTAGCGACGCAAACTGTACAACTCTTCTTTAATGGGAGAGTGCTACGGTTACAGAAAACAGACAGTGGTGCATCGGATACATGCATTGAAGCCCCAGGAGTGCCGCCATGTGGCGACAACGGCCGTGCTAGTCTCTGGCGGAGAAGAGTGCATGAGGCCTCCAGATATTAATCGCGACGAAACTTCTGTGCCACCATCTCAATGGGACGGTGGGGGAATGGTAGGAATCATTTTGTTGGACGTCAGAAACCAACTATTGCGCACCCAGAGGAGATTAAATGAGCCAACAGCAACTTTGTTAATCTCCTCAATATAAGCCGTTATAGAGATCCGAGTATTTAGTAGCGACGCAAACTGTACAACTCTTCTTTAATGGGAGAGTGCTACGGTTACAGAAAACAGACAGTGGTGCATCGGATACATGCATTGAAGCCCCAGGAGTGCCGCCATGTGGCGACAACGGCCGTGCTAGTCTCTGGCGGAGAAGAGTGCATGAGGCCTCCAGATATTAATCGCGACGAAACTTCTGTGCCACCATCTCAATGGGACGGTGGGGGAATGGTAGGAATCATTTTGTGGTACGTCAGAAACCAACTATTGCGCACCCAGAGGAGATTAAACGAGCCAACAGCAACTTTGTTAATCTCCTCAATATAAGCCGTTATAGAGATCCGAGTATTTAGTAGCGACGCAAACTGTACAACTCTTCTTTAATGGGAGAGTGCTACGGTTACAGAAAACAGACAGTGGTGCATCGGATACATGCATTGAAGCCCCAGGAGTGACGCCATGTGGCGACAACGGCCGTGCTAGTCTCTGGCGGAGAAGAGTGCATGAGGCCTCCAGATATTAATCGCGACGAAACTTCTGTGCCACCATCTCAATGGGACGGTGGGGGAATGGTAGGAATCATTTTGTGGTACGTCAGAAACCAACTATTGCGCACCCAGAGGAGATTAAACGAGCCAACAGCAACTTTGTTAATCTCCTCAATATAAGCCGTTATAGAGATCCGAGTATTTAGTAGCGACGCAAACTGTACAACTCTTCTTTAATGGGAGAGTGCTACGGTTACAGAAAACAGACAGTGGTGCATCGGATACATGCATTGAAGCCCCAGGAGTGCCGCCATGTGGCGACAACGGCCGTGCTAGTCTCTGGCGGAGAAGAGTGCATGAGGCCTCCAGATATTAATCGCGACGAAACTTCTGTGCCACCATCTCAATGGGACGGTGGGGGAATGGTAGGAATCATTTTGTGGTACGTCAGAAACCAACTATTGCGCACCCAGAGGAGATTAAACGAGCCAACAGCAACTTTGTTAATCTCCTCAATATAAGCCGTTATAGAGATCCGAGTATTTAGTAGCGACGCAAACTGTACAACTCTTCTTCAATGGGAGAGTGCTACGTTTACAGAAAACAGACAGTGGTGCATCGGATACATGCATTGAAGCCCCAGGAGTGCCGCCATGTGGCGACAACGGCCGTGCTAGTCTCTGGCGGAGAAGAGTGCATGAGGCCTCCAGATATTAATCGCGACGAAACTTCTGTGCCACCATCTCAATGGGACGGTGGGGGAATGGTAGGAATCATTTTGTGGTACGTCAGAAACCAAGTATTGCGCACCCAGAGGAGATTAAACGAGCCAACAGCAACTTTGTTAATCTCCTCAATATAAGCCGTTATAGAGATCCGAGTATTTAGTAGCGACGCAAACTGTACAACTCTTCTTTAATGGGAGAGTGCTACGGTTACAGAAAACAGACAGTGGTGCATCGGATACATGCATTGAAGCCCCAGGAGTGCCGCCATGTGGCGACAACGGCCGTGCTAGTCTCTGGCGGAGAAGAGTGCATGAGGCCTCCAGATATTAATCGCGACGAAACTTCTGTGCCACCATCTCAATGGGACGGTGGGGGAATGGTAGGAATCATTTTGTGGTACGTCAGAAACCAACTATTGCGCACCCAGAGGAGATTAAACGAGCCAACAGCAACTTTGTTAATCTCCTCAATATAAGCCGTTATAGAGATCCGAGTATTTAGTAGCGACGCAAACTGTACAACTCTTCTTCAATGGGAGAGTGCTACGGTTACAGAAAACAGACAGTGGTGCATCGGATACACGCATTGAAGCCCCAGGAGTGCCGCCATGTGGCGACAACGGCCGTGCTAGTCTCTGGCGGAGAAGAGTGCATGAGGCCTCCAGATATTAATCGCGACGAAACTTCTGTGCCACCATCTCAATGGGACGGTGGGGGAATGGTAGGAATCATTTTGTGGTACGTCAGAAACCAACTATTGCGCACCCAGAGGAGATTAAACGAGCCAACAGCAACTTTGTTAATCTCCTCAATATAAGCCGTTATAGAGATCCGAGTATTTAGTAGCGACGCAAACTGTACAACTCTTCTTTAATGGGAGAGTGCTACGGTTACAGAAAACAGACAGTGGTGCATCGGATACATGCATTGAAGCCCCAGGAGTGCCGCCATGTGGCGACAACGGCCGTGCTAGTCTCTGGCGGAGAAGAGTGCATGAGGCCTCCAGATATTAATCGCGACGAAACTTCTGTGCCACCATCTCAATGGGACGGTGGGGGAATGGTAGGAATCATTTTGTGGTACGTCAGAAACCAACTATTGCGCACCCAGAGGAGATTAAACGAGCCAACAGCAACTTTGTTAATCTCCTCAATATAAGCCGTTATAGAGATCCGAGTATTTAGTAGCGACGCAAACTGTACAACTCTTCTTTAATGGGAGAGTGCTACGGTTACAGAAAACAGACAGTGGTGCATCGGATACATGCATTGAAGCCCCAGGAGTACCGCCATGTGGCGACAACGGCCGTGCTAGTCTCTGGCGGAGAAGAGTGCATGAGGCCTCCAGATATCAATCGCGACGAAACTTCTGTGCCACCATCTCAATGGGACGGTGGGGGAATGGTAGGAATCTTTTTGTGGTACGTCAGAAACCAACTATTGCGCACCCAGAGGAGATTAAACGAGCCAACAGCAACTTTGTTAATCTCCTCAATATAAGCCGTTATAGAGATCCGAGTATTTAGTAGCGACGCAAACTGTACAACTCTTCTTTAATGGGAGAGTGCTACGGTTACAGAAAACAGACAGTGGTGCATCGGATACATGCATTGAAGCCCCAGGAGTGCCGCCATGTGGCGACAACGGCCGTGCTAGTCTCTGGCGGAGAAGAGTGCATGAGGCCTCCAGATATTAATCGCGACGAAACTTCTGTGCCACCATCTCAATGGGACGGTGGGGGAATGGTCGGAATCATTTTGTTGGACGTCAGAAACCAACTATTGCGCACCCAGAGGAGATTAAATGAGCCAACAGCAACTTTGTTAATCTCCTCAATATAAGCCGTTATAGAGATCCGAGTATTTAGTAGCGACGCAAACTGTACAACTCTTCTTCAATGGGAGAGTGCTACGGTTACAGAAAACAGACAGTGGTGCATCGGATACATGCATTGAAGCCCCAGGAGTGCCGCCATGTGGCGACAACGGCCGTGCTAGTCTCTGGCGGAGAAGAGTGCATGAGGCCTCCAGATATTAATCGCGACGAAACTTCTGTGCCACCATCTCAATGGGACGGTGGGGGAATGGTAGGAATCATTTTGTGGTACGTCAGAAACCAACTATTGCGCACCCAGAGGACATTAAACGAGCCAACAGCAACTTTGTTAATCTCCTCAATATAAGCCGTTATAGAGATCCGAGTATTTAGTAGCGACGCAAACTGTACAACTCTTCTTCAATGGGAGAGTGCTACGGTTACAGAAAACAGACAGTGGTGCATCGGATACATGCATTGAAGCCCCAGGAGTGCCGCCATGTGGCGACAACGGCCGTGCTAGTCTCTGGCGGAGAAGAGTGCATGAGGCCTCCAGATATTAATCGCGGCGAAACTTCTGTGCCACCATCTCAATGGGACGGTGGGGGAATGGTAGGAATCATTTTGTGGTACGTCAGAAACCAACTATTGCGCACCCAGAGGAGATTAAACGAGCCAACAGCAACTTTGTTAATCTCCTCAATATAAGCCGTTATAGAGATCCGAGTATTTAGTAGCGACGCAAACTGTACAACTCTTCTTCAATGGGAGAGTGCTACGGTTACAGAAAACAGACAGTGGTGCATCGGATACATGCATTGAAGCCCCAGGAGTGCCGCCATGTGGCGACAACGGCCGTGCTAGTCTCTGGCGGAGAAGAGTGCATGAGGCCTCCAGATATTAATCGCGACGAAACTTCTGTGCCACCATCTCAATGGGACGGTGGGGGAATGGTAGGAATCATTTTGTGGTACGTCAGAAACCAAGTATTGCGCACCCAGAGGAGATTAAACGAGCCAACAGCAACTTTGTTAATCTCCTCAATATAAGCCGTTATAGAGATCCGAGTATTTAGTAGCGACGCAAACTGTACAACTCTTCTTCAATGGGAGAGTGCTACGGTTACAGAAAACAGACAGTGGTGCATCGGATGCATGCATTGAAGCCCCAGGAGTGCCGCCATGTGGCGACAACGGCCGTGCTAGTCTCTGGCGGAGAAGAGTGCATGAGGCCTCCAGATATTAATCCCGACGAAACTTCTGTGCCACCATCGCAATGGGACGGTGGGGGAATGGTAGGAATCATTTTGTGGTACGTCAGAAACCAACTATTGCGCACCCAGAGGAGATTAAACGAGCCAACAGCAACTTTGTTAATCTCCTCAATATAAGCCGTTATAGAGATCCGAGTATTTAGTAGCGACGCAAACTGTACAACTCTTCTTCAATGTCAGAGTGCTACGGTTACAGAAAACAGACAGTGGTGCATCGGATACATGCATTGAAGCCCCAGGAGTGCCGCCATGTGGCGACAACGGCCGTGCTAGTCTGTGGCGGAGAAGAGTGCATGAGGCCTCCAGATATTAATCCCGACGAAACTTCTGTGCCACCATCGCAATGGGACGGTGGGGGAATGGTAGGAATCATTTTGTGGTACGTCAGAAACCAACTATTGCGCACCCAGAGGAGATTAAACGAGCCAACAGCAACTTTGTTAATCTCCTCAATATAAGCCGTTATAGAGATCCGAGTATTTAGTAGCGACGCAAACTGTACAACTCTTCTTCAATGGGAGAGTGCTACGGTTACAGAAAACAGACAGTGGTGCATCGGATACATGCATTGAAGCCCCAGGAGTGCCGCCATGTGGCGACAACGGCCGTGCTAATCTCTGGCGGATAAGAGTGCATGAGGCCTCCAGATATTAATCGCGACGAAACTTCTGTGCCACCATCTCAATGGGACGGTGGGGGAATGGTAGGAATCATTTTGTGGTACGTCAGAAACCAACTATTGCGCACCCAGAGGAGATTAAACGAGCCAACAGCAACTTTGTTAATCTCCTCAATATAAGCCGTTATAGAGATCCGAGTATTTAGTAGCGACGCAAACTGTACAACTCTTCTTCAATGGGAGAGTGCTACGGTTACAGAAAACAGACAGTGGTGCATCGGATACATGCATTGAAGCCCAAGGAGTGCCGCCATGTGGCGACAACGGCCGTGCTAGTCTCTGGCGGAGAAGAGTGCATGAGGCCTCCAGATATTAATCGCGACGAAACTTCTGTGCCACCATCTCAATGGGACGGTGGGAGGATGGCAGGAATCATTTTGTTGGACGTCAGAAACCAACTATTGCGCACCCAGAGGAGATTAAACGAGCCAACAGCAACTTTGTTAATCTCCTCAATATAAGCCGTTATAGAGATCCGAGTATTTAGTAGCGACGCAAACTGTACAACTCTTCTTCAATGGGAGAGTGCTACGGTTACAGAAAACAGACAGTGGTGCATCGGATACATGCATTGAAGCCCCAGGAGTGCCGCCATGTGGCGACAACGGCCGTGCTAGTCTCTGGCGGAGAAGAGTGCATGAGGCCTCCAGATATTAATCGCGACGAAACTTCTGTGCCACCATCTCAATGGGACGGTGGAAGAATGGTAGGAATCATTTTGTGGTACGTCAGAAACCAACTATTGCGCACCCAGAGGAGATTAAACGAGCCAACAGCAACTTTGTTAATCTCCTCAATATAAGCCGTTATAGAGATCCGAGTATTTAGTAGCGACGCAAACTGTACAACTCTTCTTCAATGGGAGAGTGCTACGGTTACAGAAAACAGACAGTGGTGCATCGGATACATGCATTGAAGCCCCAAGAGTGCCGCCATGTGGCGACAACGGCCGTGCTAGTCTCTGGCGGAGAAGAGTGCATGAGGCCTCCAGATATTAATCGCGACGAAACTTCTGTGCCACCATCTCAATGGGACGGTGGGGGAATAGTAGGAATCATTTTGTGGTACGTCAGAAACCATCTATTGCGCACCCAGAGGAGATTAAACGAGCCAACAGCAACTTTGTTAATCTCCTCAATATAAGCCGTTATAGAGATCCGAGTATTTAGTAGCGACGCAAACTGTACAACTCTTCTTCAATGGGAGAGTGCTACGGTTACAGAAAACAGACAGTGGTGCATCGGATACATGCATTGAAGCCCCAGGAGTGCCGCCATGTGGCGACAACGGCCGTGCTAGTCTCTGGCGGAGTAGAGTGCATGAGGCCTCCAGATACTAATCGCGACGAAACTTCTGTGCCACCATCTCAATGGGACGGTGGGGGAATGGTAGGAATCATTTTGTTGGACGTCAGAAACCAACTATTGCGCACCCAGAGGAGATTAAACGAGCCAACAGCAACTTTGTTAATCTCCTCAATATAAGCCGTTATAGAGATCCGAGTATTTAGTAGCGACGCAAACTGTACAACTCTTCTTCAATGGGAGAGTGCTACGGTTACAGAAAACAGAGAGTGGTGCATCGGATACATGCATTGAAGCCCCAGGAGTGCCGCCATGTGGCGACAACGGCCGTGCTAGTCTGTGGCGGAGAAGAGTGCATGAGGCCTCCAGATATTAATCGCGACGAAACTTCTGTGCCACCATCTCAATGGGACGGTGGGGGAATGGTAGGAATCATTTTGTGGTACGTCAGAAACCAACTATTGCGCACCCAGGGGAGATTAAACGAGCCAACAGCAACTTTGTTAATCTCCTCAATATAAGCCGTTATAGAGATCCGAGTATTTAGTAGCGACGCAAACTGTACAACTCTTCTTCAATGGGAGAGTGCTACGGTTACAGAAAACAGACAGTGGTGCATCGGATACATGCATTGAAGCCCCAGGAGTGCCGCCATGTGGCGACAACGGCCGTACTAGTCTCTGGCGGAGAAGAGTGCATGAGGCCTCCAGATATTAATCGCGACGAAACTTCTGTGCCACCATCTCAATGGGACGGTGGGGGAATGGTAGGAATCATTTTGTGGTACGTCAGAAACCAACTATTGCGCACCCAGAGGAGATTAAACGAGCCAACAGCAACTTTGTTAATCTCCTCAATATAAGCCGTTATAGAGATCCGAGTATTTAGTAGCGACGCAAACTGTACAACTCTTCTTCAATGGGAGAGTGCTACGGTTACAGAAAACAGACAGTGGTGCATCGGATACATGCATTGAAGCCCCAGGAGTGCCGCCATGTGGCGACAACGGCCGTGCTAGTCTGTTTCGGAGAAGAGTGCATGAGGCCTCCAGATATTAATCGCGACGAAACTTCTGTGCCACCATCTCAATGGGACGGTGGGGGAATGGTAGGAATCATTTTGTGGTACGTCAGAAACCAACTATTGCGCACCCAGAGGAGATTAAACGAGCCAACAGCAACTTTGTTAATCTCCTCAATATAAGCCGTTATAGAGATCCGAGTATTTAGTAGCGACGCAAACTGTACAACTCTTCTTCAATGGGAGAGTGCTACGGTTACAGAAAACAGACAGTGGTGCATCGGATACATGCATTGAAGCCCCAGGAGTGCCGCCATGTGGCGACAACGGCCGTGCTAGTCTCTGGCGGAGAAGAGTGCATGAGGCCTCCAGATATTAATCGCGACGAAACTTCTGTGCCACCATCTCAATGGGACGGTGGGGGAATGGTAGGAATCATTTTGTGGTACGTCAGAAACCAACTATTGCGCACCCAGAGGAGATTAAACGAGCCAACAGCAACTTTGTTAATCTCCTCAATATAAGCCGTTATAGAGATCCGAGTATTTAGTAGCGACGCAAACTGTACAACTCTTCTTCAATGGGAGAGTGCTACGGTTACAGAAAACAGACAGTGGTGCATCGGATACATGCATTGAAGCCCCAGGAGTGCCGCCATGTGGCGACAACGGCCGTGCTAGTCTCTGGCGGAGAAGAGTGCATGAGGCCTCCAGATATTAATCGCGACGAAACTTCTGTGCCACCATCTCAATGGGACGGTGGGGGAATGGTAGGAATCATTTTGTGGTACGTCAGAAACCAACTATTGCGCACCCAGAGGAGATTAAACGAGCCAACAGCAACTTTGTTAATCTCCTCAATATAAGCCGTTATAGAGATCCGAGTATTTAGTAGCGACGCAAACTGTACAACTCTTCTTCAATGGGAGAGTGCTACGGTTACAGAAAACAGACAGTGGTGCATCGGATACATGCATTGAAGCCCCAGGAGTGCCGCCATGTGGCGACAACGGCCGTGCTAGTCTCTGGCGGAGAAGAGTGCATGAGGCCTCCAGATATTAATCGCGACGAAACTTCTGTGCCACCATCTCAATGGGACGGTGGGGGAATGGTAGGAATCATTTTGTGGTACGTCAGAAACCAACTATTGCGCACCCAGAGGAGATTAAACGAGCCAACAGCAACTTTGTTAATCTCCTCAATATAAGCCGTTATAGAGATCCGAGTATTTAGTAGTGACGCAAACTGTACAACTCTTCTTTAATGGGAGAGTGCTACGGTTACAGAAAACAGACAGTGGTGCATCGGATACATGCATTGAAGCCCCAGGAGTGCCGCCATGTGGCGACAACGGCCGTGCTAGTCTCTGGCGGAGAAGAGTGCATGAGGCCTCCAGATATTAATCGCGACGAAACTTCTGTGCCACCATCTCAATGGGATGGTGGGGGAATGGTAGGAATCATTTTGTGGTACGTCAGAAACCAACTATTGCGCACCCGGAGGAGATTAAACGAGCCAAAAGCAACTTTGTTAATCTCCTCAATATAAGCCGTTATAGAGATCCGAGTATTTAGTAGCGACGCAAACTGTACAACTCTTCTTCAATGGGAGAGTGCTACGGTTACAGAAAACAGACAGTGGTGCATCGGATACATGCATTGAAGCCCCAGGAGTGCCGCCATGTGGCGACAACGGCCGTGCTAGTCTCTGGCGGAGAAGAGTGCATGAGGCCTCCAGATATTAATCGCGACGAAACTTCTGTGCCACCATCTCAATGGGACGGTGGGGGAATGGTAGGAATCATTTTGTGGTACGTCAGAAACCAACTATTGCGCACCCAGAGGAGATTAAACGAGCCAACAGCAACTTTGTTAATCTCCTCAATATAAGCCGTTATAGAGATCCGAGTATTTAGTAGTGACGCAAACTGTACAACTCTTCTTTAATGGGAGAGTGCTACGGTTACAGAAAACAGACAGTGGTGCATCGGATACATGCATTGAAGCCCCAGGAGTGCCGCCATGTGGCGACAACGGCCGTGCTAGTCTCTGGCGGAGAAGAGTGCATGAGGCCTCCAGATATTAATCCCGACGAAACTTCTGTGCCACCATCTCAATGGGACGGTGGGGGAATGGTAGGAATCATTTTGTTGGACGTCAGAAACCAACTATTGCGCACCCAGAGGAGATTAAACGAGCCAACAGCAACTTTGTTAATCTCCTCAATTTAAGCCGTTATAGAGATCCGAGTATTTAGTAGCGACGCAAACTGTACAACTCTTCTTCAATGGGAGAGTGCTACGGTTACAGAAAACAGACAGTGGTGCATCGGATACATGCATTGAAGCCCCAGGAGTGCCGCCATGTGGCGACAACGGCCGTGCTAGTCTGTGGCGGAGAAGAGTGCATGAGGCCTCCAGATATTAATCGCGACGAAATTTCTGTGCCACCATCTCAATGGGACGGTGGGGGAATGGTAGGAATCATTTTGTTGGACGTCAGAAACCAACTATTGCGCACCCAGAGGAGATTAAACGAGCCAACAGCAACTTTGTTAATCTCCTCAATATAAGCCGTTATAGAGATCCGAGTATTTAGTAGCGACGCAAACTGTACAACTCTTCTTCAATGGGAGAGTGCTACGGTTACAGAAAACAGACAGTGGTGCATCGGATACATGCATTGAAGCCCCAGGAGTGCCGCCATGTGGCGACAACGGCCGTGCTAGTCTCTGGCGGAGAAGAGTGCATGAGGCCTCCAGATATTAATCGCGACGAAACTTCTGTGCCACCATCTCAATGGGACGGTGGGGGAATGGTAGGAATCATTTTGTGGTACGTCAGAAACCAACTATTGCGCACCCAGAGGAGATTAAACGAGCCAACAGCAACTTTGTTAATCTCCTCAATATAAGCCGTTATAGAGATCCGAGTATTTAGTAGTGACGCAAACTGTACAACTCTTCTTTAATGGGAGAGTGCTACGGTTACAGAAAACAGACAGTGGTGCATCGGATACATGCATTGAAGCCCCAGGAGTGCCGCCATGTGGCGACAACGGCCGTGCTAGTCTCTGGCGGAGAAGAGTGCATGAGGCCTCCAGATATTAATCCCGACGAAACTTCTGTGCCACCATCTCAATGGGATGGTGGGGGAATGGTAGGAATCATTTTGTTGGACGTCAGAAACCAACTATTGCGCACCCAGAGGAGATTAAACGAGCCAACAGCAACTTTGTTAATCTCCTCAATATAAGCCGTTATAGAGATCCGAGTATTTAGTAGCGACGCAAACTGTACAACTCTTCTTCAATGGGAGAGTGCTACGGTTACAGAAAACAGACAGTGGTGCATCGGATACATGCATTGAAGCCCCAGGAGTGCCGCCATGTGGCGACAACGGCCGTGCTAGTCTGTGGCGGAGAAGAGTGCATGAGGCCTCCAGATATTAATCGCGACGAAATTTCTGTGCCACCATCTCAATGGGACGGTGGGGGAATGGTAGGAATCATTTTGTTGGACGTCAGAAACCAACTATTGCGCACCCAGAGGAGATTAAACGAGCCAACAGCAACTTTGTTAATCTCCTCAATATAAGCCGTTATAGAGATCCGAGTATTTAGTAGCGACGCAAACTGTACAACTCTTCTTCAATGGGAGAGTGCTACGGTTACAGAAAACAGACAGTGGTGCATCGGATACATGCATTGAAGCCCCAGGAGTGCCGCCATGTGGCGACAACGGCCGTGCTAGTCTCTGGCGGAGAAGAGTGCATGAGGCTTCCAGATATTAATCGCGACGAAATTTCTGTGCCACCATCTCAATGGGACGGTGGGGGAATGGTAGGAATCATTTTGTTGGACGTCAGAAACCAACTATTGCGCACCCAGAGGAGATTAAACGAGCCAACAGCAACTTTGTTAATCTCCTCAATTTAAGCCGTTATAGAGATCCGAGTATTTAGTAGCGACGCAAACTGTACAACTCTTCTTCAATGGGAGAGTGCTACGGTTACAGAAAACAGACAGTGGTGCATCGGATACATGCATTGAAGCCCCAGGAGTGCCGCCATGTGGCGACAACGGCCGTGCTAGTCTGTGGCGGAGAAGAGTGCATGAGGCCTCCAGATATTAATCGCGACGAAACTTATGTGCCACCGTCTCAATGGGACGGTGGGAGGATGGCAGGAATCATTTTGTGGTACGTCAGAAACCAACTATTGGGCACCCAGAGGAGATTAAACGAGCCAACAGCAACTTTGTTAATCTCCTCAATATAAGCCGTTATAGAGATCCGAGTATTTAGTAGCGACGCAAACTGTACAACTCTTCTTCAATGGGAGAGTGCTACGGTTACAGAAAACAGACAGTGGTGCATCGGATACATGCATTGAAGCCCCAGGAGTGCCGCCATGTGGCGACAACGGCCGTGCTAGTCTCTGGCGGAGAAGAGTGCATGAGGCCTCCAGATATTAATCGCGACGAAATTTCTGTGCCACCGTCTCAATGGGACGGTGGGAGGATGGCAGGAATCATTTTGTGGTACGTCAGAAACCAACTATTGGGCACCCAGAGGAGATTAAATGAGCCAACAGCAACTTTGTTAATCTCCTCAATATAAGCCGTTATAGAGATCCGAGTATTTAGTAGCGACGCAAACTGTACAACTCTTCTTCAATGGGAGAGTGCTACGGTTACAGAAAACAGACAGTGGTGCATCGGATACATGCATTGAAGCCCCAGGAGTGCCGCCATGTGGCGACAACGGCCGTGCTAGTCTCTGGCGGAGAAGAGTGCATGAGGCCTCCAGATATTAATCGCGACGAAATTTCTGTGCCACCGTCTCAATGGGACGGTGGGAGGATGGCAGGAATCATTTTGTGGTACGTCAGAAACCAACTATTGGGCACCCAGAGGAGATTAAACGAGCCAACAGCAACTTTGTTAATCTCCTCAATATAAGCCGTTATAGAGATCCGAGTATTTAGTAGCGACGCAAACTGTACAACTCTTCTTCAATGGGAGAGTGCTACGGTTACAGAAAACAGACAGTGGTGCATCGGATACATGCATTGAAGCCCCAGGAGTGCCGCCATGTGGCGACAACGGCCGTGCTAGTCTCTGGCGGAGAAGAGTGCAAGAGGCCTCCAGATATTAATCGCGACGAAATTTCTGTGCCACCGTCTCAATGGGACGGTGGGAGGATGGCAGGAATCATTTTGTGGTACGTCAGAAACCAACTATTGCGCACCCAGAGGAGATTAAACGAGCCAACAGCAACTTTGTTAATCTCCTCAATATAAGCCGTTATAGAGATCCGAGTATTTAGTAGCGACGCAAACTGTACAACTCTTCTTCAATGGGAGAGTGCTACGGTTACAGAAAACAGACAGTGGTGCATCGGATACATGCATTGAAGCCCCAGGAGTGCCGCCATGTGGCGACAACGGCCGTGCTAGTCTCTGGCGGAGAAGAGTGCATGAGGCCTCCAGATATTAATCCCGACGAAACTTCTGTGCCACCATCTCAATGGGACGGTGGGAGGATGGCAGGAATCATTTTGTGGTACGTCAGAAACCAACTATTGGGCACCCAGAGGAGATTAAACGAGCCAACAGCAACTTTGTTAATCTCCTCAATATAAGCCGTTATAGAGATCCGAGTATTTAGTAGCGACGCAAACTGTACAACTCTTCTTCAATGGGAGAGTGCTACGGTTACAGAAAACAGACAGTGGTGCATCGGATACATGCATTGAAGCCCCAGGAGTGCCGCCATGTGGCGACAACGGCCGTGCTAGTCTCTGGCGGAGAAGAGTGCATGAGGCCTCCAGATATTAATCGCGACGAAATTTCTGTGCCACCGTCTCAATGGGACGGTGGGAGGATGGCAGGAATCATTTTGTGGTACGTCAGAAACCAACTATTGGGCACCCAGAGGAGATTAAATGAGCCAACAGCAACTTTGTTAATCTCCTCAATATAAGCCGTTATAGAGATCCGAGTATTTAGTAGCGACGCAAACTGTACAACTCTTCTTCAATGGGAGAGTGCTACGGTTACAGAAAACAGACAGTGGTGCATCGGATACATGCATTGAAGCCCCAGGAGTGCCGCCATGTGGCGACAACGGCCGTGCTAGTCTCTGGCGGAGAAGAGTGCATGAGGCCTCCAGATATTAATCGCGACGAAACTTCTGTGCCACCATCTCAATGGGACGGTGGGGGAATGGTAGGAATCATTTTGTGGTACGTCAGAAACCAACTATTGCGCACCCAGAGGAGATTAAACGAGCCAACAGCAACTTTGTTAATCTCCTCAATATAAGCCGTTATAGAGATCCGAGTATTTAGTAGCGACGCAAACTGTACAACTCTTCTTTAATGGGAGAGTGCTACGGTTACAGAAAACAGACAGTGGTGCATCGGATACATGCATTGAAGCCCCAGGAGTGCCGCCATGTGGCGACAACGGCCGTGCTAGTCTGTGGCGGAGAAGAGTGCATGAGGCCTCCAGATATTAATCGCGACGAAACTTCTGTGCCACCATCTCAATGGGACGGTGGGGGAATGGTAGGAATCATTTTGTGGTACGTCAGAAACCAACTATTGCGCACCCAGAGGAGACTAAATGAGCCAACAGCAACTTTGTTAATCTCCTCAATATAAGGCGTTATAGAGATCCGAGTATTTAGTAGCGACGCAAACTGTACAACTCTTTTTCAATGGGAGAGTGCTACGGTTACAGAAAACAGACAGTGGTGCATGGGATACATGCATTGAAGCCCCAGGAGTGCCGCCATGTGGCGACAACGGCCGTGCTAGTCCGTGGCGGAGAAGAGTGCATGAAGCCTCCAGATATTAATCGCGACGAAACTTCTGTGCCACCATCTCAATGGGACGGTGGGGGAATGGTAGGAATCATTTTGTGGTACGTCAGAAACCAACTATTGCGCACCCAGAGGAGATTAAACGAGCCAACAGCAACTTTGTTAATCTCCTCAATATAAGCCGTTATAGAGATCCGAGTATTTAGTAGCGACGCAAACTGTACAACTCTTCTTTAATGGGAGAGTGCTACGGTTACAGAAAACAGACAGTGGTGCATCGGATACATGCATTGAAGCCCCAGGAGTGCCGCCATGTGGCGACAACGGCCGTGCTAGTCTGTGGCGGAGAAGAGTGCATGAGGCCTCCAGATATTAATCGCGACGAAACTTCTGTGCCACCATGTCAATGGGACGGTGGGAGGACGGCAGGAATCATTTTGTGGTACGTCAGAAACCAACTATTGCGCACCCAGAGGAGATTAAATGAGCCAACAGCAACTTTGTTAATCTCCTCAATATAAGGCGTTATGGAGATCCGAGTATTTAGTAGCGACGCAAACTGTACAACTCTTTTTTAATGGGAGAGTGCTACGGTTACAGAAAACAGACAGTGGTGCATCGGATACATGCATTGAAGCCCCAGGAGTGCCGCCATGTGGCGACAACGGCCGTGCTAGTCTGTGGCGGAGAAGAGTGCATGAGGCCTCCAGATATTAATCGCGACGAAACTTCTGTGCCACCATGTCAATGGGACGGTGGGAGGACGGCAGGAATCATTTTGTGGTACGTCAGAAACCAACTATTGCGCACCCAGAGGAGATTAAACGAGCCAACAGCAACTTTGTTAATCTCCTCAATATAAGCCGTTATAGAGATCCGAGTATTTAGTAGCGACGCAAACTGTACAACACTTCTTTAATGGGAGAGTGCTACGGTTACAGAAAACAGACAGTGGTGCATCGGATACATGCATTGAAGCCCTAGGAGTGCCGCCATGTGGCGACAACGGCCGTGCTAGTCTGTGGCGGAGAAGAGTGCATGAGGCCTCCAGATATTAATCGCGACGAAACTTCTGTGCCACCATGTCAATGGGACGGTGGGAGGACGGCAGGAATCATTTTGTGGTACGTCAGAAACCAACTATTGCGCATCCAGAGGAGATTAAACGAGCCAACAGCAACTTTGTTAATCTCCTCAATATAAGCCGTTATAGAGATCCGAGTATTTAGTAGCGACGCAAACTGTACAACTCTTCTTTAATGGGAGAGTGCTACGGTTACAGAAAACAGACAGTGGTGCATCGGATACATGCATTGAAGCCCCAGGAGTGCCGCCATGTGGCGACAACGGCCGTGCTAGTCTGTGGCGGAGAAGAGTGCATGAGGCCTCCAGATATTAATCGCGACGAAACTTCTGTGCCACCATCTCAATGGGACGGTGGGGGAATGGTAGGAATCATTTTGTGGTACGTCAGAAACCAACTATTGCGCACCCAGAGGAGATTAAACGAGCCAACAGCAACTTTGTTAATCTCCTCAATATAAGCCGTTATAGAGATCCGAGTATTTAGTAGCGACGCAAACTGTACAACTCTTCTTTAATGGGAGAGTGCTACGGTTACAGAAAACAGACAGTGGTGCATCGGATACATGCATTGAAGCCCCAGGAGTGCCGCCATGTGGCGGCAACGGCCGTGCTAGTCTGTGGCGGAGAAGAGTGCATGAGGCCTCCAGATATTAATCGCGACGAAACTTCTGTGCCACCATGTCAATGGGACGGTGGGAGGACGGCAGGAATCATTTTGTGGTACGTCAGAAACCAACTATTGCGCACCCAGAGGAGATTAAACGAGCCAACAGCAACTTTGTTAATCTCCTCAATATAAGCCGTTATAGAGATCCGAGTATTTAGTAGCGACGCAAACTGTACAACTCTTCTTTAATGGGAGAGTGCTACGGTTACAGAAAACAGACAGTGGTGCATCGGATACATGCATTGAAGCCCCAGGAGTGCCGCCATGTGGCGACAACGGCCGTGCTAGTCTGTGGCGGAGAAGAGTGCATGAGGCCTCCAGATATTAATCGCGACGAAACTTCTGTGCCACCATGTCAATGGGACGGTGGGAGGACGGCAGGAATCATTTTGTGGTACGTCAGAAACCAACTATTGCGCACCCAGAGGAGATTAAACGAGCCAACAGCAATTTTGTTAATCTCCTCAATATAAGCCGTTATAGAGATCCGAGTATTTAGTAGCGACGCAAACTGTACAACTCTTCTTTAATGGGAGAGTGCTACGGTTACAGAAAACAGACAGTGGTGCATCGGATACATGCATTGAAGCCCCAGGAGTGCCGCCATGTGGCGACAACGGCCGTGCTAGTCTGTGGCGGAGAAGAGTGCATGAGGCCTCCAGATATTAATCTTGACGAAACTTCTGTGCCACCATCTCAATGGGACGGTGGGGGAATGGTAGGAATCATTATGTGGTACGTCAGAAACCAACTATTGCGCACCCAGAGGAAATTAAACGAGCCAACAGCAACTTTGTTAATCTCCTCAATATAAGCCGTTATAGAGATCCGAGTATTTAGTAGCGACGCAAACTGTACAACTCTTCTTTAATGGGAGAGTGCTACGGTTACAGAAAACAGACAGTGGTGCATCGGATACATGCATTGAAGCCCCAGGAGTGCCGCCATGTGGCGACAACGGCCGTGCTAGTCTCTGGCGGAGAAGAGTGCATGAGGCCTCCAGATATTAATCTTGACGAAACTTCTGTGCCACCATCTCAATGGGACGGTGGGGGAATGGTAGTAATCATTATGTGGTACGTCTGAAACCAACTATTGCGCACCCAGAGGAAATTAAACGAGCCAACAGCAACTTTGTTAATCTCCTCAATATAAGCCGTTATAGAGATCCGAGTATTTAGTAGCGACGCAAACTGTACAACTCTTCTTTAATGGGAGAGTGCTACGGTTACAGAAAACAGACAGTGGTGCATCGGATACATGCATTGAAGCCCCAGGAGTGCCGCCATGTGGCGACAACGGCCGTGCTAGTCTCTGGCGGAGAAGAGTGCATGAGGCCTCCAGATATTAATCGCGACGAAACTTCTGTGCCACCATCTCAATGGGACGGTGGGGGAATGGTAGGAATCATTTTGTGGTACGTCAGAAACCAACTATTGCGCACCCAGAGGAGATTAAACGAGCCAACAGCAACTTTGTTAATCTCCTCAATATAAGCCGTTATAGAGATCCGAGTATTTAGTAGCGACGCAAACTGTACAACTCTTCTTTAATGGGAGAGTGCTACGGTTACAGAAAACAGACAGTGGTGCATCGGATACATGCATTGAAGCCCCAGGAGTGCCGCCATGTGGCGACAACGGCCGTGCTAGTCTCTGGCGGAGAAGAGTGCATGAGGCCTCCAGATATTAATCGCGACGAAACTTCTGTGCCACCATCTCAATGGGACGGTGGGGGAATGGTAGGAATCATTTTGTGGTACGTCAGAAACCAACTATTGCGCACCCAGAGGAGATTAAACGAGCCAACAGCAACTTTGTTAATCTCCTCAATATAAGCCGTTATTGAGATCCGAGTATTTAGTAGCGACGCAAACTGTACAACTCTTCTTTAATGGGAGAGTGCTACGGTTACAGAAAACAGACAGTGGTGCATCGGATACATGCATTGAAGCCCCAGGAGTGCCGCCATGTGGCGACAACGGCCGTGCTAGTCTGTGGCGGAGAAGAGTGCATGAGGCCTCCAGATATTAATCGCGACGAAACTTCTGTGCCACCATCTCAATGGGACGGTGGGGGAATGGTAGGAATCATTTTGTTGGACGTCAGAAACCAACTATTGCGCACCCAGAGGAGATTAAACGAGCCAACAGCAACTTTGTTAATCTCCTCAATATAAGCCGTTATAGAGATCCGAGTATTTAGTAGCGACGCAAACTGTACAACTCTTCTTCAATGGGAGAGTGCTACGGTTACAGAAAACAGACAGTGGTGCATCGGATACATGCATTGAAGCCCCAGGAGTGCCGCCATGTGGCGACAACGGCCGTGCTAGTCTCTGGCGGAGAAGAGTGCATGAGGCCTCCAGATATTAATCGCGACGAAACTTCTGTGCCACCATCTCAATGGGACGGTGCGGGGAATGGTAGGAATCATTTTGTGGTACGTCAGAAACCAACTATTGCGCACCCAGAGGAGATTAAATGAGCCAACAGCAACTTTGTTAATCTCCTCAATATAAGCCGTTATAGAGATCCGAGTATTTAGTAGCGACGCAAACTGTACAACTCTTCTTCAATGGGAGAGTGCTACGGTTACAGAAAACAGACAGTGGTGCATCGGATACATGCATTGAAGCCCCAGGAGTGCCGCCATGTGGCGACAACGGCCGTGCTAGTCTCTGGCGGAGAAGAGTGCATGAGGCCTCCAGATATTAATCGCGACGAAATTTCTGTGCCACCATCTCAATGGGACGGTGGGGGAATGGTAGGAATCATTTTGTGGTACGTCAGAAACCAACTATTGCGCACCCAGAGGAGATTAAATGAGCCAACAGCAACTTTGTTAATCTCCTCAATATAAGCCGTTATAGAGATCCGAGTATTTAGTAGCGACGCAAACTGTACAACTCTTCTTCAATGGGAGAGTGCTACGGTTACAGAAAACAGACAGTGGTGCATCGGATACATGCATTGAAGCCCCAGGAGTGCCGCCATGTGGCGACAACGGCCGTGCTAGTCTCTGGCGGAGAAGAGTGCATGAGGCCTCCAGATATTAATCGCGACGAAACTTCTGTGCCACCATCTCAATGGGACGGTGGGGGAATGGTAGGAATCATTTTGTGGTACGTCAGAAACCAACTATTGCGCACCCAGAGGAGATTAAATGAGCCAACAGCAACTTTCTTAATCTCCTCAATATAAGCCGTTATAGAGATCCGAGTATTTAGTAGCGACGCAAACTGTACAACTCTTCTTCAATGGGAGAGTGCTACTGTTACAGAAAACAGACAGTGGTGCATCGGATACATGCATTGAAGCCCCAGGAGTGCCGCTATGTGGCGACAACGGCCGTGCTAGTCTCTGGCGGAGAAGAGTGCATGAGGCCTCCAGATATTAATCGCGACGAAACTTCTGTGCCACCATCTCAATGGGACGGTGGGGGAATGGTAGGAATCATTTTGTGGTACGTCAGAAACCAACTATTGCGCACCCAGAGGAGATTAAATGAGCCAACAGCAACTTTGTTAATCTCCTCAATATAAGCCGTTATAGAGATCCGAGTATTTAGTAGCGACGCAAACTGTACAACTCTTCTTCAATGGGAGAGTGCTACGGTTACAGAAAACAGACAGTGGTGCATCGGATACATGCATTGAAGCCCCAGGAGTGCCGCCATGTGGCGACAACGGCCGTGCTAGTCTCTGGCGGAGAAGAGTGCATGAGGCCTCCAGATATTAATCGCGACGAAACTTCTGTGCCACCATCTCAATGGGACGGTGGGGGAATGGTAGGAATCATTTTGTGGTACGTCAGAAACCAACTATTGCGCACCCAGAGGAAATTAAATGAGCCAACAGCAACTTTGTTAATCTCCTCAATATAAGCCGTTATAGAGATCCGAGTATTTAGTAGCGACGCAAACTGTACAACTCTTCTTCAATGGGAGAGTGCTACGGTTACAGAAAACAGACAGTGGTGCATCGGATACATGCATTGAAGCCCCAGGAGTGCCGCCATGTGGCGACAACGGCCGTGCTAGTCTCTGGCGGAGAAGAGTGCATGAGGCCTCCAGATATTAATCGCGACGAAACTTCTGTGCCACCATCTCAATGGGACGGTGGGGGAATGGTAGGAATCATTTTGTGGTACGTCAGAAACCAACTATTGCGCACCCAGAGGAGATTAAATGAGCCAACAGCAACTTTGTTAATCTCCTCAATATAAGCCGTTATAGAGATCCGAGTATTTAGTAGCGACGCAAACTGTACAACTCTTCTTCAATGGGAGAGTGCTACGGTTACAGAAAACAGACAGTGGTGCATCGGATACATGCATTGAAGCCCCAGGAGTGCCGCCATGTGGCGACAACGGCCGTGCTAGTCTCTGGCGGAGAAGAGTGCATGAGGCCTCCAGATATTAATCGCGACGAAACTTCTGTGCCACCATGTCAATGGGACGGTGGGAGGATGGCAGGAATCATTTTGTGGTACGTCAGAAACCAACTATTGCGCACCCAGAGGAGATTAAATGAGCCAACAGCAACTTTGTTAATCTCCTCAATATAAGCCGTTATAGAGATCCGAGTATTTAGTAGCGACGCAAACTGTACAACTCTTCTTCAATGGGAGAGTGCTACGGTTACAGAAAACAGACAGTGGTGCATCGGATACATGCATTGAAGCCCCAGGAGTGCCGCCATGTGGCGACAACGGCCGTGCTAGTCTCTGGCGGAGAAGAGTGCATGAGGCCTCCAGATATTAATCGCGACGAAACTTCTGTGCCACCATCTCAATGGGACGGTGGGGGAATGGTAGGAATCATTTTGTGGTACGTCAGAAACCAACTATTGCGCACCCAGAGGAGATTGAATGAGCCAACAGCAACTTTGTTAATCTCCTCAATATAAGCCGTTATAGAGATCCGAGTATTTAGTAGCGACGCAAACTGTACAACTCTTCTTCAATGGGAGAGTGCTACGGTTACAGAAAACAGACAGTGGTGCATCGGATACATGCATTGAAGCCCCAGGAGTGCCGCCATGTGGCGACAACGGCCGTGCTAGTCTCTGGCGGAGAAGAGTGCATGAGGCCTCCAGATATTAATCGCGACGAAACTTCTGTGCCACCATCTCAATGGGACGGTGGGGGAATGGTAGGAATCATTTTGTGGTACGTCAGAAACCAACTATTGCGCACCCAGAGGAGATTAAATGAGCCAACAGCAACTTTGTTAATCTCCTCAATATAAGCCGTTATAGAGATCCGAGTATTTAGTAGCGACGCAAACTGTACAACTCTTCTTCAATGGGAGAGTGCTACGGTTACAGAAAACAGACAGTGGTGCATCGGATACATGCATTGAAGCCCCAGGAGTGCCGCCATGTGGCGACAACGGCCGTGCTAGTCTCTGGCGGAGAAGAGTGCATGAGGCCTCCAGATATTAATCGCGACGAAACTTCTGTGCCACCATCTCAATGGGACGGTGGGGGAATGGTAGGAATCATTTTGTGGTACGTCAGAAACCAACTATTGCGCACCCAGAGGAGATTAAATGAGCCAACAGCAACTTTGTTAATCTCCTCAATATAAGCCGTTATAGAGATCCGAGTATTTAGTAGCGACGCAAACTGTACAACTCTTCTTCAATGGGAGAGTGCTACGGTTACAGAAAACAGACAGTGGTGCATCGGATACATGCATTGAAGCCCCAGGAGTGCCGCCATGTGGCGACAACGGCCGTGCTAGTCTCTGGCGGAGAAGAGTGCATGAGGCCTCCAGATATTAATCGCGACGAAACTTCTGTGCCACCATCTCAATGGGACGGTGGGGGAATGGTAGGAATCATTTTGTGGTACGTCAGAAACCAACTATTGCGCACCCAGAGGAGATTAAATGAGCCAACAGCAACTTTGTTAATCTCCTCAATATAAGCCGTTATAGAGATCCGAGTATTTAGTAGCGACGCAAACTGTACAACTCTTCTTCAATGGGAGAGTGCTACGGTTACAGAAAACAGACAGTGGTGCATCGGATACATGCATTGAAGCCCCAGGAGTGCCGCCATGTGGCGACAACGGCCGTGCTTGTCTCTGGCGGAGAAGAGTGCATGAGGCCTCCAGATATTAATCGCGACGAAACTTCTGTGCCACCATGTCAATGGGACGGTGGGAGGATGGCAGGAATCATTTTGTGGTACGTCAGAAACCAACTATTGCGCACCCAGAGGAGATTAAATGAGCCAACAGCAACTTTGTTAATCTCCTCAATATAAGCCGTTATAGAGATCCGAGTATTTAGTAGCGACGCAAACTGTACAACTCTTCTTCAATGGGAGAGTGCTACGGTTACAGAAAACAGACAGTGGTGCATCGGATACATGCATTGAAGCCCCAGGAGTGCCGCCATGTGGCGACAACGGCCGTGCTAGTCTCTGGCGGAGAAGAGTGCATGAGGCCTCCAGATATTAATCGCGACGAAACTTCTGTGCCACCATCTCAATGGGACGGTGGGAGGATGGCAGGAATCATTTTGTGGTATGTCAGAAACCAACTATTGCGCACCCAGAGGAGATTAAATGAGCCAACAGCAACTTTGTTAATCTCCTCAATATAAGCCGTTATAGAGATCCGAGTATTTAGTAGCGACGCAAACTGTACAACTCTTCTTCAATGGGAGAGTGCTACGGTTACAGAAAACAGACAGTGGTGCATCGGATACATGCATTGAAGCCCCAGGAGTGCCGCCATGTGGCGACAGCGGCCGTGCTAGTCTCTGGCGGAGAAGAGTGCATGAGGCCTCCAGATATTAATCGCGACGAAACTTCTGTGCCACCATCTCAATGGGACGGTGGGAGGATGGCAGGAATCATTTTGTGGTACGTCAGAAACCAACTATTGCGCACCCAGAGGAGATTGAATGAGCCAACAGCAACTTTGTTAATCTCCTCAATATAAGCCGTTATAGAGATCCGAGTATTTAGTAGCGACGCAAACTGTACAACTCTTCTCCAATGGGAGAGTGCTACGGTTACAGAAAACAGACAGTGGTGCATCGGATACATGCATTGAAGCCCCAGGAGTGCCGCCATGTTGCGAAAACGGCCGTGCTAGTCTCTGGCGGAGAAGAGTGCATGAGGCCTCCAGATACTAATCGCGACGAAACTTCTGTGCCACCATCTCAATGGGACGGTGGGGGAATGGTAGGAATCATTTTGTGGTACGTCAGAAACCAACTATTGCGCACCCAGAGGAGATTGAATGAGCCAACAGCAACTTTGTTAATCTCCTCAATATAAGCCGTTATAGAGATCCGAGTATTTAGTAGCGACGCAAACTGTACAACTCTTCTTCAATGGGAGAGTGCTACGGTTACAGAAAACAGACAGTGGTGCATCGGATACATGCATTGAAGCCCCAGGAGTGCCGCCATGTGCCGACAACGGCCGTGCTAGTCTCTGGCGGAGAAGAGTGCATGAGGCCTCCAGATATTAATCGCGACGAAACTTCTGTGCCACCATCTCAATGGGACGGCGGGGGAATGGTAGGAATCATTTTGTGGTACGTCAGAAACCAACTATTGCGCACCCAGAGGAGATTGAATGAGCCAACAGCAACTTTGTTAATCTCCTCAATATAAGCCGTTATAGAGATCCGAGTATTTAGTAGCGACGCAAACTGTACAACTCTTCTTCAATGGGAGAGTGCTACGGTTACAGAAAACAGACAGTGGTGCATCGGATACATGCATTGAAGCCCCAGGAGTGCCGCCATGTGGCGACAACGGCCGTGCTAGTCTCTGGCGGAGAAGAGTGCATGAGGCCTCCAGATATTAATCGCGACGAAACTTCTGTGCCACCATCTCAATGGGACGGTGGGGGAATGGTAGGAATCATTTTGTGGTACGTCAGAAACCAACTATTGCGCACCCAGAGGAGATTGAATGAGCCAACAGCAACTTTGTTAATCTCCTCAATATAAGCCGTTATAGAAATCCGAGTATTTAGTAGCGACGCAAACTGTACAACTCTTCTTCAATGGGAGAGTGCTACGGTTACAGAAAACAGACAGTGGTGCATCGGATACATGCATTGAAGCCCCAGGAGTGCCGCCATGTGGCGACAACGGCCGTGCTAGTCTCTGGCGGAGAAGAGTGCATGAGGCCTCCAGATATTAATCGCGACGAAACTTCTGTGCCACCATCTCAATGGGACGGTGGGAGGACGGCAGGAATCATTTTGTGGTACGTCAGAAACCAACTACTGGGCACCCAGAGGAGATTAAATGAGCCAACAGCAACTTTGTTAATCTCCTCAATATAAGCCGTTATAGAGATCCGAGTATTTAGTAGCGACGCAAACTGTACAACTCTTCCTCAATGGCAGAGTGCTACGGTTACAGAAAACAGACAGTGGTGCATCGGATACATGCATTGAAGCCCCAGGAGTGCCGCCATGTGACGACAACGGCCGTGCTAGTCTCTGGCGGAGAAGAGTGCATGAGGCCTCCAGA
This sequence comes from Schistocerca piceifrons, assembly GCF_021461385.2. NCBI lineage: Eukaryota > Metazoa > Arthropoda > Insecta > Orthoptera > Acrididae > Schistocerca > Schistocerca piceifrons. Next base: position 26,374,671 of record NC_060138.1, read on the forward strand.
TATTAATCGCGACGAAACTTCTGTGCCACCATCTCAATGGGACGGTGGGGGAATGGTAGGAATCATTTTGTGGTACGTCAGAAACCAACTATTGCGCACCCAGAGGAGGTTGAATGAGCCAACAGCAACTTTGTTAATCTCCTCAATATAAGCCGTTATAGAGATCCGAGTATTTAGTAGCGACGCAAACTATACAACTCTTCTTCAATGGGAGAGTGCTACGGTTACAGAAAACAGACAGTGGTGCATCGGATACATGCATTGAAGCCCCAGGAGTGCCGCCATGTGGCGACAACGGCCGTGCTAGTCTCTGGCGGAGAAGAGTGCATGAGGCCTCCAGATATTAATCGCGACGAAACTTCTGTGCCACCATCTCAATGGGACGGTGGGAGGACGGCAGGAATCATTTTGTGGTACGTCAGAAACCAACTACTGGGCACCCAGAGGAGATTAAATGAGCCAACAGCAACTTTGTTAATCTCCTCAATATAAGCCGTTATAGAGATCCGAGTATTTAGTAGCGACGCAAACTGTACAACTCTTCTTCAATGGGAGAGTGCTACGGTTACAGAAAACAGACAGTGGTGCATCGGATACATGCATTGAAGCCCCAGGAGTGCCGCCATGTGGCGACAACGGCCGTGCTAGTCTCTGGCGGAGAAGAGTGCATGAGGCCTCCAGATATTAATCGCGACGAAACTTCTGTGCCACCATCTCAATGGGACGGTGGGAGGACGGCAGGAATCATTTTGTGGTACGTCAGAAACCAACTACTGGGCACCCAGAGGAGATTAAATGAGCCAACAGCAACTTTGTTAATCTCCTCAATATAAGCCGTTATAGAGATCCGAGTATTTAGTAGCGACGCAAACTGTACAACTCTTCTTCAATGGGAGAGTGCTACGGTTACAGAAAACAGACAGTGGTGCATCGGATACATGCATTGAAGCCCCAGGAGTGCCGCCATGTGGCGACAACGGCCGTGCTAGTCTCTGGCGGAGAAGAGTGCATGAGGCCTCCAGATATTAATCGCGACGAAACTTCTGTGCCACCATCTCAATGGGACGGTGGGAGGACGGCAGGAATCATTTTGTGGTACGTCAGAAACCAACTACTGGGCACCCAGAGGAGATTAAATGAGCCAACAGCAACTTTGTTAATCTCCTCAATATAAGCCGTTATAGAGATCCGAGTATTTAGTAGCGACGCAAACTGTACAACTCTTCTTCAATGGGAGAGTGCTACGGTTACAGAAAACAGACAGTGGTGCATCGGATACATGCATTGAAGCCCCAGGAGTGCCGCCATGTGGCGACAACGGCCGTGCTAGTCTCTGGCGGAGAAGAGTGCATGAGGCCTCCAGATATTAATCGCGACGAAACTTCTGTGCCACTATCTCAATGGGACGGTGGGGGAATGGTAGGAATCATTTTGTGGTACGTCAGAAACCAACTATTGCGCACCCAGAGGAGATTAAATGAGCCAACAGCAACTTTGTTAATCTCCTCAATATAAGCCGTTATAGAGATCCGAGTATTTAGTAGCGACGCAAACTGTACAACTCTTCTTCAATGGGAGAGTGCTACGGTTACAGAAAACAGACAGTGGTGCATCGGATACATGCATTGAAGCCCCAGGAGTGCCGCCATGTGGCGACAACGGCCGTGCTAGTCTCTGGCGGAGAAGAGTGCATGAGGCCTCCAGATATTAATCGCGACGAAACTTCTGTGCCACCATCTCAATGGGACGGTGGGAGGACGGCAGGAATCATTTTGTGGTACGTCAGAAACCAACTACTGGGCACCCAGTGGAGATTAAATGAGCCAACAGCAACTTTGTTAATCTCCTCAATATAAGCCGTTATAGAGATCCGAGTATTTAGTAGCGACGCAAACTGTACAACTCTTCTTCAATGGGAGAGTGCTACGGTTACAGAAAACAGACAGTGGTGCATCGGATACATGCATTGAAGCCCCAGGAGTGCCGCCATGTGGCGACAACGGCCGTGCTAGTCTCTGGCGGAGAAGAGTGCATGAGGCCTCCAGATATTAATCGCGACGAAACTTCTGTGCCACCATCTCAATGGGACGGTGGGAGGATGGCAGGAATCATTTTGTGGTATGTCAGAAACCAACTATTGCGCACCCAGAGGAGATTAAATGAGCCAACAGCAACTTTGTTAATCTCCTCAATGTAAGCCGTTATAGAGATCCGAGTATTTAGTAGCGACGCAAACTGTACAACTCTTCTTCAATGGGAGAGTGCTACGGTTACAGAAAACAGACAGTGGTGCATCGGATACATGCATTGAAGCCCCAGGAGTGCCGCCATGTGGCGACAGCGGCCGTGCTAGTCTCTGGCGGAGAAGAGTGCATGAGGCCTCCAGATATTAATCGCGACGAAACTTCTGTGCCACCATCTCAATGGGACGGTGGGAGGATGGCAGGAATCATTTTGTGGTACGTCAGAAACCAACTATTGCGCACCCAGAGGAGATTAAATGAGCCAACAGCAACTTTGTTAATCTCCTCAATATAAGCCGTTATAGAGATCCGAGTATTTAGTAGCGACGCAAACTGTACAACTCTTCTTCAATGGGAGAGTGCTACGGTTACAGAAAACAGACAGTGGTGCATCGGATACATGCATTGAAGCCCCAGGAGTGCCGCCATGTGGCGAAAACGGCCGTGCTAGTCTCTGGCGGAGAAGAGTGCATGAGGCCTCCAGATACTAATCGCGACGAAACTTCTGTGCCACCATCTCAATGGGACGGTGGGGGAATGGTAGGAATCATTTTGTGGTACGTCAGAAACCAACTATTGCGCACCCAGAGGAGATTGAATGAGCCAACAGCAACTTTGTTAATCTCCTCAATATAAGCCGTTATAGAGATCCGAGTATTTAGTAGCGACGCAAACTGTACAACTCTTCTTCAATGGGAGAGTGCTACGGTTACAGAAAACAGACAGTGGTGCATCGGATACATGCATTGAAGCCCCAGGAGTGCCGCCATGTGCCGACAACGGCCGTGCTAGTCTCTGGCGGAGAAGAGTGCATGAGGCCTCCAGATATTAATCGCGACGATACTTCTGTGCCACCATCTCAATGGGACGGCGGGGGAATGGTAGGAATCATTTTGTGGTACGTCAGAAACCAACTATTGCGCACCCAGAGGAGATTGAATGAGCCAACAGCAACTTTGTTAATCTCCTCAATATAAGCCGTTATAGAGATCCGAGTATTTAGTAGCGACGCAAACTGTACAACTCTTCTTCAATGGGAGAGTGCTACGGTTACAGAAAACAGACAGTGGTGCATCGGATACATGCATTGAAGCCCCAGGAGTGCCGCCATGTGGCGACAACGGCCGTGCTAGTCTCTGGCGGAGAAGAGTGCATGAGGCCTCCAGATATTAATCGCGACGAAACTTCTGTGCCACCATCTCAATGGGACGGTGGGGGAATGGTAGGAATCATTTTGTGGTACGTCAGAAACCAACTATTGCGCACCCAGAGGAGATTGAATGAGCCAACAGCAACTTTGTTAATCTCCTCAATATAAGCCGTTATAGAAATCCGAGTATTTAGTAGCGACGCAAACTGTACAACTCTTCTTCAATGGGAGAGTGCTACGGTTACAGAAAACAGACAGTGGTGCATCGGATACATGCATTGAAGCCCCAGGAGTGCCGCCATGTGGCGACAACGGCCGTGCTAGTCTCTGGCGGAGAAGAGTGCATGAGGCCTCCAGATATTAATCGCGACGAAACTTCTGTGCCACCATCTCAATGGGACGGTGGGAGGACGGCAGGAATCATTTTGTGGTACGTCAGAAACCAACTACTGGGCACCCAGAGGAGATTAAATGAGCCAACAGCAACTTTGTTAATCTCCTCAATATAAGCCGTTATAGAGATCCGAGTATTTAGTAGCGACGCAAACTGTACAACTCTTCCTCAATGGCAGAGTGCTACGGTTACAGAAAACAGACAGTGGTGCATCGGATACATGCATTGAAGCCCCAGGAGTGCCGCCATGTGACGACAACGGCCGTGCTAGTCTCTGGCGGAGAAGAGTGCATGAGGCCTCCAGATATTAATCGCGACGAAACTTCTGTGCCACCATCTCAATGGGACGGTGGGGGAATGGTAGGAATCATTTTGTGGTACGTCAGAAACCAACTATTGCGCACCCAGAGGAGATTGAATGAGCCAACAGCAACTTTGTTAATCTCCTCAATATAAGCCGTTATAGAGATCCGAGTATTTAGTAGCGACGCAAACTGTACAACTCTTCTTCAATGGGAGAGTGCTACGGTTACAGAAAACAGACAGTGGTGCATCGGATACATGCATTGAAGCCCCAGGAGTGCCGCCATGTGGCGACAACGGCCGTGCTAGTCTCTGGCGGAGAAGAGTGCATGAGGCCTCCAGATATTAATCGCGACGAAACTTCTGTGCCACCATCTCAATGGGACGGTGGGAGGACGGCAGGAATCATTTTGTGGTACGTCAGAAACCAACTACTGGGCACCCAGAGGAGATTAAATGAGCCAACAGCAACTTTGTTAATCTCCACAATATAAGCCGTTATAGAGATCCGAGTATTTAGTAGCGACGCAAACTGTACAACTCTTCTTCAATGGGAGAGTGCTACGGTTACAGAAAACAGACAGTGGTGCATCGGATACATGCATTGAAGCCCCAGGAGTGCCGCCATGTGGCGACAACGGCCGTGCTAGTCTCTGGCGGAGAAGAGTGCATGAGGCCTCCAGATATTAATCGCGACGAAACTTCTGTGCCACCATCTCAATGGGACGGTGGGAGGACGGCAGGAATCATTTTGTGGTATGTCAGAAACCAACTACTGGGCACCCAGAGGAGATTAAATGAGCCAACAGCAACTTTGTTAGTCTCCTCAATATAAGCCGTTATAGAGATCCGAGTATTTAGTAGCGACGCAAACTGTACAACCCTTCTTCAATGGGAGAGTGCTACGGTTACAGAAAACAGACAGTGGTGCATCGGATACATGCATTGAAGCCCCAGGAGTGCCGCCATGTGGCGACAACGGCCGTGCTAGTCTCTGGCGGAGAAGAGTGCATGAGGCCTCCAGATATTAATCGCGACGAAACTTCTGTGCCACCATCTCAATGGGACGGTGGGAGGACGGCAGGAATCATTTTGTGGTACGTCAGAAACCAACTACTGGGCACCCAGAGGAGATTAAATGAGCCAACAGCAACTTTGTTAATCTCCTCAATATAAGCCGTTATAGAGATCCGAGTATTTAGTAGCGACGCAAACTGTACAACTCTTCTTCAATGGGAGAGTGCTTCGGTTACAGAAAACAGACAGTGGTGCATCGGATACATGCATTGAAGCCCCAGGAGTGCCGCCATGTGGCGACAACGGCCGTGCTAGTCTCTGGCGGAGAAGAGTGCATGAGGCCTCCAGATATTAATCGCGACGAAACTTCTGTGCCACCATCTCAATGGGACGGTGGGGGAATGGTAGGAATCATTTTGTGGTACGTCAGAAACCAACTATTGCGCACCCAGAGGAGATTAAATGAGCCAACAGCAACTTTGTTAATCTCCTCAATATAAGCCGTTATAGAGATCCGAGTATTTAGTAGCGACGCAAACTGTACAACTCTTCTTCAATGGGAGAGTGCTACGGTTACAGAAAACAGACAGTGGTGCATCGGATACATGCATTGAAGCCCCAGGAGTGCCGCCATGTGGCGACAACGGCCTTGCTAGTCTCTGGCGGAGAAGAGTGCATGAGGCCTCCAGATATTAATCGCGACGAAACTTCTGTGCCACCATCTCAATGGGACGGTGGGAGGACGGCAGGAATCATTTTGCGGTACGTCAGAAACCAACTACTGGGCACCCAGTGGAGATTAAATGAGCCAACAGCAACTTTGTTAATCTCCTCAATATAAGCCGTTATAGAGATCCGAGTATTTAGTAGCGACGCAAACTGTACAACTCTTCTTCAATGGGAGAGTGCTACGGTTACAGAAAACAGACAGTGGTGCATCGGATACATGCATTGAAGCCCCAGGAGTGCCGCCATGTGGCGACAACGGCCGTGCTAGTCTCTGGCGGAGAAGAGTGCATGAGGCCTCCAGATATTAATCGCGACGAAACTTCTGTGCCACCATCTCAATGGGACGGTGGGAGGACGGCAGGAATCATTTTGTGGTACGTCAGAAACCAACTACTGGGCACCCAGAGGAGATTAAATGAGCCAACAGCAACTTTGTTAATCTCCTCAATATAAGCCGTTATAGAGATCCGAGTATTTAGTAGCGACGCAAACTGTACAACTCTTCTTCAATGGGAGAGCGGTACGGTTACAGAAAACAGACAGTGGTGCATCGGATACATGCATTGAAGCCCCAGGAGTGCCGCCATGTGGCGACAACGGCCGTGCTAGTCTCTGGCGGAGAAGAGTGCATGAGGCCTCCAGATATTAATCGCGACGAAACTTCTGTGCCACCATCTCAATGGGACGGTGGGGGAATGGTAGGAATCATTTTGTGGTACGTCAGAAACCAACTATTGCGCACCCAGAGGAGATTAAATGAGCCAACAGCAACTTTGTTAATCTCCTCAATATAAGCCGTTATAGAGATCCGAGTATTTAGTAGCGACGCAATCTGTACAACTCTTCCTCAATGGCAGAGTGCTACGGTTGCAGAAAACAGACAGTGGTGCATCGGATACATGCATTGAAGCCCCAGGAGTGCCGCCATGTGGCGACAACGGCCGTGCTAGTCTCTGGCGGAGAAGAGTGCATGAGGCCTCCAGATATTAATCGCGACGAAACTTCTGTGCCACCATCTCAATGGGACGGTGGGAGGACGGCAGGAATCATTTTGTGGTACGTCAGAAACCAACTACTGGGCACCCAGAGGAGATTAAATGACCCAACAGCAACTTTGTTAATCTCCTCAATATAAGCCGTCATAGAGATCCGAGTATTTAGTAGCGACGCAAACTGAACAACTCTTCTTCAATGGGAGAGTGCTACGGTTACAGAAAACAGACAGTGGTGCATCGGATACATGCATTGAAGCCCCAGGAGTGCCGCCATGTGGCGACAACGGCCGTGCTAGTCTCTGGCGGAGAAGAGTGCATGAGGCCTCCAGATATTAATCGCGACGAAACTTCTGTGCCACCATGTCAATGGGACGGTGGAAGGGTGGCAGGAATCATTTTGTGGTACGTCAGAAACCAAGTATTGCGCACCCAGAGGAGATTAAATGAGCCAACAGCAACTTTGTTAATCTCCTCAATATAAGCCGTTATAGAGATCCGAGTATTTAGCAGCGACGCAAACTGTACAACTCTTCTTTAATGGGAGAGTGCTACGGTTACAGAAAACAGACAGTGGTGCATCGGATACATGCATTGAAGCCCAAGGAGTGCCGCCATGTGGCGACAACGGCCGTGCTAGTCTCTGGCGGAGAAGAGTGCATGAGGCCTCCAGATATTAATCGCGACGAAACTTCTGTGCCACCATCTCAATGGGACGGTGGGGGAATGGTAGGAATCATTTTGTTGGACGTCAGAAACCAACTATTGCGCACCCAGAGGAGATTAAATGAGCCAACAGCAACTTTGTTAATCTCCTCAATATAAGCCGTTATAGAGATCCGAGTATTTAGTAGCGACGCAAACTGTACAACTCTTCTTCAATGGGAGAGTGCTACGGTTACAGAAAACAGACAGTGGTGCATCGGATACATGCATTGAAGCCCCTGGAGTGCCGCCATGTGGCGACAACGGCCGTGCTAGTCTCTGGCGGAGAAGAGTGCATGAGGCCTCCAGATATTAATCGCGACGAAACTTCTGTGCCACCATCTCAATGGGACGGTGGGGGAATGGTAGGAATCATTTTGTGGTACGTCAGAAACCAACTATTGCGCACCCAGAGGAGATTAAATGAGCCAACAGCAACTTTGTTAATCTCCTCAATATAAGCCGTTATAGAGATCCGAGTATTTAGTAGCGACGCAAACTGTACAACTCTTCCTCAATGGCAGAGTGCTACGGTTACAGAAAACAGACAGTGGTGCATCGGATACATGCATTGAAGCCCCAGGAGTGCCGCCATGTGGCGACAACGGCCGTGCTAGTCTCTGGCGGAGAAGAGTGCATGAGGCCTCCAGATATTAATCGCGACGAAACTTCTGTGCCACCATCTCAATGGGACGGTGGGAGGACGGCAGGAATCATTTTGTGGTACGTCAGAAACCAACTACTGGGCACCCAGAGGAGATTAAATGAGCCAACAGCAACTTTGTTAATCTCCTCAATATAAGCCGTTATAGAGATCCGAGTATTTAGTAGCGACGCAAACTGAACAACTCTTCTTCAATGGGAGAGTGCTACGGTTACAGAAAACAGACAGTGGTGCATCGGATACATGCATTGAAGCCCCAGGAGTGCCGCCATGTGGCGACAACGGCCGTGCTAGTCTCTGGCGGAGAAGAGTGCATGAGGCCTCCAGATATTAATCGCGACGAAACTTCTGTGCCACCATGTCAATGGGACGGTGGGAGGGTGGCAGGAATCATTTTGTGGTACGTCAGAAACCAAGTATTGCGCACCCAGAGGAGATTAAATGAGCCAACAGCAACTTTGTTAATCTCATCAATATAAGCCGTTATAGAGATCCGAGTATTTAGCAGCGACGCAAACTGTACAACTCTTCTTTAATGGGAGAGTGCTACGGTTACAGAAAACAGACAGTGGTGCATCGGATACATGCATTGAAGCCCAAGGAGTGCCGCCATGTGGCGACAACGGCCGTGCTAGTCTCTGGCGGAGAAGAGTGCATGAGGCCTCCAGATATTAATCGCGACGAAACTTCTGTGCCACCATCTCAATGGGACGGTGGGGGAATGGTAGGAATCATTTTGTTGGACGTCAGAAACCAACTATTGCGCACCCAGAGGAGATTAAATGAGCCAACAGCAACTTTGTTAATCTCCTCAATATAAGCCGTTATAGAGATCCGAGTATTTAGTAGCGACGCAAACTGTACAACTCTTCTTCAATGGGAGAGTGCTACGGTTACAGAAAACAGACAGTGGTGCATCGGATACATGCATTGAAGCCCCAGGAGTGCCGCCATGTGGCGACAACGGCCGTGCTAGTCTCTGGCGGAGAAGAGTGCATGAGGCCTCCAGATATTAATCGCGACGAAACTTCTGTGCCACCATGTCAATGGGACGGTGGGAGGGTGGCAGGAATCATTTTGTGGTACGTCAGAAACCAAGTATTGCGCACCCAGAGGAGATTAAATGAGCCAACAGCAACTTTGTTAATCTCCTCAATATAAGCCGTTATAGAGATCCGAGTATTTAGCAGCGACGCAAACTGTACAACTCTTCTTTAATGGGAGAGTGCTACGGTTACAGAAAACAGAGAGTGGTGCATCGGATACATGCATTGAAGCCCAAGGAGTGCCGCCATGTGGCGACAACGGCCGTGCTAGTCTCTGGCGGAGAAGAGTGCATGAGGCCTCCAGATATTAATCGCGACGAAACTTCTGTGCCACCATCTCAATGGGACGGTGGGGGAATGGTAGGAATCATTTTGTGGTACGTCAGAAACCAACTATTGCGCACCCAGAGGAGATTAAATGAGCCAACAGCAACTTTGTTAATCTCCTCAATATAAGCCGTTATAGAGATGCGAGTATTTAGCAGCGACGCAAACTGTACAACTCTTCTTTAATGGGAGAGTGCTACGGTTACAGAAAACAGACAGTGGTGCATCGGATACATGCATTGAAGCCCAAGGAGTGCCGCCATGTGGCGACAACGGCCGTGCTAGTCTCTGGCGGAGAAGAGTGCATGAGGCCTCCAGATATTAATCGCGACGAAACTTCTGTGCCACCATCTCAATGGGACGGTGGGGGAATGGTAGGAATCATTTTGTGGTACGTCAGAAACCAAGTATTGCGCACCCAGAGGAGATTAAATGAGCCAACAGCAACTTTGTTAATCTCCTCAATATAAGCCGTTATAGAGATCCGAGTATTTAGTAGCGACGCAAACTGTACAACTCTTCTTCAATGGGAGAGTGCTACGGTTACAGAAAACAGACAGTGGTGCATCGGATACATGCATTGAAGCCCCAGGAGTGCCGCCATGTGGCGACAACGGCCGTGCTAGTCTCTGGCGGAGAAGAGTGCATGAGGCCTCCAGATATTAATCGCGACGAAACTTCTGTGCCACCATGTCAATGGGACGGTGGGAGGGTGGCAGGAATCATTTTGTGGTACGTCAGAAACCAAGTATTGCGCGCCCAGAGGAGATTAAATGAGCCAACAGCAACTTTGTCAATCTCCTCAATATAAGCCGTTATAGAGATCCGAGTATTTAGTAGCGACGCAAACTGTACAACTCTTCTTCAATGGGAGAGTGCTACGGTTACAGAAAACAGACAGTGGTGCATCGGATACATGCATTGAAGCCCCAGGAGTGCCGCCATGTGGCGACAACGGCCGTGCTAGTCTCTGGCGGAGAAGAGTGCATGAGGCCTCCAGATATTAATCGCGACGAAACTTCTGTGCCACCATCTCAATGGGACGGTGGGAGGACGGCAGGAATCATTTTGTGGTACGTCAGAAACCAACTACTGGGCACCCAGAGGAGATTAAATGAGCCAACAGCAACTTTGTTAATCTCCTCAATATAAGCCGTTATAGAGATCCGAGTATTTAGTAGCGACGCAAACTGTACAACTCTTCTTCAATGGGAGAGTGCTACGGTTACAGAAAACAGACAGTGGTGCATCGGATACATGCATTGAAGCCCCAGGAGTGCCGCCATGTGGCGACAACGGCCGTGCTAGTCTCTGGCGGAGAAGAGTGCATGAGGCCTCCAGATATTAATCGCGACGAAACTTCTGTGCCACCATGTCAATGGGACGGTGGGAGGGTGGCAGGAATCATTTTGTGGTACGTCAGAAACCAAGTATTGCGCACCCAGAGGAGATTAAATGAGCCAACAGCAACTTTGTTAATCTTCTCAATATAAGCCGTTATAGAGATCCGAGTATTTGGTAGCGACGCAAACTGTACAACTCTTCTTCAATGGGAGAGTGCTACGGTTACAGAAAACAGACAGTGGTGCATCGGATACATGCATTGAAGCCCCAGGAGTGCCGCCATGTGGCGACAACGGCCGTGCTAGTCTCTGGCGGAGAAGAGTGCATGAGGCCTCCAGATATTAATCGCGACGAAACTTCTGTGCCACCATGTCAATGGGACGGTGGGAGGGTGGCAGGAATCATTTTGTGGTACGTCAGAAACCAAGTATTGCGCACCCAGAGGAGATTAAATGAGCCAACAGCAACTTTGTTAATCTCCTCAATATAAGCCGTTATAGAGATCCGAGTATTTAGTAGCGACGCAAACTGTACAACTCTTCTTCAATGGGAGAGTGCTACGGTTACAGAAAACAGACAGTGGTGCATCGGATACATGCATTGAAGCCCCAGGAGTGCCGCCATGTAGCGACAACGGCCGTGCTAGCCTCTGGCGGAGAAGAGTGCATGAGGCCTCCAGATATTAATCGCGACGAAACTTCTGTGCCACCATGTCAATGGGACGGTGGGAGGGTGGCAGGAATCATTTTGTGGTACGTCAGAAACCAAGTATTGCGCACCCAGAGGAGATTAAATGAGCCAACAGCAACTTTGTTAATCTCCTCAATATAAGCCGTTATAGAGATCCGAGTATTTAGTAGCGACGCAAACTGTACAACTCTTCTTCAATGGGAGAGTGCTACGGTTACAGAAAACAGACAGTGGTGCATCGGATACATGCATTGAAGCCCCAGGAGTGCCGCCATGTGGCGACAACGGCCGTGCTAGCCTCTGGCGGAGAAGAGTGCGTGAGGCCTCCAGATATTAATCGCGACGAAACTTCTGTGCCACCATCTCAATGGGACGGTGGGGGAATGGTAGGAATCATTTTGTGGTACGTCAGAAACCAACTATTGCGCACCAAGAGGAGATTAAATGAGCCAACAGCAACTTTGTTAATCTCCTCAATATAAGCCGTTATAGAGATCCGAGTATTTAGTAGCGACGCAAACTGTACAACTCTTCTTCAATGGGAGAGTGCTACGGTTACAGAAAACAGACAGTGGTGCATCGGATACATGCATTGAAGCCCCAGGAGTGCCGCCATGTGGCGACAACGGCCGTGCTAGTCTCTGGCGGAAAAGAGTGCATGAGGCCTCCAGATATTAATCGCGACGAAACTTCTGTGCCACCATGTCAATGGGACGGTGGGAGGGTGGCAGGAATCATTTTGTGGTACGTCAGAAACCAAGTATTGCGCACCCAGAGGAGATTAAATGAGCCAACAGCAACTTTGTTAATCTCCTCAATATAAGCCGTTATAGAGATCCGAGTATTTAGCAGCGACGCAAACTGTACAACTCTTCTTTAATGGGAGAGTGCTACGGTTACAGAAAACAGACAGTGGTGCATCGGATACATGCATTGAAGCCCCAGGAGTGCCGCCATGTGGCGACAACGGCCGTGCTAGTCTCTGGCGGAGAAGAGTGCATGAGGCCTCCAGATATTAATCGCGACGAAACTTCTGTGCCACCATCTCAATGGGACGGTGGGGGAATGGTAGGAATCATTTTGTGGTACGTCAGAAACCAACTATTGCGCACCCAGAGGAGATTAAATGAGCCAACAGCAACTTTGTTAATCTCCTCAATATAAGCCGTTATAGAGATCCGAGTATTTAGTAGCGACGCAAACTGTACAACTCTTCTTCAATGGGAGAGTGCTACGGTTACAGAAAACAGACAGTGGTGCATCGGAGACATGCATTGAAGCCCCAGGAGTGCCGCCATGTGGCGACAACGGCCGTGCTAGTCTCTGGCGGAGAAGAGTGCATGAGGCCTCCAGATATTAATCGCGACGAAACTTCTGTGCCACCATGTCAATGGGACGGTGGGAGGGTGGCAGGAATCATTTTGTGGTACGTCAGAAACCAAGTATTGCGCGCCCAGAGGAGATTAAATGAGCCAACAGCAACTTTGTCAATCTCCTCAATATAAGCCGTTATAGAGATCCGAGTATTTAGTAGCGACGCAAACTGTACAACTCTTCTTCAATGGGAGAGTGCTACGGTTACAGAAAACAGACAGTGGTGCATCGGATACATGCATTGAAGCCCCAGGAGTGCCGCCATGTGGCGACAACGGCCGTGCTAGTCTCTGGCGGAGAAGAGTGCATGAGGCCTCCAGATATTAATCGCGACGAAACTTCTGTGCCACCATCTCAATGGGACGGTGGGAGGACGGCAGGAATCATTTTGTGGTACGTCAGAAACCAACTACTGGGCACCCAGAGGAGATTAAATGAGCCAACAGCAACTTTGTTAATCTCCTCAATATAAGCCGTTATAGAGATCCGAGTATTTAGTAGCGACGCAAACTGTACAACTCTTCTTCAATGGGAGAGTGCTACGGTTACAGAAAACAGACAGTGGTGCATCGGATACATGCATTGAAGCCCCAGGAGTGCCGCCACGTGGCGACAACGGCCGTGCTAGTCTCTGGCGGAGAAGAGTGCATGAGGCCTCCAGATATTAATCGCGACGAAACTTCTGTGCCACCATGTCAATGGGACGGTGGGAGGGTGGCAGGAATCATTTTGTGGTACGTCAGAAACCAAGTATTGCGCACCCAGAGGAGATTAAATGAGCCAACAGCAACTTTGTTAATCTTCTCAATATAAGCCGTTATAGAGATCCGAGTATTTGGTAGCGACGCAAACTGTACAACTCTTCTTCAATGGGAGAGTGCTACGGTTACAGAAAACAGACAGTGGTGCATCGGATACATGCATTGAAGCCCCAGGAGTGCCGCCATGTGGCGACAACGGCCGTGCTAGTCTCTGGCGGAGAAGAGTGCATGAGGCCTCCAGATATTAATCGCGACGAAACTTCTGTGCCACCATGTCAATGGGACGGTGGGAGGGTGGCAGGAATCATTTTGTGGTACGTCAGAAACCAAGTATTGCGCACCCAGAGGAGATTAAATGAGCCAACAGCAACTTTGTTAATCTCCTCAATATAAGCCGTTATAGAGATCCGAGTATTTAGTAGCGACGCAAACTGTACAACTCTTCTTCAATGGGAGAGTGCTACGGTTACAGAAAACAGACAGTGGTGCATCGGATACATGCATTGAAGCCCCAGGAGTGCCGCCATGTGGCGACAACGGCCGTGCTAGCCTCTGGCGGAGAAGAGTGCATGAGGCCTCCAGATATTAATCGCGACGAAACTTCTGTGCCACCATGTCAATGGGACGGTGGGAGGGTGGCAGGAATCATTTTGTGGTACGTCAGAAACCAAGTATTGCGCACCCAGAGGAGATTAAATGAGCCAACAGCAACTTTGTTAATCTCCTCAATATAAGCCGTTATAGAGATCCGAGTATTTAGTAGCGACGCAAACTGTACAACTCTTCTTCAATGGGAGAGTGCTACGGTTACAGAAAACAGACAGTGGTGCATCGGATACATGCTTTGAAGCCCCAGGAGTGCCGCCATGTGGCGACAACGGCCGTGCTAGCCTCTGGCGGAGAAGAGTGCGTGAGGCCTCCAGATATTAATCGCGTCGAAACTTCTGTGCCACCATCTCAATGGGACGGTGGGGGAATGGTAGGAATCATTTTGTGGTACGTCAGAAACCAACTATTGCGCACCCAGAGGAGATTAAATGAGCCAACAGCAACTTTGTTAATCTCCTCAATATAAGCCGTTATAGAGATCCGAGTATTTAGTAGCGACGCAAACTGTACAACTCTTCTTCAATGGGAGAGTGCTACGGTTACAGAAAACAGACAGTGGTGCATCGGATACATGCATTGAAGCCCCAGGAGTGCCGCCATGTGGCGACAACGGCCGTGCTAGTCTCTGGCGGAAAAGAGTGCATGAGGCCTCCAGATATTAATCGCGACGAAACTTCTGTGCCACCATGTCAATGGGACGGTGGGAGGGTGGCAGGAATCATTTTGTGGTACGTCAGAAACCAAGTATTGCGCACCCAGAGGAGATTAAATGAGCCAACAGCAACTTTGTTAATCTCCTCAATATAAGCCGTTATAGAGATCCGAGTATTTAGCAGCGACGCAAACTGTACAACTCTTCTTTAATGGGAGAGTGCTACGGTTACAGAAAACAGACAGTGGTGCATCGGATACATGCATTGAAGCCCCAGGAGTGCCGCCATGTGGCGACAACGGCCGTGCTAGTCTCTGGCGGAGAAGAGTGCATGAGGCCTCCAGATATTAATCGCGACGAAACTTCTGTGCCACCATCTCAATGGGACGGTGGGGGAATGGTAGGAATCATTTTGTGGTACGTCAGAAACCAACTATTGCGCACCCAGAGGAGATTAAATGAGCCAACAGCAACTTTGTTAATCTCCTCAATATAAGCCGTTATAGAGATCCGAGTATTTAGTAGCGACGCAAACTGTACAACTCTTCTTCAATGGGAGAGTGCTACGGTTACAGAAAACAGACAGTGGTGCATCGGAGACATGCATTGAAGCCCCAGGAGTGCCGCCATGTGGCGACAACGGCCGTGCTAGTCTCTGGCGGAGAAGAGTGCATGAGGCCTCCAGATATTAATCGCGACGAAACTTCTGTGCCACCATGTCAATGGGACGGTGGGAGGGTGGCAGGAATCATTTTGTGGTACGTCAGAAACCAAGTATTGCGCACCCAGAGGAGATTAAATGAGCCAACAGCAACTTTGTTAATCTCCTCAATATAAGCCGTTATAGAGATCCGAGTATTTAGTAGCGACGCAAACTGTACAACTCTTCTTCAATGGGAGAGTGCTACGGTTACAGAAAACAGACAGTGGTGCATCGGATACATGCATTGAAGCCCCAGGAGTGCCGCTATGTGGCGACAACGGCCGTGCTAGTTTCTGGCGGAGAAGAGTGCATGAGGCCTCCAGATATTAATCGCGACGAAACTTCTGTGCCACCATGTCAATGGGACGGTGGGAGGGTGGCAGGAATCATTTTGTGGTACGTCAGAAACCAAGTATTGCGCACCCAGAGGAGATTAAATGAGCCAACAGCAACTTTGTTAATCTCCTCAATATAAGCCGTTATAGAGATCCGAGTATTTAGTAGCGACGCAAACTGTACAACTCTTCTTCAATGGGAGAGTGCTACGGTTACAGAAAACAGACAGTGGTGCATCGGATACATGCATTGAAGCCCCAGGAGTGCCGCCATGTGGCGACAACGGCCGTGCTAGCCTCTGGCGGAGAAGAGTGCATGAGGCCTCCAGATATTAATCGCGACGAAACTTCTGTGCCACCATCTCAATGGGACGGTGGGGGAATTGTAGGAATCATTTTGTGGTACGTCAGAAACCAACTATTGCGCACCCAGAGGAGATTAAATGAGCCAACAGCAACTTTGTTAATCTCCTAAATATAAGCCGTTATAGAGATCCGAGTATTTAGTAGCGACGCAAACTGTACAACTCTTCTTCAATGGGAGAGTGCTACGGTTACAGAAAACAGACAGTGGTGCATCGGATACATGCATTGAAGCCCCAGGAGTGCCGCCATGTGGCGACAACGGCCGTGCTAGTCTCTGGCGGAGAAGAGTGCATGAGGCCTCCAGATATTAATCGCGACGAAACTTCTGTGCCACCATGTCAATGGGACGGTGGGAGGGTGGCAGGAATCATTTTGTGGTACGTCAGAAACCAAGTATTGCGCACCCAGAGGAGATTAAATGAGCCAACAGCAACTTTGTTAATCTCCTCAATATAAGCCGTTATAGAGATCCGAGTATTTAGCAGCGACGCAAACTGTACAACTCTTCTTTAATGGGAGAGTGCTACGGTTACAGAAAACAGACAGTGGTGCATCGGATACATGCATTGAAGCCCCAGGAGTGCCGCCATGTGGCGACAACGGCCGTGCTAGTCTCTGGCGGAGAAGAGTGCATGAGGCCTCCAGATATTAATCGCGACGAAACTTCTGAGCCACCATGTCAATGGGACGGTGGGAGGGTGGCAGGAATCATTTTGTGGTACGTCAGAAACCAAGTATTGCGCGCCCAGAGGAGATTAAATGAGCCAACAGCAACTTTGTTAATCTCCTCAATATAAGCCGTTATAGAGATCCGAGTATTTAGCAGCGACGCAAACTGTACAACTCTTCTTTAATGGGAGAGTGCTACGGTTACAGAAAACAGACAGTGGTGCATCGGATACATGCATTGAAGCCCAAGGAGTGCCGCCATGTGGCGACAACGGCCGTGCTAGTCTCTGGCGGAGAAGAGTGCATGAGGCCTCCAGATATTAATCGCGACGAAACTTCTGTGCCACCATCTCAATGGGACGGTGGGGGAATGGTAGGAATCATTTTGTGGTACGTCAGAAACCAACTATTGCGCACCCAGAGGAGATTAAATGAGCCAACAGCAACTTTGTTAATCTCCTCAATATAAGCCGTTATAGAGATCCGAGTATTTAGTAGCGACGCAAACTGTACAACTCTTCTTCAATGGGAGAGTGCTACGGTTACAGAAAACAGACAGTGGTGCATCGGATACATGCATTGAAGCCCCAGGAGTGCCGCCATGTGGCGACAACGGCCGTGCTAGTCTCTGGCGGAGAAGAGTGCATGAGGCCTCCAGATATTAATCGCGACGAAACTTCTGTGCCACCATCTCAATGGGACGGAGGGAGGATGGCAGGAATCATTTTGTGGTACGTCAGAAATCAACTATTGGGCACCCAGAGGAGATTAAATGAGCCAACAGCAACTTTGTTAATCTCCTCAATATAAGCCGTTATAGAGATCCGAGTATTTAGTAGCGACGCAAACTGTACAACTCTTCTTCAATGGGAGAGTGCTACGGTTACAGAAAACAGACAGTGGTGCATCGGATACATGCATTGAAGCCCCAGGAGTGCCGCCATGTGGCGACAACGGCCGTGCTAGTCTCTGGCGGAGAAGAGTGCATGAGGCCTCCAGATATTAATCGCGACGAAACTTCTGTGCCACCATCTCAATGGGACGGTGGGAGGATGGCAGGAATCATTTTGTGGTACGTCAGAAATCAACTATTGGGCACCCAGAGGAGATTAAATGAGCCAACAGCAACTTTGTTAATCTCCTCAATATAAGCCGTTATAGAGATCCGAGTATTTAGTAGCGACGCAAACTGTACAACTCTTCTTCAATGGGAGAGTGCTACGGTTACAGAAAACAGACAGTGGTGCATCGGATTCATGCATTGAAGCCCCAGGAGTGCCGCCATGTGGCGACAACGGCCGTGCTAGTCTCTGGCGGAGAAGAGTGCATGAGGCCTCCAGATATTAATCGCGACGAAACTTCTGTGCCACCATCTCAATGGGACGGTGGGAGGATGGCAGGAATCATTTTGTGGTACGTCAGAAATCAACTATTGCGCACCCAGAGGAGATTAAATGAGCCAACAGCAACTTTGTTAATCTCCTCAATATAAGCCGTTATAGAGATCCGAGTATTTAGTAGCGACGCAATCTGTACAACTCTTCTTCAATGGGAGAGTGCTACGGTTACAGAAAACAGACAGTGGTGCATCGGATACATGCATTGAAGCCCCAGGAGTGCCGCCATGTGGCGACAACGGCCGTGCTAGTCTCTGGCGGAGAAGAGTGCATGAGGCCTCCAGATATTAATCGCGACGAAACTTGTGTGCCACCATCTCAATGGGACGGTGGGAGGATGGCAGGAATCATTTTGTGGTACGTCAGAAATCAACTATTGCGCACCCAGAGGAGATTAAATGAGCCAACAGCAACTTTGTTAATCTCCTCAATATAAGCCGTTATAGAGATCCGAGTATTTAGTAGCGACGCAATCTGTACAACTCTTCTTCAATGGGAGAGTGCTACGGTTACAGAAAACAGACAGTGGTGCATCGGATACATGCATTGAAGCCCCAGGAGTGCCGCCATGTGGCGACAACGGCCGTGCTAGTCTCTGGCGGAGAAGAGTGCATGAGGCCTCCAGATATTAATCGCGACGAAACTTCTGTGCCACCATCTCAATGGGACGGTGGGAGGTTGGCAGGAATCATTTTGTGGTACGTCAGAAATCAACTATTGGGCACCCAGAGGAGATTAAATGAGCCAACAGCAACTTTGTTAATCTCCTCAATATAAGCCGTTATAGAGATCCGAGTATTTAGTAGCGACGCAAACTGTACAACTCTTCTTCAATGGGAGAGTGCTACGGTTACAGAAAACAGACAGTGGTGCATCGGATACATGCATTGAAGCCCCAGGAGTGCCGCCATGTGGCGACAACGGCCGTGCTAGTCTCTGGCGGAGAAGAGTGCATGAGGCCTCCAGATATTAATCGCGACGAAACTTCTGTGCCACCATGTCAATGGGACGGTGGGAGGATGGCAGGAATCATTTTGTGGTACGTCAGAAATCAACTATTGGGCACCCAGAGGAGATTAAATGAGCCAACAGCAACTTTGTTAATCTCCTCAATATAAGCCGTTATAGAGATCCGAGTATTTAGTAGCGACGCAAACTGTACAACTCTTCTTCAATGGGAGAGTGCTACGGTTACAGAAAACAGACAGTGGTGCATCGGATACATGCATTGAAGCCCCAGGAGTGCCACCATGTGGCGACAACGGCCGTGCTAGTCTCTGGCGGAGAAGAGTGCATGAGGCCTCCAGATATTAATCGCGACGAAACTTGTGTGCCACCATCTCAATGGGACGGTGGGAGGATGGCAGGAATCATTCAGTGGTACGTCAGAAACCACCTATTGGGCTCCCAGAAGAGATTAAATGAGGCAACAGCAACTTTGTTAATCTCCTCAATATAAGTCGTTATGGAGATCATAGTATTTAATAGCGACTCAAATTGTATAACTCCTCGGCATCGGAAGAGTGCTACGGTTACAGAAAACAGACAGTGGTGCATCGGAGACATGCCACTGGAGCATCAGGAGAGCTGCCATGTGGCGACAACTGCCGTGCTAGTCTCTGGCGGAGAAGAGTGCATGAGGCCTCCAGATATTAATCGCGACGAAACTTGTGTGCCACCATCTCAATGGGACGGTGGGAGGATGGCAGGAATCATTCTGTGGTACGTCAGAAACCACCTATTGGGCTCCCAGAAGAGATTAAATGAGGCAACAGCAACTTTGTTAATCTCCTCAATATAAGTCGTTATGGAGATCAAAGTATTTAATAGCGACTCAAATTGTATAACTCCTCGGCATTGGAAGAGTGCTACGGTTACAGAAAACAGACAGTGGTGCATCGGAGACATGCCACTGGAGCATCAGGAGAGCTGCCATGTGGCGACAACGGCCGTGCTAGTCTCTGGCGGAGAAGAGTGCATGAGGCCTCCAGATATTAATCGCGACGAAACTTCTGTGCCACCATCTCAATGGGACGGTGGGGGAATGGTAGGAATCATTTTGTTGGACGTCAGAAACCAACTATTGGGCCCCCAGGGGAGATTAAATGAGCCAACAGCAACTTTGTTAATCTCCTCAATATAAGCCGTTATAGAGATCCGAGTATTTAGTAGCGACGCAAACTGTACAACTCTTCTTCAATGGGAGAGTGCTACGGTTACAGAAAACAGACAGTGGTGCATCGGATACATGCATTGAAGCCCCAGGAGTGCCGCCATGTGGCGACAACGGCCGTGCTAGTCTCTGGCGGAGAAGTGTGCATGAGGCCTCCAGATATTAATCGCGACGAAACTTGTGTGGCACCATCTCAATGGGACGGTGGGAGGATGGCAGGAATCATTTTGTGGTACGTCAGAAACCAAGTATTGGGCACCCAGAGGAGATAAAATGAGCCAACAGCAACTTTGTTAATCTCCTCAATATAAGCCGTTATAGAGATCCGAGTATTTAGTAGCGACGCAAACTGTACAACTCTTCTTCAATGGGAGAGTCCTACGGTTACAGAAAACAGACAGTGGTGCATCGGATACATGCATTGAAGCCCCAGGAGTGTCGCCATGTGGCGACAACGGCCGTGCTAGTCTCTGGCGGAGAAGAGTGCATGAGGCCTCCAGATATTAATCGCGACGAAACTTGTGTGGCACCATCTCAATGGGACGGTGGGAGGATGGCAGGAATCATTTTGTGGTACGTCAGAAACCAAGTATTGGGCACCCAGAGGAGATAAAATGAGCCAACAGCAACTTTGTTAATCTCCTCAATATAAGCCGTTATAGAG
Source organism: Schistocerca piceifrons (assembly GCF_021461385.2). Classification (NCBI taxonomy): domain Eukaryota; kingdom Metazoa; phylum Arthropoda; class Insecta; order Orthoptera; family Acrididae; genus Schistocerca; species Schistocerca piceifrons. The sequence goes on from NC_060138.1 coordinate 26,395,978, forward strand.
ATCCGAGTATTTAGTAGCGACGCAAACTGTACAACTCTTCTTCAATGGGAGAGTCCTACGGTTACAGAAAACAAACAGTGGTGCATCGGATACATGCATTGAAGCCCAAGGAGTGCCGCCATGTGGCGACAACGGCCGTGCTAGTCTCTGGCGGAGAAGAGTGCATGAGGCCTCCAGATATTAATCGCGACGAAACTTCTGTGCCACCATCTCAATGGGACGGTGGGGGAATGGTAGGAATCATTTTGTGGTACGTCAGAAACCAACTATTGCGCACCCAGAGGAGATTAAATGAGCCAACAGCAACTTTGTTAATCTCCTCAATATAAGCCGTTATAGAGATCCGAGTATTTAGTAGCGACGCAAACTGTACAACTCTTCTTCAATGGGAGAGTGCTACGGTTACAGAAAACAGACAGTGGTGCATCGGATACATGCATTGAAGCCCCAGGAGTGCCGCCATGTGGCGACAACGGCCGTGCTAGTCTCTGGCGGAGAAGAGTGCATGAGGCCTCCAGATATTAATCGCGACGAAACTTCTGTGCCACCATCTCAATGGGACGGAGGGAGGATGGCAGGAATCATTTTGTGGTACGTCAGAAATCAACTATTGGGCACCCAGAGGAGATTAAATGAGCCAACAGCAACTTTGTTAATCTCCTCAATATAAGCCGTTATAGAGATCCGAGTATTTAGTAGCGACGCAAACTGTACAACTCTTCTTCAATGGGAGAGTGCTACGGTTACAGAAAACAGACAGTGGTGCATCGGATACATGCATTGAAGCCCCAGGAGTGCCGCCATGTGGCGACAACGGCCGTGCTAGTCTCTGGCGGAGAAGAGTGCATGAGGCCTCCAGATATTAATCGCGACGAAACTTCTGTGCCACCATCTCAATGGGACGGTGGGAGGATGGCAGGAATCATTTTGTGGTACGTCAGAAATCAACTATTGGGCACCCAGAGGAGATTAAATGAGCCAACAGCAACTTTGTTAATCTCCTCAATATAAGCCGTTATAGAGATCCGAGTATTTAGTAGCGACGCAAACTGTACAACTCTTCTTCAATGGGAGAGTGCTACGGTTACAGAAAACAGACAGTGGTGCATCGGATTCATGCATTGAAGCCCCAGGAGTGCCGCCATGTGGCGACAACGGCCGTGCTAGTCTCTGGCGGAGAAGAGTGCATGAGGCCTCCAGATATTAATCGCGACGAAACTTCTGTGCCACCATCTCAATGGGACGGTGGGAGGATGGCAGGAATCATTTTGTGGTACGTCAGAAATCAACTATTGCGCACCCAGAGGAGATTAAATGAGCCAACAGCAACTTTGTTAATCTCCTCAATATAAGCCGTTATAGAGATCCGAGTATTTAGTAGCGACGCAATCTGTACAACTCTTCTTCAATGGGAGAGTGCTACGGTTACAGAAAACAGACAGTGGTGCATCGGATACATGCATTGAAGCCCCAGGAGTGCCGCCATGTGGCGACAACGGCCGTGCTAGTCTCTGGCGGAGAAGAGTGCATGAGGCCTCCAGATATTAATCGCGACGAAACTTGTGTGCCACCATCTCAATGGGACGGTGGGAGGATGGCAGGAATCATTTTGTGGTACGTCAGAAATCAACTATTGCGCACCCAGAGGAGATTAAATGAGCCAACAGCAACTTTGTTAATCTCCTCAATATAAGCCGTTATAGAGATCCGAGTATTTAGTAGCGACGCAATCTGTACAACTCTTCTTCAATGGGAGAGTGCTACGGTTACAGAAAACAGACAGTGGTGCATCGGATACATGCATTGAAGCCCCAGGAGTGCCGCCATGTGGCGACAACGGCCGTGCTAGTCTCTGGCGGAGAAGAGTGCATGAGGCCTCCAGATATTAATCGCGACGAAACTTCTGTGCCACCATCTCAATGGGACGGTGGGAGGTTGGCAGGAATCATTTTGTGGTACGTCAGAAATCAACTATTGGGCACCCAGAGGAGATTAAATGAGCCAACAGCAACTTTGTTAATCTCCTCAATATAAGCCGTTATAGAGATCCGAGTATTTAGTAGCGACGCAAACTGTACAACTCTTCTTCAATGGGAGAGTGCTACGGTTACAGAAAACAGACAGTGGTGCATCGGATACATGCATTGAAGCCCCAGGAGTGCCGCCATGTGGCGACAACGGCCGTGCTAGTCTCTGGCGGAGAAGAGTGCATGAGGCCTCCAGATATTAATCGCGACGAAACTTCTGTGCCACCATCTCAATGGGACGGTGGGGGTATGGTAGGAATCATTTTGTGGTACGTCAGAAACCAACTATTGCGCACCCAGAGGAGATTAAATGAGCCAACAGCAACTTTGTTAATCTCCTCAATATAAGCCGTTATAGAGATCCGAGTATTTAGTAGCGACGCAAACTGTACAACTCTTCTTCAATGGGAGAGTGCTACGGTTACAGAAAACAGACAGTGGTGCATCGGATACATGCATTGAAGCCCCAGGAGTGCCGCCATGTGGCGACAACGGCCGTGCTAGTCTCTGGCGGAGAAGAGTGCATGAGGCCTCCAGATATTAATCGCGACGAAACTTCTGTGCCACCATGTCAATGGGACGGTGGGAGGATGGCAGGAATCATTTTGTGGTACGTCAGAAATCAACTATTGGGCACCCAGAGGAGATTAAATGAGCCAACAGCAACTTTGTTAATCTCCTCAATATAAGCCGTTATAGAGATCCGAGTATTTAGTAGCGACGCAAACTGTACAACTCTTCTTCAATGGGAGAGTGCTACGGTTACAGAAAACAGACAGTGGTGCATCGGATACATGCATTGAAGCCCCAGGAGTGCCACCATGTGGCGACAACGGCCGTGCTAGTCTCTGGCGGAGAAGAGTGCATGAGGCCTCCAGATATTAATCGCGACGAAACTTGTGTGCCACCATCTCAATGGGACGGTGGGAGGATGGCAGGAATCATTCAGTGGTACGTCAGAAACCACCTATTGGGCTCCCAGAAGAGATTAAATGAGGCAACAGCAACTTTGTTAATCTCCTCAATATAAGTCGTTATGGAGATCATAGTATTTAATAGCGACTCAAATTGTATAACTCCTCGGCATCGGAAGAGTGCTACGGTTACAGAAAACAGACAGTGGTGCATCGGAGACATGCCACTGGAGCATCAGGAGAGCTGCCATGTGGCGACAACTGCCGTGCTAGTCTCTGGCGGAGAAGAGTGCATGAGGCCTCCAGATATTAATCGCGACGAAACTTGTGTGCCACCATCTCAATGGGACGGTGGGAGGATGGCAGGAATCATTCTGTGGTACGTCAGAAACCACCTATTGGGCTCCCAGAAGAGATTAAATGAGGCAACAGCAACTTTGTTAATCTCCTCAATATAAGTCGTTATGGAGATCAAAGTATTTAATAGCGACTCAAATTGTATAACTCCTCGGCATTGGAAGAGTGCTACGGTTACAGAAAACAGACAGTGGTGCATCGGAGACATGCCACTGGAGCATCAGGAGAGCTGCCATGTGGCGACAACGGCCGTGCTAGTCTCTGGCGGAGAAGAGTGCATGAGGCCTCCAGATATTAATCGCGACGAAACTTCTGTGCCACCATCTCAATGGGACGGTGGGGGAATGGTAGGAATCATTTTGTTGGACGTCAGAAACCAACTATTGGGCCCCCAGGGGAGATTAAATGAGCCAACAGCAACTTTGTTAATCTCCTCAATATAAGCCGTTATAGAGATCCGAGTATTTAGTAGCGACGCAAACTGTACAACTCTTCTTCAATGGGAGAGTGCTACGGTTACAGAAAACAGACAGTGGTGCATCGGATACATGCATTGAAGCCCCAGGAGTGCCGCCATGTGGCGACAACGGCCGTGCTAGTCTCTGGCGGAGAAGTGTGCATGAGGCCTCCAGATATTAATCGCGACGAAACTTGTGTGGCACCATCTCAATGGGACGGTGGGAGGATGGCAGGAATCATTTTGTGGTACGTCAGAAACCAAGTATTGGGCACCCAGAGGAGATAAAATGAGCCAACAGCAACTTTGTTAATCTCCTCAATATAAGCCGTTATAGAGATCCGAGTATTTAGTAGCGACGCAAACTGTACAACTCTTCTTCAATGGGAGAGTCCTACGGTTACAGAAAACAGACAGTGGTGCATCGGATACATGCATTGAAGCCCCAGGAGTGTCGCCATGTGGCGACAACGGCCGTGCTAGTCTCTGGCGGAGAAGAGTGCATGAGGCCTCCAGATATTAATCGCGACGAAACTTGTGTGGCACCATCTCAATGGGACGGTGGGAGGATGGCAGGAATCATTTTGTGGTACGTCAGAAACCAAGTATTGGGCACCCAGAGGAGATAAAATGAGCCAACAGCAACTTTGTTAATCTCCTCAATATAAGCCGTTATAGAGATCCGAGTATTTAGTAGCGACGCAAACTGTACAACTCTTCTTCAATGGGAGAGTCCTACGGTTACAGAAAACAAACAGTGGTGCATCGGATACATGCATTGAAGCCCCAGGAGTGCCGCCATGTGGCGACAACGGCCGTGCTAGTCTCTGGCGGAGAAGAGTGCATGAGGCCTCCAGATATTAATCGCGACGAAACTTCTGTGCCACCATCTCAATGGGACGGTGGGAGGATGGCAGGAATCATTTTGTGGTACGTCAGAAACCAACTATTGGGCACCCAGAGGAGATTAAATGAGCCAACAGCAACTTTGTTAATCTCCTCAATATAAGCCGTTATAGAGATCCGAGTATTTAGTAGCGACGCAAACTGTACAACTCTTCTTCAATGGGAGAGTGCTACGGTTACAGAAAACAGACAGTGGTGCATCGGATACATGCATTGAAGCCCCAGGAGTGCCGCCATGTGGCGACAACGGCCGTGCTAGTCTCTGGCGGAGAAGAGTGCATGAGGCCTCCAGATATTAATCGCGACGAAACTTGTGTGGCACCATCTCAATGGGACGGTGGGAGGATGGCAGGAATCATTTTGTGGTACGTCAGAAACCAAGTATTGGGCACCCAGGGGAGATTAAATGAGCCAACAGCAACTTTGTTAATCTCCTCAATATAAGCCGTTATAGAGATCCGAGTATTTAGTAGCGACGCAAACTGTACAACTCTTCTTCAATGGGAGAGTCCTACGGTTACAGAAAACAGACAGTGGTGCATCGGATACATGCATTGAAGCCCCAGGAGTGCCGCCATGTGGCGACAACGGCCGTGCTAGTCTCTGGCGGAGAAGAGTGCATGAGGCCTCCAGATATTAATCGCGACGAAACTTGTGTGCCACCATCTCAATGGGACGGTGGGAGGATGGCAGGAATCATTTTGTGGTACGTCAGAAACCAAGTATTGGGCACCCAGAGGAGATAAAATGAGCCAACAGCAACTTTGTTAATCTCCTCAATATAAGCCGTTATAGAGATCCGAGTATTTAGTAGCGACGCAAACTGTACAACTCTTCTTCAATGGGAGAGTGCTACGGTTACAGAAAACAGACAGTGGTGCATCGGAGACACGCATTGAAGCCCCAGGAGTGCCGCCATGTGGCGACAACGGCCGTGCTAGTCTCTGGCGGAGAAGAGTGCATGAGGCCTCCAGATATTAATCGCGACGAAACTTGTGTGCCACCATCTCAATGGGACGGTGGGAGGATGGCAGGAATCATTTTGTGGTACGTCAGAAACCAAGTATTGGGCACCCAGGGGAGATAAAATGAGCCAACAGCAACTTTGTTAATCTCCTCAATATAAGCCGTTATAGAGATCCGAGTATTTAGTAGCGACGCAAACTGTACAACTCTTCTTCAATGGGAGAGTGCTACGGTTACAGAAAACAGACAGTGGTGCATCGGAGACACGCATTGAAGCCCCAGGAGTGCCGCCATGTGGCGACAACGGCCGTGCTAGTCTCTGGCGGAGAAGAGTGCATGAGGCCTCCAGATATTAATCGCGACGAAACTTGTGTGCCACCATCTCAATGGGACGGTGGGAGGATGGCAGGAATCATTTTGTGGTACGTCAGAAACCAAGTATTGGGCACCCAGAGGAGATAAAATGAGCCAACAGCAACTTTGTTAATCTCCTCAATATAAGCCGTTATAGAGATCCGAGTATTTAGTAGCGACGCAAACTGTACAACTCTTCTTCAATGGGAGAGTGCTGCGGTTACAGAAAACAGACAGTGGTGCATCGGAGACACGCATTGAAGCCCCAGGAGTGCCGCCATGTGGCGACAACGGCCGTGCTAGTCTCTGGCGGAAAAGAGTGCATGAGGCCTCCAGATATTAATCGCGACGAAACTTGTGTGCCACCATCTCAATGGGACGGTGGGAGGATGGCAGGAATCATTTTGTGGTACGTCAGAAACCAAGTATTGGGCACCCAGAGGAGATAAAATGAGCCAACAGCAACTTTGTTAATCTCCTCAATATAAGCCGTTATAGAGATCCGAGTATTTAGTAGCGACGCAAACTGTACAACTCTTCTTCAATGGGAGAGTGCTACGGTTACAGAAAACAGACAGTGGTGCATCGGAGACACGCATTGAAGCCCCAGGAGTGCCGCCATGTGGCGACAACGGCCGTGCTAGTCTCTGGCGGAGAAGAGTGCATGAGGCTTCCAGATATTAATCGCGACGAAACTTGTGTGCCACCATCTCAATGGGACGGTGGGAGGATGGCAGGAATCATTTTGTGGTACGTCAGAAACCAAGTATTGGGCACCCAGAGGAGATAAAATGAGCCAACAGCAACTTTGTTAATCTCCTCAATATAAGCCGTTATAGAGATCCGAGTATTTAGTAGCGACCAAACTGTACATCTCTTCTTCAATGGGAGAGTGCTACGGTTACAGAAAACAGACAGTGGTGCATCGGAGACACGCATTGAAGCCCCAGGAGTGCCGCCATGTGGCGACAACGGCCGTGCTAGTCTCTGGCGGAGAAGAGTGCATGAGGCCTCCAGATATTAATCGCGACGAAACTTGTGTGCCACCATCTCAATGGGACGGTGGGAGGATGGCAGGAATCATTTTGTGGTACGTCAGAAACCAAGTATTGGGCACCCAGAGGAGATAAAATGAGCCAACAGCAACTTTGTTAATCTCCTCAATATAAGCCGTTATAGAGATCTGAGTATTTAGTAGCGACGCAAACTGTACAACTCTTCTTCAATGGGAGAGTGCTACGGTTACAGAAAACAGACAGTGGTGCATCGGAGACACGCATTGAAGCCCCAGGAGTGCCGCCATGTGGCGACAACGGCCGTGCTAGTCTCTGGCGGAGAAGAGTGCATGAGGCCTCCAGATATTAATCGCGACGAAACTTGTGTGCCACCATCTCAATGGGACGGAGGGAGGATGGCAGGAATCATTTTGTGGTACGTCAGAAACCAAGTATTGGGCACCCAGAGGAGATAAAATGAGCCAACAGCAACTTTGTTAATCTCCTCAATATAAGCCGTTATAGAGATCCGAGTATTTAGTAGCGACGCAAACTGTACAACTCTTCTTCAATGGGAGAGTGCTACGGTTACAGAAAACAGACAGTGGTGCATCGGATACACGCATTGAAGCCCCAGGAGTGCCGCCATGTGGCGACAACGGCCGTGCTAGTCTCTGGCGGAGAAGAGTGCATGAGGCCTCCAGATATTAATCGCGACGAAACTTGTGTGCCACCATCTCAATGGGACGGTGGGGGGATGGCAGGAATCATTTTGTGGTACGTCAGAAACCAAGTATTGGGCACCCAGAGGAGATAAAATGAGCCAACAGCAACTTTGTTAATCTCCTCAATATAAGCCGTTATAGAGATCCGAGTATTTAGTAGCGACCCAAACTGTACAACTCTTCTTCAATGGGAGAGTGCTACGGTTACAGAAAACAGACAGTGGTGCATCGGATACATGCATTGAAGCCCCAGGAGTGCCGCCATGTGGCGACAACGGCCGTGCTAGTCTCTGGCGGAGAAGAGTGCATGAGGCCTCCAGATATTAATCGCGACGAAACTTGTGTGCCACCATCTCAATGGGACGGTGGGAGGATGGCAGGAATCATTTTGTGGTACGTCAGAAACCAACTATTGGGCACCCAGAGGAGATAAAATGAGCCAACAGCAACTTTGTTAATCTCCTCAATATAAGCCGTTATAGAGATCCGAGTATTTAGTAGCGACGCAAACTGTACAACTCTTCTTCAATGGGAGAGTGCTACGGTTACAGAAAACAGACAGTGGTGCATCGGATACATGCATTGAAGCCCCAGGAGTGCCGCCATGTGGCGACAACGGCCGTGCTAGTCTCTGGCGGAGAAGAGTGCATGAGGCCTCCAGATATTAATCGCGACGAAACTTGTGTGCCACCATCTCAATGGGACGGTGGGAGGATGGCAGGAATCATTTTGTGGTACGTCAGAAACCAACCATTGGGCACCCAGAGGAGATAAAATGAGCCAACAGCAACTTTCTTAATCTCCTCAATATAAGCCGTTATAGAGATCCGAGTATTTAGTAGCGACGCAAACTGTACAACTCTTCTTCAATGGGAGAGTGCTACGGTTACAGAAAACAGACAGTGGTGCATCGGATACATGCATTGAAGCCCCAGGAGTGCCGCCATGTGGCGACAACGGCCGTGCTAGTCTCTGGCGGAGAAGAGTGCATGAGGCCTCCAGATATTAATCGCGACGAAACTTGTGTGCCACCATCTCAATGGGACGGTGGGAGGATGGCAGGAATCATTTTGTGGTACGTCAGAAACCAACTATTGGGCACCCAGAGGAGATAAAATGAGCCAACAGCAACTTTGTTAATCTCCTCAATATAAGCCGTTATAGAGATCCGAGTATTTAGTAGCGACGCAAACTGTACAACTCTTCTTCAATGGGAGAGTGCTACGGTTACAGAAAACAGACAGTGGTGCATCGGATACATGCATTGAAGCCCCAGGAGTGCCGCCATGTGGCGACAACGGCCGTGCTAGTCTCTGGCGGAGAAGAGTGCATGAGGCCTCCAGATATTAATCGCGACGAAACTTGTGTGCCACCATCTCAATGGGACGGTGGGAGGATGGCAGGAATCATTTTGTGGTACGTCAGAAACCAAGTATTGGGCACCCAAAGGAGATAAAATGAGCCAACAGCAACTTTGTTAATCTCCTCAATATAAGCCGTTATAGAGATCCGAGTATTTAGTAGCGACGCAAACTGTACAACTCTTCTTCAATGGGAGAGTGCTACGGTTACAGAAAACAGACAGTGGTGCATCGGATACATGCATTGAAGCCCCAGGAGTGCCGCCATGTGGCGACAACGGCCGTGCTAGTCTCTGGCGGAGAAGAGTGCATGAGGCCTCCAGATATTAATCGCGACGAAACTTGTGTGCCACCATCTCAATGGGACGGTGGGAGGATGGCAGGAATCATTTTGTGGTACGTCAGAAACCAAGTATTGGGCACCCAGAGGAGATAAAATGAGCCAACAGCAACTTTGTTAATCTCCTCAATATAAGCCGTTATAGAGATCCGAGTATTTAGTAGCGACGCAAACTGTACAACTCTTCTTCAATGGGAGAGTGCTACTGTTACAGAAAACAGACAGTGGCGCATCGGATACATGCATTGAAGCCCCAGGAGTGCCGCCATGTGGCGACAACGGCCGTGCTAGTCTCTGGCGGAGAAGAGTGCATGAGGCCTCCAGATATTAATCGCGACGAAACTTGTGTGCCACCATCTCAATGGGACGGTGGGAGGATGGCAGGAATCATTTTGTGGTACGTCAGAAACCAAGTATTGGGCACCCAGAGGAGATAAAATGAGCCAACAGCAACTTTGTTAATCTCCTCAATATAAGCCGTTATAGAGATCCGAGTATTTAGTAGCGACGCAAACTGTACAACTCTTCTTCAATGGGAGAGTGCTACGGTTACAGAAAACAGACAGTGGTGCATCGGATACATGCATTGAAGCCCCAGGAGTGCCGCCATGTGGCGACAACGGCCGTGCTAGTCTCTGGCGGAGAAGAGTGCATGAGGCCTCCAGATATTAATCGCGACGAAACTTGTGTGCCACCATCCCAATGGGACGGTGGGAGGATGGCAGGAATCATTTTGTGGTACGTCAGAAACCAACTATTGGGCACCCAGAGGAGATAAAATGAGCCAACAGCAACTTTGTTAATCTCCTCAATATAAGCCGTTATAGAGATCCGAGTATTTAGTAGCGACGCAAACTGTACAACTCTTCTTCAATGGGAGAGTGCTACGGTTACAGAAAACAGACAGTGGTGCATCGGATACATGCATTGAAGCCCCAGGAGTGCCGCCATGTGGCGACAACGGCCGTGCTAGTCTCTGGCGGAGAAGAGTGCATGAGGCCTCCAGATATTAATCGCGACGAAACTTGTGTGCCACCATCTCAATGGGACGGTGGGAGGATGGCAGGAATCATTTTGTGGTACGTCAGAAACCAACTATTGGGCACCCAGAGGAGATAAAATGTGCCAACAGCAACTTTGTTAATCTCCTCAATATAAGCCGTTATAGAGATCCGAGTATTTAGTAGCGACGCAAACTGTACAACTCTTCTTCAATGGGAGAGTGCTACGGTTACAGAAAACAGACAGTGGTGCATCGGATACATGCATTGAAGCCCCAGGAGTGCCGCCATGTGGCGACAACGGCCGTGCTAGTCTCTGGCGGAGAAGAGTGCATGAGGCCTCCAGATATTAATCGCGACGAAACTTGTGTGCCACCATCTCAATGGGACGGTGGGGGGATGGCAGGAATCATTTTGTGGTACGTCAGAAACCAACTATTGGGCACCCAGAGGAGATAAAATGAGCCAACAGCAACTTTCTTAATCTCCTCAATATAAGCCGTTATAGAGATCCGAGTATTTAGTAGCGACGCAAACTGTACAACTCTTCTTCAATGGGAGAGTGCTACGGTTACAGAAAACAGACAGTGGTGCATCGGATACATGCATTGAAGCCCCAGGAGTGCCGCCATGTGGCGACAACGGCCGTGCTAGTCTCTGGCGGAGAAGAGTGCATGAGGCCTCCAGATATTAATCGCGACGAAACTTGTGTGCCACCATCTCAATGGGACGGTGGGAGGATGGCAGGAATCATTTTGTGGTACGTCAGAAACCAACTATTGGGCACCCAGAGGAGATAAAATGAGCCAACAGCAACTTTGTTAATCTCCTCAATATAAGCCGTTATAGAGATCCGAGTATTTAGTAGCGACGCAAACTGTACAACTCTTCTTCAATGGGAGAGTGCTACGGTTACAGAAAACAGACAGTGGTGCATCGGATACATGCATTGAAGCCCCAGGAGTGCCGCCATGTGGCGACAACGGCCGTGCTAGTCTCTGGCGGAGAAGAGTGCATGAGGCCTCCAGATATTAATCGCGACGAAACTTGTGTGCCACCATCTCAATGGGACGGTGGGAGGATGGCAGGAATCATTTTGTGGTACGTCAGAAACCAAGTATTGGGCACCCAGAGGAGATAAAATGAGCCAACAGCAACTTTGTTAATCTCCTCAATATAAGCCGTTATAGAGATCCGAGTATTTAGTAGCGACGCAAACTGTACAACTCTTCTTCAATGGGAGAGTGCTACGGTTACAGAAAACAGACAGTGGTGCATCGGATACATGCATTGAAGCCCCAGGAGTGCCGCCATGTGGCGACAACGGCCGTGCTAGTCTCTGGCGGAGAAGAGTGCATGAGGCCTCCAGATATTAATCGCGACGAAACTTGTGTGCCACCATCTCAATGGGACGGTGGGAGGATGGCAGGAATCATTTTGTGGTACGTCAGAAACCAAGTATTGGGCACCCAGAGGAGATAAAATGAGCCAACAGCAACTTTGTTAATCTCCTCAATATAAGCCGTTATAGAGATCCGAGTATTTAGTAGCGACGCAAACTGTACAACTCTTCTTCAATGGGAGAGTGCTACTGTTACAGAAAACAGACAGTGGTGCATCGGATACATGCATTGAAGCCCCAGGAGTGCCGCTATGTGGCGACAACGGCCGTGCTAGTCTCTGGCGGAGAAGAGTGCATGAGGCCTCCAGATATTAATCGCGACGAAACTTGTGTGCCACCATCTCAATGGGACGGTGGGAGGATGACAGGAATCATTTTGTGGTACGTCAGAAACCAACTATTGGGCACCCAGAGGAGATAAAATGAGCCAACAGCAACTTTGTTAATCTCCTCAATATAAGCCGTTATAGAGATCCGAGTATTTAGTAGCGACGCAAACTGTACAACTCTTCTTCAATGGGAGAGTGCTACTGTTACAGAAAACAGACAGTGGTGCATCGGATACATGCATTGAAGCCCCAGGAGTGCCGCTATGTGGCGACAACGGCCGTGCTAGTCTCTGGCGGAGAAGAGTGCATGAGGCCTCCAGATATTAATCGCGACGAAACTTGTGTGCCACCATCTCAATGGGACGGTGGGAGGATGGCAGGAATCATTTTGTGGTACGTCAGAAACCAAGTATTGGGCACCCAGAGGAGATAAAATGAGCCAACAGCAACTTTGTTAATCTCCTCAATATAAGCCGTTATAGAGATCCGAGTATTTAGTAGCGACGCAAACTGTACAACTCTTCTTCAATGGGAGAGTGCTACTGTTACAGAAAACAGACAGTGGTGCATCAGATACATGCATTGAAGCCCCAGGAGTGCCGCTATGTGGCGACAACGGCCGTGCTAGTCTCTGGCGGAGAAGAGTGCATGAGGCCTCCAGATATTAATCGCGACGAAACTTGTGTGCCACCATCTCAATGGGACGGTGGGAGGATGGCAGGAATCATTTTGTGGTACGTCAGAAACCAAGTATTGGGCACCCAGAGGAGATAAAATGAGCCAACAGCAACTTTGTTAATCTCCTCAATATAAGCCGTTATAGAGATCCGAGTATTTAGTAGCGACGCAAACTGTACAACTCTTCTTCAATGGGAGAGTGCTACTGTTACAGAAAACAGACAGTGGTGCATCGGATACATGCATTGAAGCCCCAGGAGTGCCGCCATGTGGCGACAACGGCCGTGCTAGTCTCTGGCGGAGAAGAGTGCATGAGGCCTCCAGATATTAATCGCGACGAAACTTGTGTGCCACCATCTCAATGGGACGGTGGGAGGATGGCAGGAATCATTTTGTGGTACGTCAGAAACCAACTATTGGGCACCCAGAGGAGATAAAATGAGCCAACAGCAACTTTGTTAATCTCCTCAATATAAGCCGTTATAGAGATCCGAGTATTTAGTAGCGACGCAAACTGTACAACTCTTCTTCAATGGGAGAGTGCTACGGTTACAGAAAACAGACAGTGGTGCATCGGATACATGCATTGAAGCCCCAGGAGTGCCGCCATGTGGCGACAACGGCCGTGCTAGTCTCTGGCGGAGAAGAGTGCATGAGGCCTCCAGATATTAATCGCGACGAAACTTGTGTGCCACCATCTCAATGGGACGGTGGGAGGATGGCAGGGATCATTTTGTGGTACGTCAGAAACCAAGTATTGGGCACCCAGAGGAGATAAAATGAGCCAACAGCAACTTTGTTAATCTCCTCAATATAAGCCGTTATAGAGATCCGAGTATTTAGTAGCGACGCAAACTGTACAACTCTTCTTCAATGGGAGAGTGCTACGGTTACAGAAAACAGACAGTGGTGCATCGGATACATGCGTGGAAGCCCCAGGAGTGCCGCCATGTGGCGACAACGGCCGTGCTAGTCTCTGGCGGAGAAGAGTGCATGAGGCCTCCAGATATTAATCGCGACGAAACTTGTGTGCCACCATCTCAATGGGACGGTGGGAGGATGGCAGGAATCATTTTGTGGTACGTCAGAAACCAACTATTGGGCACCCAGAGGAGATAAAATGAGCCAACAGCAACTTTGTTAATCTCCTCAATATAAGCCGTTATAGAGATCCGAGTATTTAGTAGCGACGCAAACTGTACAACTCTTCTTCAATGGGAGAGTGCTACGGTTACAGAAAACAGACAGTGGTGCATCGGATACATGCATTGAAGCCCCAGGAGTGCCGCCATGTGGCGACAACGGCCGTGCTAGTCTCTGGCGGAGAAGAGTGCATGAGGCCTCCAGATATTAATCGCGACGAAACTTGTGTGCCACCATCTCAATGGGACGGTGGGAGGATGGCAGGAATCATTTTGTGGTACGTCAGAAACCAAGTATTGGGCACCCAGAGGAGATAAAATGAGCCAACAGCAACTTTGTTAATCTCCTAAATATAAGCCGTTATAGAGATCCGAGTATTTAGTAGCGACGCAAACTGTACAACTCTTCTTCAATGGGAGAGTGCTACGGTTACAGAAAACAGACAGTGGTGCATCGGATACATGCATTGAAGCCCCAGGAGTGCCGCCATGTGGCGACAACGGCCGTGCTAGTCTCTGGCGGAGAAGAGTGCATGAGGCCTCCAGATATTAATCGCGACGAAACTTGTGTGCCACCATCTCAATGGGACGGTGGGAGGATGGCAGGAATCATTTTGTGGTACGTCAGAAACCAACTATTGGGCACCCAGAGGAGATAAAATGAGCCAACAGCAACTTTGTTAATCTCCTCAATATAAGCCGTTATAGAGATCCGAGTATTTAGTAGCGACGCAAACTGTACAACTCTTCTTCAATGGGAGAGTGCTACGGTTACAGAAAACAGACAGTGGTGCATCGGATACATGCATTGAAGCCCCAGGAGTGCCGCCATGTGGCGACAACGGCCGTGCTAGTCTCTGGCGGAGAAGAGTGCATGATGCCTCCAGATATTAATCGCGACGAAACTTGTGTGCCACCATCTCAATGGGACGGTGGGAGGATGGCAGGAATCATTTTGTGGTACGTCAGAAACCAACTATTGGGCACCCAGAGGAGATAAAATGAGCCAACAGCAACTTTCTTAATCTCCTCAATATAAGCCGTTATAGAGATCCGAGTATTTAGTAGCGACGCAAACTGTACAACTCTTCCTCAATGGGAGAGTGCTACGGTTACAGAAAACAGACAGTGGTGCATCGGATACATGCATTGAAGCCCCAGGAGTGCCGCCATGTGGCGACAACGGCCGTGCTAGTCTCTGGCGGAGAAGAGTGCATGAGGCCTCCAGATATTAATCGCGACGAAACTTGTGTGCCACCATCTCAATGGGACGGTGGGAGGATGGCAGGAATCATTTTGTGGTACGTCAGAAACCAACTATTGGGCACCCAGAGGAGATAAAATGAGCCAACAGCAACTTTGTTAATCTCCTCAATATAAGCCGTTATAGAGATCCGAGTATTTAGTAGCGACGCAAACTGTACAACTCTTCTTCAATGGGAGAGTGCTACGGTTACAGAAAACAGACAGTGGTGCATCGGATACATGCATTGAAGCCCCAGGTGTGCCGCCATGTGGCGACAACGGCCGTGCTAGTCTCTGGCGGAGAAGAGTGCATGAGGCCTCCAGATATTAATCGCGACGAAACTTGTGTGCCACCATCTCAATGGGACGGTGGGAGGATGGCAGGAATCATTTTGTGGTACGTCAGAAACCAACTATTGGGCACCCAGAGGAGATAAAATGAGCCAACAGCAACTTTGTTAATCTCCTCAATATAAGCCGTTATAGAGATCCGAGTATTTAGTAGCGACGCAAACTGTACAACTCTTCTTCAATGGGAGAGTGCTACGGTTACAGAAAACAGACAGTGGTGCATCGGATACATGCATTGAAGCCCCAGGAGTGCCGCCATGTGGCGACAACGGCCGTGCTAGTCTCTGGCGGAGAAGAGTGCATGAGGCCTCCAGATATTAATCGCGACGAAACTTGTGTGCCACCATCTCAATGGGACGGTGGGAGGATAGCAGGAATCATTTTGTGGTACGTCAGAAACCAACTATTGGGCACCCAGAGGAGATAAAATGAGCCAACAGCAACTTTGTTAATCTCCTCAATATAAGCCGTTATAGAGATCCGAGTATTTAGTAGCGACGCAAACTGTACAACTCTTCTTCAATGGGAGAGTGCTACGGTTACAGAAAACAGACAGTGGTGCATCGGATACATGCATTGAAGCCCCAGGAGTGCCGCCATGTGGCGACAACGGCCGTGCTAGTCTCTGGCGGAGAAGAGTGCATGAGGCCTCCAGATATTAATCGCGACGAAACTTGTGTGCCACCATCTCAATGGGACGGTGGGAGGATGGCAGGAGTCATTTTGTGGTACGTCAGAAACCAACTATTGGGCACCCAGAGGAGATAAAATGAGCCAACAGCAACTTTGTTAATCTCCTCAATATAAGCCGTTATAGAGATCCGAGTATTTAGTAGCGACGCAAACTGTACAACTCTTCTTCAATGGGAGAGTGCTACGGTTACAGAAAACAGACAGTGGTGCATCGGATACATGCATTGAAGCCCCAGGAGTGCCGCCATGTGGCGACAACGGCCGTGCTAGTCTCTGGCGGAGAAGAGTGCATGAGGCCTCCAGATATTAATCGCGACGAAACTTGTGTGCCACCATCTCAATGGGACGGTGGGAGGATGGCAGGAATCATTTTGTGGTACGTCAGAAACCAAGTATTGGGCACCCAGAGGAGATAAAATGAGCCAACAGCAACTTTGTTAATCTCCTCAATATAAGCCGTTATAGAGATCCGAGTATTTAGTAGCGACGCAAACTGTACAACTCTTCTTCAATGGGAGAGTGCTATGGTTACAGAAAACAGACAGTGGTGCATCGGATACATGCATTGAAGCCCCAGGAGTGCCGCCATGTGGCGACAACGGCCGTGCTAGTCTCTGGCGGAGAAGAGTGCATGAGGCCTCCAGATATTAATCGCGACGAAACTTGTGTGCCACTATCTCAATGGGACGGTGGGAGGATGGCAGGAATCATTTTGTGGTACGTCAGAAACCAAGTATTGGGCACCCAGAGGAGATAAAATGAGCCAACAGCAACTTTGTTAATCTCCTCAATATAAGCCGTTATAGAGATCCGAGTATTTAGTAGCGACGCAAACTGCACAACTCTTCTTCAATGGGAGAGTGCTACGGTTACAGAAAACAGACAGTGGTGCATCGGATACATGCATTGAAGCCCCAGGAGTGCCGCCATGTGGCGACAACGGCCGTGCTAGTCTCTGGCGGAGAAGAGTGCATGAGGCCTCCAGATATTAATCGCGACGAAACTTGTGTGCCACCATCTCAATGGGACGGTGGGAGGATGGCAGGAATCATTTTGTGGTACGTCAGAAACCAAGTATTGGGCACCCAGAGGAGATAAAATGAGCCAACAGCAACTTTCTTAATCTCCTCAATATAAGCCGTTATAGAGATCCGAGTATTTAGTAGCGACGCAAACTGTACAACTCTTCTTCAATGGGAGAGTGCTATGGTTACAGAAAACAGACAGTGGTGCATCGGATACATGCATTGAAGCCCCAGGAGTGCCGCCATGTGGCGACAACGGCCGTGCTAGTCTCTGGCGGAGAAGAGTGCATGAGGCCTCCAGATATTAATCGCGACGAAACTTGTGTGCC
Organism: Schistocerca piceifrons; assembly: GCF_021461385.2. Classification (NCBI taxonomy): domain Eukaryota; kingdom Metazoa; phylum Arthropoda; class Insecta; order Orthoptera; family Acrididae; genus Schistocerca; species Schistocerca piceifrons. The sequence goes on from NC_060138.1 coordinate 26,413,575, forward strand.
ACCATCTCAATGGGACGGTGGGAGGATGGCAGGAATCATTTTGTGGTACGTCAGAAACCAACTATTGGGCACCCAGAGGAGATAAAATGAGCCAACAGCAACTTTCTTAATCTCCTCAATATAAGCCGTTATAGAGATCCGAGTATTTAGTAGCGACGCAAACTGTACAACTCTTCTTCAATGGGAGAGTGCTACGGTTACAGAAAACAGACAGTGGTGCATCGGATACATGCATTGAAGCCCCAGGAGTGCCGCCATGTGGCGACAACGGCCGTGCTAGTCTCTGGCGGAGAAGAGTGCATGAGGCCTCCAGATATTAATCGCGACGAAACTTGTGTGCCACCATCTCAATGGGACGGTGGGAGGATGGCAGGAATCATTTTGCGGTACGTCAGAAACCAAGTATTGGGCACCCAGAGGAGATAAAATGAGCCAACAGCAACTTTGTTAATCTCCTCAATATAAGCCGTTATAGAGATCCGAGTATTTAGTAGCGACGCAAACTGTACAACTCTTCTTCAATGGGAGAGTGCTACGGTTACAGAAAACAGACAGTGGTGCATCGGATACATGCACTGAAGCCCCAGGAGTGCCGCCATGTGGCGACAACGGCCGTGCTAGTCTCTGGCGGAGAAGAGTGCATGAGGCCTCCAGATATTAATCGCGACGAAACTTGTGTGCCACCATCTCAATGGGACGGTGGGAGGATGGCAGGAATCATTTTGTGGTACGTCAGAAACCAAGTATTGGGCACCCAGAGGAGATAAAATGAGCCAACAGCAACTTTGTTAATCTCCTCAATATAAGCCGTTATAGAGATCCGAGTATTTAGTAGCGACGCAAACTGTACAACTCTTCTTCAATGGGAGAGTGCTACGGTTACAGAAAACAGACAGTGGTGCATCGGATACATGCATTGAAGCCCCAGGAGTGCCGCTATGTGGCGACAACGGCCGTGCTAGTCTCTGGCGGAGAAGAGTGCATGAGGCCTCCAGATATTAATCGCGACGAAACTTGTGTGCCACCATCTCAATGGGACGGTGGGAGGATGGCAGGAATCATTTTGTGGTACGTCAGAAACCAACTATTGGGCACCCAGAGGAGATAAAATGAGCCAACAGCAACTTTGTTAATCTCCTCAATATAAGCCGTTATAGAGATCCGAGTATTTAGTAGCGACGCAAACTGTACAACTCTTCTTCAATGGGAGAGTGCTACGGTTACAGAAAACAGACAGTGGTGCATCGGATACATGCATTGAAGCCCCAGGAGTGCCGCCATGTGGCGACAACGGCCGTGCTAGTCTCTGGCGGAGAAGAGTGCATGAGGCCTCCAGATATTAATCGCGACGAAACTTGTGTGCCACCATCTCAATGGGACGGTGGGAGGATGGCAGGAATCATTTTGTGGTACGTCAGAAACCAACTATTGGGCACCCAGAGGAGATAAAATGAGCCAACAGCAACTTTGTTAATCTCCTCAATATAAGCCGTTATAGAGATCCGAGTATTTAGTAGCGACGCAAACTGTACAACTCTTTTTCAATGGGAGAGTGCTACGGTTACAGAAAACAAACAGTGGTGCATCGGATACATGCATTGAAGCCCCAGGAGTGCCGCCATGTGGCCTCAACGGCCGTGCTAGTCTCTGGCGGAGAAGAGTGCATGAGGCCTCCAGATATTAATCGCGACGAAACTTGTGTGCCACCATCTCAATGGGACGGTGGGAGGATGGCAGGAATCATTTTGTGGTACGTCAGAAACCAAGTATTGGGCACCCAGAGGAGATAAAATGAGCCAACAGCAACTTTGTTAATCTCCTCAATATAAGCCGTTATAGAGATCCGAGTATTTAGTAGCGACGCAAACTGTACAACTCTTCTTCAATGGGAGAGTGCTATGGTTACAGAAAACAGACAGTGGTGCATCGGATACATGCATTGAAGCCCCAGGAGTGCCGCCATGTGGCGACAACGGCCGTGCTAGTCTCTGGCGGAGAAGAGTGCATGAGGCCTCCAGATATTAATCGCGACGAAACTTGTGTGCCACTATCTCAATGGGACGGTGGGAGGATGGCAGGAATCATTTTGTGGTACGTCAGAAACCAAGTATTGGGCACCCAGAGGAGATAAAATGAGCCAACAGCAACTTTGTTAATCTCCTCAATATAAGCCGTTATAGAGATCCGAGTATTTAGTAGCGACGCAAACTGTACAACTCTTCTTCAATGGGAGAGTGCTACGGTTACAGAAAACAGACAGTGGTGCATCGGATACATGCATTGAAGCCCCAGGAGTGCCGCCATGTGGCGACAACGGCCGTGCTAGTCTCTGGCGGAGAAGAGTGCATGAGGCCTCCAGATATTAATCGCGACGAAACTTGTGTGCCACCATCTCAATGGGACGGTGGGAGGATGGCAGGAATCATTTTGTGGTACGTCAGAAACCAAGTATTGGGCACCCAGAGGAGATAAAATGAGCCAACAGCAACTTTGTTAATCTCCTCAATATAAGCCGTTATAGAGATCCGAGTATTTAGTAGCGACGCAAACTGTACAACTCTTCTTCAATGGGAGAGTGCTACGGTTACAGAAAACAGACAGTGGTGCATCGGATACATGCATTGAAGCCCCAGGAGTGCCGCCATGTGGCGACAACGGCCGTGCTAGTCTCTGGCGGAGAAGAGTGCATGAGGCCTCCAGATATTAATCGCGACGAAACTTGTGTGCCACCATCTCAATGGGACGGTGGGAGGATGGCAGGAATCATTTTGTGGTACGTCAGAAACCAAGTATTGGGCACCCAGAGGAGATAAAATGAGCCAACAGCAACTTTGTTAATCTCCTCAATATAAGCCGTTATAGAGATCCGAGTATTTAGTAGCGACGCAAACTGTAAAACTCTTCTTCAATGGGAGAGTGCTACGGTTACAGAAAACAGACAGTGGTGCATCGGATACATGCATTGAAGCCCCAGGAGTGCCGCCATGTGGCGACAACGGCCGTGCTAGTCTCTGGCGGAGAAGAGTGCATGAGGCCTCCAGATATTAATCGCGACGAAACTTGTGTGCCACCATCTCAATGGGACGGTGGGAGGATGGCAGGAATCATTTTGTGGTACGTCAGAAACCAACTATTGGGCACCCAGAGGAGATAAAATGAGCCAACAGCAACTTTGTTAATCTCCTCAATATAAGCCGTTATAGAGATCCGAGTATTTAGTAGCGACGCAAACTGTACAACTCTTCTTCAATGGGAGAGTGCTACGGTTACAGAAAACAGACAGTGGTGCATCGGATACATGCATTGAAGCCCCAGGAGTGCCGCCATGTGGCGACAACGGCCGTGCTAGTCTCTGGCGGAGAAGAGTGCATGAGGCCTCCAGATATTAATCGCGACGAAACATCTGTGCCACCATCTCAATGGGACGGTGGGAGGATGGCAGGAATCATTTTGTGGTACGTCAGAAACCAACTATTGGGCACCCAGAGGAGATAAAATGAGCCAACAGCAACTTTGTTAATCTCCTCAATATAAGCCGTTATAGAGATCCGAGTATTTAGTAGCGACGCAAACTGTACAACTCTTCTTCAATGGGAGAGTGCTACGGTTACAGAAAACAGACAGTGGTGCATCGGAGACACGCATTGAAGCCCCAGGAGTGCCGCCATGTGGCGACAACGGCCGTGCTAGTCTCTGGCGGAGAAGAGTGCATGAGGCCTCCAGATATTAATCGCGACGAAACTTGTGTGCCACCATCTCAATGGGACGGTGGGAGGATGGCAGGAATCATTTTGTGGTACGTCAGAAACCAAGTATTGGGCACCCAGAGGAGATAAAATGAGCCAACAGCAACTTTGTTAATCTCCTCAATATAAGCCGTTATAGAGATCCGAGTATTTAGTAGCGACGCAAACTGTACAACTCTTCTTCAATGGGAGAGTGCTACGGTTACAGAAAACAGACAGTGGTGCATCGGAGACACGCATTGAAGCCCCAGGAGTGCCGCCATGTGGCGACAACGGCCGTGCTAGTCTCTGGCGGAGAAGAGTGCATGAGGCCTCCAGATATAAATTGCGACGAAACTTGTGTGCCACCATCTCAATGGGACGGTGGGAGGATGGCAGGAATCATTTTGTGGTACGTCAGAAACCAACTATTGGGCACCCAGAGGAGATTAAATGAGCCAACAGCAACTTTGTTAATCTCCTCAATATAAGCCGTTATAGAGATCCGAGTATTTAGTAGCGACGCAAACTGTACAACTCTTCTTCAATGGGAGAGTGCTACGGTTACAGAAAACAGACAGTGGTGCATCGGATACATGCATTGAAGCCCCAGGAGTGCCGCCATGTGGCGACAACGGCCGTGCTAGTCTCTGGCGGAGAAGAGTGCATGAGGCCTCCAGATATTAATCGCGACGAAACTTGTGTGCCACCATCTCAATGGGACGGTGGGAGGATGGCAGGAATCATTTTGTGGTACGTCAGAAACCAACTATTGGGCACCCAGAGGAGATTAAATGAGCCAACAGCAACTTTGTTAATCTCCTCAATATAAGCCGTTATAGAGATCCGAGTATTTAGTAGCGACGCAAACTGTACAACTCTTCTTCAATGGGAGAGTGCTACGGTTACAGAAAACAGACAGTGGTGCATCGGATACATGCATTGAAGCCCCAGGAGTGCCGCCATGTGGCGACAACGGCCGTGCTAGTCTCTGGCGGAGAAGAGTGCATGAGGCCTCCAGATATTAATCGCGACGAAACTTGTGTGCCACCATCTCAATGGGACGGTGGGAGGATGGCAGGAATCATTTTGTGGTACGTCAGAAACCAACTATTGGGCACCCAGAGGAGATAAAATGAGCCAACAGCAACTTTGTTAATCTCCTCAATATAAGCCGTTATAGAGATCCGAGTATTTAGTAGCGACGCAAACTGTACAACTCTTCTTCAATGGGAGAGTGCTACGGTTACAGAAAACAGACAGTGGTGCATCGGATACATGCATTGAAGCCCCAGGAGTGCCGCCATGTGGCGACAACGGCCGTGCTAGTCTCTGGCGGAGAAGAGTGCATTAGGCCTCCAGATATTAATCGCGACGAAACTTGTGTGCCACCATCTCAATGGGACGGTGGGAGGATGGCAGGAATCATTTTGTGGTACGTCAGAAACCAACTATTGGGCACCCAGAGGAGATAAAATGAGCCAACAGCAACTTTGTTAATCTCCTCAATATAAGCCGCTATAGAGATCCGAGTATTTAGTAGCGACGCAAACTGTACAACTCTTCTTCAATGGGAGAGTGCTACGGTTACAGAAAACAGACAGTGGTGCATCGGAGACACGCATTGAAGCCCCAGGAGTGCCGCCATGTGGCGACAACGGCCGTGCTAGTCTCTGGCGGAGAAGAGTGCATGAGGCCTCCAGATATTAATCGCGACGAAACTTGTGTGCCACCATCTCAATGGGACGGTGGGAGGATGGCAGGAATCATTTTGTGGTACGTCAGAAACCAACTATTGGGCACCCAGAGGAGATTAAATGAGCCAACAGCAACTTTGTTAATCTCCTCAATATAAGCCGTTATAGAGATCCGAGTATTTAGTAGCGACGCAAACTGTACAACTCTTCTTCAATGGGAGAGTGCTACTGTTACAGAAAACAGACAGTGGTGCATCGGATACATGCATTGAAGCCCCAGGAGTGCCGCCATGTGGCGACAACGGCCGTGCTAGTCTCTGGCGGAGAAGAGTGCATGAGGCCTCCAGATATTAATCGCGACGAAACTTGTGTGCCACCATCTCAATGGGACGGTGGGAGGATGGCAGGAATCATTTTGTGGTACGTCAGAAACCAACTATTGGGCACCCAGAGGAGATTAAATGAGCCAACAGCAACTTTGTTAATCTCCTCAATATAAGCCGTTATAGAGATCCGAGTATTTAGTAGCGACGCAAACTGTACAACTCTTCTTCAATGGGAGAGTGCTACTGTTACAGAAAACAGACAGTGGTGCATCGGATACATGCATTGAAGCCCCAGGAGTGCCGCCATGTGGCGACAACGGCCGTGCTAGTCTCTGGCGGAGAAGAGTGCATGAGGCCTCCAGATATTAATCGCGACGAAACTTGTGTGCCACCATCTCAATGGGACGGTGGGAGGATGGCAGGAATCATTTTGTGGTACGTCAGAAACCAACTATTGGGCACCCAGAGGAGATAAAATGAGCCAACAGCAACTTTGTTAATCTCCTCAATATAAGCCGCTATAGAGATCCGAGTATTTAGTAGCGACGCAAACTGTACAACTCTTCTTCAATGGGAGAGTGCTACGGTTACAGAAAACAGACAGTGGTGCATCGGAGACACGCATTGAAGCCCCAGGAGTGCCGCCATGTGGCGACAACGGCCGTGCTAGTCTCTGGCGGAGAAGAGTGCATGAGGCCTCCAGATATTAATCGCGACGAAACATCTGTGCCACCATCTCAATGGGACGGTGGGAGGATGGCAGGAATCATTTTGTGGTACGTCAGAAACCAACTATTGGGCACCCAGAGGAGATTAAATGAGCCAACAGCAACTTTGTTAATCTCCTCAATATAAGCCGTTATAGAGATCCGAGTATTTAGTAGCGACGCAAACTGTACAACTCTTCTTCAATGGGAGAGTGCTACTGTTACAGAAAACAGACAGTGGTGCATCGGATACATGCATTGAAGCCCCGGGAGTGCCGCCATGTCTCGACAACGGCCGTGCTAGTCTCTGGCGGAGAAGAGTGCATGAGGCCTCCAGATATTAATCGCGACGAAACATCTGTGCCACCATCTCAATGGGACGGTGGGAGGATGGCAGGAATCATTTTGTGGTACGTCAGAAACCAACTATTGGGCACCCAGAGGAGATTAAATGAGCCAACAGCAACTTTGTTAATCTCCTCAATATAAGCCGTTATAGAGATCCGAGTATTTAGTAGCGACGCAAACTGTACAACTCTTCTTCAATGGGAGAGTGCTACTGTTACAGAAAACAGACAGTGGTGCATCGGAGACACGCATTGAAGCCCCAGGAGTGCCGCCATGTCTCGACAACGGCCGTGCTAGTTTCTGGCGGAGAAGAGTGCATGAGGCCTCCAGATATTAATCGCGACGAAACATCTGTGCCACCATCTCAATGGGACGGTGGGAGGATGGCAGGAATCATTTTGTGGTACGTCAGAAACCAACTATTGGGCACCCAGAGGAGATTAAATGAGCCAACAGCAACTTTGTTAATCTCCTCAATATAAGCCGTTATAGAGATCCGAGTATTTAGTAGCGACGCAAACTGTACAACTCTTCTTCAATGGGAGAGTGCTACTGTTACAGAAAACAGACAGTGGTGCATCGGATACATGCATTGAAGCCCCGGGAGTGCCGCCATGTCTCGACAACGGCCGTGCTAGTCTCTGGCGGAGAAGAGTGCATGAGGCCTCCAGATATTAACCGCGACGAAACATCTGTGCCACCATCTCAATGGGACGGTGGGAGGATGGCTGGAATCATTTTGTGGTACGTCAGAAACCAACTATTGGGCACCCAGAGGAGATTAAATGAGCCAACAGCAACTTTGTTAATCTCCTCAATATAAGCCGCTATAGAGATCCGAGTACTTAGTAGCGACGCAAACTGTACAACTCTTCTTCAGTGGGAGAGTGCTACTGTTACAGAAAACAGACAGTGGTGCATCGGATACATGCATTGAAGCCCCAGGAGTGCCGCCATGTGGCGACAACGGCCGTGCTAGTCTCTGGCGGAAAAGAGTGCATGAGGCCTCCAGATATTAATCCCGACGAAACTTCTGTGCCACCATCTCAATGGGACGGTGGGAGGATGGCAGGAATCATTTTGTGGTACGTCAGAAACCAACTATTGGGCACCCAGAGGAGATTAAATGAGCCAACAGCAACTTTGTTAATCTCCTCAATATAAGCCGTTATAGAGATCCGAGTATTTAGTAGCGACGCAAACTGTACAACTCTTCTTCAATGGGAGAGTGCTACGGTTACAGAAAACAGACAGTGGTGCATCGGAGACACGCATTGAAGCCCCAGGAGTGCCGCCATGTGGCGACAACGGCCGTGCTAGTCTCTGGCGGAGAAGAGTGCATGAGGCCTCCAGATATTAATCGCGACGAAACATCTGTGCCACCATCTCAATGGGACGGTGGGAGGATGGCAGGAATCATTATGTGGTACGTCAGAAACCAAGTATTGGGCACCCAGAGGAGATAAAATGAGCCAACAGCAACTTTGTTAATCTCCTCAATATAAGCCGCTATAGAGATCCGAGTATTTAGTAGCGACGCAAACTGTACAACTCTTCTTCAATGGGAGAGTGCTACTGTTACAGAAAACAGACAGTGGTGCATCGGATACATGCATTGAAGCCCCAGGAGTGCCGCCATGTGGCGACAACGGCCGTGCTAGTCTCTGGCGGAGAAGAGTGCATGAGGCCTCCAGATATTAATCCCGACGAAACTTCTGTGCCACCATCTCAATGGGACGGTGGGAGGATGGCAGGAATCATTTTGTGGTACGTCAGAAACCAAGTATTGGGCACCCAGAGGAGATAAAATGAGCCAACAGCAACTTTGTTAATCTCCTCAATATAAGCCGCTATAGAGATCCGAATATTTAGTAGCGACGCAAACTGTACAACTCTTCTTCAATGGGAGAGTGCTACGGTTACAGAAAACAGACAGTGGTGCATCGGAGACACGCATTGAAGCCCCAGGAGTGCCGCCATGTGGCGACAACGGCCGTGCTAGTCTCTGGCGGAGAAGAGTGCATGAGGCCTCCAGATATTAATCGCGACGAAACATCTGTGCCACCATCTCAATGGGTCGGTGGGAGGATGGCAGGAATCATTTTGTGGTACGTCAGAAACCAAGTATTGGGCACCCAGAGGAGATAAAATGAGCCAACAGCAACTTTGTTAATCTCCTCAATATAAGCCGCTATAGAGATCCGAGTATTTAGTAGCGACGCAAACTGTACAACTCTTCTTCAATGGGAGAGTGCTACGGTTACAGAAAACAGACAGTGGTGCATCGGAGACACGCATTGAAGCCCCAGGAGTGCCGCCATGTGGCGACAACGGCCGTGCTAGTCTCTGGCGGAGAAGAGTGCATGAGGCCTCCAGATATTAATCGCGACGAAACATCTGTGCCACCATCTCAATGGGACGGTGGGAGGATGGCAGGAATCATTTTGTGGTACGTCAGAAACCAACTATTGGGCACCCAGAGGAGATAAAATGAGCCAACAGCAACTTTGTTAATCTCCTCAATATAAGCCGCTATAGAGATCCGAGTATTTAGTAGCGACGCAAACTGTACAACTCTTCTTCAATGGGAGAGTGCTACTGTTACAGAAAACAGACAGTGGTGCATCGGATACATGCATTGAAGCCCCAGGAGTGCCGCCATGTCACGACAACGGCCGTGCTAGTCTCTGGCGGAGAAGAGTGCATGAGGCCTCCAGATATTAATCGCGACGAAACTTCTGTGCCACCATCTCAATGGGACGGTGGGAGGATGGCAGGAATCATTATGTGGTACGTCAGAAACCAACTATTGGGCACCCAGAGGAGATTAAATGAGCCAACAGCAACTTTGTTAATCTCCTCAATATAAGCCGCTATAGAGATCCGAGTATTTAGTAGCGACGCAAACTGTACAACTCTTCTTCAATGGGAGAGTGCTACTGTTACAGAAAACAGACAGTGGTGCATCGGATACATGCATTGAAGCCCCAGGAGTGCCGCCATGTCTCGACAACGGCCGTGCTAGTCTCTGGCGGAGAAGAGTGCATGAGGCCTCCAGATATTAATCGCGACGAAACTTCTGTGCCACCATCTCAATGGGACGGTGGGAGGATGGCAGGAATCATTATGTGGTACGTCAGAAACCAACTATTGGGCACCCAGAGGAGATTAAATGAGCCAACAGCAACTTTGTTAATCTCCTCAATATAAGCCGCTATAGAGATCCGAGTATTTAGTAGCGACGCAAACTGTACAACTCTTCTTCAATGGGAGAGTGCTACTGTTACAGAAAACAGACAGTGGTGCATCGGATACATGCATTGAAGCCCCAGGAGTGCCGCCATGTGGCGACAACGGCCGTGCTAGTCTCTGGCGGAGAAGAGTGCATGAGGCCTCCAGATATTAATCGCGACGAAACTTCTGTGCCACCATCTCAATGGGACGGTGGGAGGATGGCAGGAATCATTATGTGGTACGTCAGAAACCAACTATTGGGCACCCAGAGGAGATTAAATGAGCCAACAGCAACTTTGTTAATCTCCTCAATATAAGCCGCTATAGAGATCCGAGTATTTAGTAGCGACGCAAACTGTACAACTCTTCTTCAATGGGAGAGTGCTACTGTTACAGAAAACAGACAGTGGTGCATCGGATACATGCATTGAAGCCCCAGGAGTGCCGCCATGTCTCGACAACGGCCGTGCTAGTCTCTGGCGGAGAAGAGTGCATGAGGCCTCCAGATATTAATCGCGACGAAACTTCTGTGCCACCATCTCAATGGGACGGTGGGAGGATGGCAGGAATCATTTTGTGGTACGTCAGAAACCAACTATTGGGCACCCAGAGGAGATTAAATGAGCCAACAGCAACTTTGTTAATCTCCTCAATATAAGCCGCTATAGAGATCCGAGTATTTAGTAGCGACGCAAACTGTACAACTCTTCTTCAATGGGAGAGTGCTACTGTTACAGAAAACAGACAGTGGTGCATCGGATACATGCATTGAAGCCCCAGGAGTGCCGCCATGTCTCGACAACGGCCGTGCTAGTCTCTGGCGGAGAAGAGTGCATGAGGCCTCCAGATATTAATCGCGACGAAACTTCTGTGCCACCATCTCAATGGGACGGTGGGAGGATGGCAGGAATCATTTTGTGGTACGTCAGAAACCAACTATTGGGCACCCAGAGGAGATTAAATGAGCCAACAGCAACTTTGTTAATCTCCTCAATATAAGCCGCTATAGAGATCCGAGTATTTAGTAGCGACGCAAACTGTACAACTCTTCTTCAATGGGAGAGTGCTACTGTTACAGAAAACAGACAGTGGTGCATCGGATACATGCATTGAAGCCCCAGGAGTGCCGCCATGTGGCGACAACGGCCGTGCTAGTCTCTGGCGGAGAAGAGTGCATGAGGCCTCCAGATATTAATCGCGACGAAACTTCTGTGCCACCATCTCAATGGGACGGTGGGAGGATGGCAGGAATCATTATGTGGTACGTCAGAAACCAACTATTGGGCACCCAGAGGAGATTAAATGAGCCAACAGCAACTTTGTTAATCTCCTCAATATAAGCCGCTATAGAGATCCGAGTATTTAGTAGCGACGCAAACTGTACAACTCTTCTTCAATGGGAGAGTGCTACTGTTACAGAAAACAGACAGTGGTGCATCGGATACATGCATTGAAGCCCCAGGAGTGCCGCCATGTCTCGACAACGGCCGTGCTAGTCTCTGGCGGAGAAGAGTGCATGAGGCCTCCAGATATTAATCGCGACGAAACTTCTGTGCCACCATCTCAATGGGACGGTGGGAGGATGGCAGGAATCATTATGTGGTACGTCAGAAACCAACTATTGGGCACCCAGAGGAGATTAAATGAGCCAACAGCAACTTTGTTAATCTCCTCAATATAAGCCGCTATAGAGATCCGAGTATTTAGTAGCGACGCAAACTGTACAACTCTTCTTCAATGGGAGAGTGCTACTGTTACAGAAAACAGACAGTGGTGCATCGGATACATGCATTGAAGCCCCAGGAGTGCCGCCATGTCTCGACAACGGCCGTGCTAGTCTCTGGCGGAGAAGAGTGCATGAGGCCTCCAGATATTAATCGCGACGAAACTTCTGTGCCACCATCTCAATGGGACGGTGGGAGGATGGCAGGAATCATTATGTGGTACGTCAGAAACCAACTATTGGGCACCCAGAGGAGATTAAATGAGCCAACAGCAACTTTGTTAATCTCCTCAATATAAGCCGCTATAGAGATCCGAGTATTTAGTAGCGACGCAAACTGTACAACTCTTCTTCAATGGGAGAGTGCTACGGTTACAGAAAACAGACAGTGGTGCATCGGATACATGCATTGAAGCCCCAGGAGTGCCGCCATGTCTCGACAACGGCCGTGCTAGTCTCTGGCGGAGAAGAGTGCATGAGGCCTCCAGATATTAATCGCGACGAAACTTCTGTGCCACCATCTCAATGGGACGGTGGGAGGATGGCAGGAATCATTATGTGGTACGTCAGAAACCAACTATTGGGCACCCAGAGGAGATTAAATGAGCCAACAGCAACTTTGTTAATCTCCTCAATATAAGCCGCTATAGAGATCCGAGTATTTAGTAGCGACGCAAACTGTACAACTCTTCTTCAATGGGAGAGTGCTACTGTTACAGAAAACAGACAGTGGTGCATCGGATACATGCATTGAAGCCCCAGGAGTGCCGCCATGTCTCGACAACGGCCGTGCTAGTCTCTGGCGGAGAAGAGTGCATGAGGCCTCCAGATATTAATCGCGACGAAACTTCTGTGCCACCATCTCAATGGGACGGTGGGAGGATGGCAGGAATCATTATGTGGTACGTCAGAAACCAACTATTGGGCACCCAGAGGAGATTAAATGAGCCAACAGCAACTTTGTTAATCTCCTCAATATAAGCCGCTATAGAGATCCGAGTATTTAGTAGCGACGCAAACTGTACAACTCTTCTTCAATGGGAGAGTGCTACTGTTACAGAAAACAGACAGTGGTGCATCGGATACATGCATTGAAGCCCCAGGAGTGCCGCCATGTGGCGACAACGGCCGTGCTAGTCTCTGGCGGAGAAGAGTGCATGAGGCCTCCAGATATTAATCGCGACGAAACTTCTGTGCCACCATCTCAATGGGACGGTGGGAGGATGGCAGGAATCATTATGTGGTACGTCAGAAACCAACTATTGGGCACCCAGAGGAGATTAAATGAGCCAACAGCAACTTTGTTAATCTCCTCAATATAAGCCGCTATAGAGATCCGAGTATTTAGTAGCGACGCAAACTGTACAACTCTTCTTCAATGGGAGAGTGCTACTGTTACAGAAAACAGACAGTGGTGCATCGGATACATGCATTGAAGCCCCAGGAGTGCCGCCATGTCTCGACAACGGCCGTGCTAGTCTCTGGCGGAGAAGAGTGCATGAGGCCTCCAGATATTAATCGCGACGAAACTTCTGTGCCACCATCTCAATGGGACGGTGGGAGGATGGCAGGAATCATTATGTGGTACGTCAGAAACCAACTATTGGGCACCCAGAGGAGATTAAATGAGCCAACAGCAACTTTGTTAATCTCCTCAATATAAGCCGCTATAGAGATCCGAGTATTTAGTAGCGACGCAAACTGTACAACTCTTCTTCAATGGGAGAGTGCTACTGTTACAGAAAACAGACAGTGGTGCATCGGATACATGCATTGAAGCCCCAGGAGTGCCGCCATGTCTCGACAACGGCCGTGCTAGTCTCTGGCGGAGAAGAGTGCATGAGGCCTCCAGATATTAATCGCGACGAAACTTCTGTGCCACCATCTCAATGGGACGGTGGGAGGATGGCAGGAATCATTATGTGGTACGTCAGAAACCAACTATTGGGCACCCAGAGGAGATTAAATGAGCCAACAGCAACTTTGTTAATCTCCTCAATATAAGCCGCTATAGAGAGCCGAGTATTTAGTAGCGACGCAAACTGTACAACTCTTCTTCAATGGGAGAGTGCTACTGTTACAGAAAACAGACAGTGGTGCATCGGATACATGCATTGAAGCCCCAGGAGTGCCGCCATGTCTCGACAACGGCCGTGCTAGTCTCTGGCGGAGAAGAGTGCATGAGGCCTCCAGATATTAATCGCGACGAAACTTCTGTGCCACCATCTCAATGGGACGGTGGGAGGATGGCAGGAATCATTTTGTGGTACGTCAGAAACCAACTATTGGGCACCCAGAGGAGATTAAATGAGCCAACAGCAACTTTGTTAATCTCCTCAATATAAGCCGCTATAGAGATCCGAGTATTTAGTAGCGACGCAAACTGTACAACTCTTCTTCAATGGGAGAGTGCTACTGTTACAGAAAACAGACAGTGGTGCATCGGATACATGCATTGAAGCCCCAGGAGTGCCGCCATGTCTCGACAACGGCCGTGCTAGTCTCTGGCGGAGAAGAGTGCATGAGGCCTCCAGATATTAATCGCGACGAAACTTCTGTGCCACCATCTCAATGGGACGGTGGGAGGATGGCAGGAATCATTTTGTGGTACGTCAGAAACCAACTATTGGGCACCCAGAGGAGATTAAATGAGCCAACAGCAACTTTGTTAATCTCCTCAATATAAGCCGCTATAGAGATCCGAGTATTTAGTAGCGACGCAAACTGTACAACTCTTCTTCAATGGGAGAGTGCTACTGTTACAGAAAACAGACAGTGGTGCATCGGATACATGCATTGAAGCCCCAGGAGTGCCGCCATGTGGCGACAACGGCCGTGCTAGTCTCTGGCGGAGAAGAGTGCATGAGGCCTCCAGATATTAATCGCGACGAAACTTCTGTGCCACCATCTCAATGGGACGGTGGGAGGATGGCAGGAATCATTTTGTGGTACGTCAGAAACCAACTATTGGGCACCCAGAGGAGATTAAATGAGCCAACAGCAACTTTGTTAATCTCCTCAATATAAGCCGCTATAGAGATCCGAGTATTTAGTAGCGACGCAAACTGTACAACTCTTCTTCAATGGGAGAGTGCTACTGTTACAGAAAACAGACAGTGGTGCATCGGATACATGCATTGAAGCCCCAGGAGTGCCGCCATGTGGCGACAAGGGCCGTGCTAGTCTCTGGCGGAGAAGAGTGCATGAGGCCTCCAGATATTAATCGCGACGAAACTTCTGTGCCACCATCTCAATGGGACGGTGGGAGGATGGCAGGAATTATTTTGTGGTACGTCAGAAACCACCTATTGGGCTCCCAGAGGAGATTAAATGAGCCAACAGCAACTTTGTTAATCTCCTCAATATAAGCCGCTATAGAGATCCGAGTATTTAGTAGCGACGCAAACTGTACAACTCTTCTTCAATGGGAGAGTGCTACTGTTACAGAAAACAGACAGTGGTGCATCGGATACATGCATTGAAGCCCCAGGAGTGCCGCCATATGGCGACAACGCCCATGCTAGTCTCTGGCGGAGAAGAGTGCATGAGGCCCCCATATATTAATCGCGACGAAACTTCTGTGCCACCATCTCAATGGGACGGTGGGAGGATGGCAGGAATCATTTTGTGGTACGTCAGAAACCACCTATTGGGCTCCCAGAGGAGATTAAATGAGCCAACAGCAACTTTGTTAATCTCCTCAATATAAGCCGCTATAGAGATCCGAGTATTTAGTAGCGACGCAAACTGTACAACTCTTCTTCAATGGGAGAGTGCTACTGTTACAGAAAACAGACAGTGGTGCATCGGATACATGCATTGAAGCCCCAGGAGTGCCGCCATGTGGCGACAACGGCCGTGCTAGTCTCTGGCGGAGAAGAGTGCATGAGGCCTCCAGATATTAATCCCGACGAAACTTCTGTGCCACCATCTCAATGGGACGGTGGGGGAATGGTAGGAATCATTTTGTGGTACGTCAGAAACCACCTATTGGGCTCCCAGAGGAGATTAAATGAGCCAACAGCAACTTTGTTAATCTCCTCAATATAAGCCGCTATAGAGATCCGAGTATTTAGTAGCGACGCAAACTGTACAACTCTTCTTCAATGGGAGAGTGCTACTGTTACAGAACACAGACAGTGGTGCATCGGATACATGCATTGAAGCCCCAGGAGTGCCGCCATGTGGCGACAACGGCCGTGCTAGTCTCTGGCGGAGAAGAGTGCATGAGGCCTCCAGATATTAATCCCGACGAAACTTCTGTGCCACCATCTCAATGGGACGGTGGGAGGATGGCAGGAATCATTTTGTGGTACGTCAGAAACCACCTATTGGGCTCCCAGAGGAGATTAAATGAGCCAACAGCAACTTTGTTAATCTCCTCAATATAAGCCGCTATAGAGATCCGAGTATTTAGTAGCGACGCAAACTGTACAACTCTTCTTCAATGGGAGAGTGCTACTGTTACAGAAAACAGACAGTGGTGCATCGGATACATGCATTGAAGCCCCAGGAGTGCCGCCATGTGGCGACAACGGCCGTGCTAGTCTCTGGCGGAGAAGAGTGCATGAGGCCTCCAAATATTAATCCCGACGAAACTTCTGTGCCACCATCTCAATGGGACGGTGGGAGGATGGCAGGAATCATTTTGTGGTACGTCAGAAACCACCTATTGGGCTCCCAGAGGAGATTAAATGAGCCAACAGCAACTTTGTTAATCTCCTCAATATAAGCCGCTATAGAGATCCGAGTATTTAGTAGCGACGCAAACTGTACAACTCTTCTTCAATGGGAGAGTGCTACTGTTACAGAAAACAGACAGTGGTGCATCGGATACATGCATTGAAGCCCCGGGAGTGCCGCCATGTCTCGACAACGGCCGTGCTAGTCTCTGGCGGAGAAGAGTGCATGAGGCCTCCAGATATTAATCGCGACGAAACATCTGTGCCACCATCTCAATGGGACGGTGGGAGGATGGCAGGAATCATTTTGTGGTACGTCAGAAACCAACTATTGGGCACCCAGAGGAGATTAAATGAGCCAACAGCAACTTTGTTAATCTCCTCAATATAAGCCGTTATAGAGATCCGAGTATTTAGTAGCGACGCAAACTGTACAACTCTTCTTCAATGGGAGAGTGCTACTGTTACAGAAAACAGACAGTGGTGCATCGGAGACACGCATTGAAGCCCCAGGAGTGCCGCCATGTCTCGACAACGGCCGTGCTAGTCTCTGGCGGAGAAGAGTGCATGAGGCCTCCAGATATTAATCGCGACGAAACATCTGTGCCACCATCTCAATGGGACGGTGGGAGGATGGCAGGAATCATTTTGTGGTACGTCAGAAACCAACTATTGGGCACCCAGAGGAGATTAAATGAGCCAACAGCAACTTTGTTAATCTCCTCAATATAAGCCGCTATAGAGATCCGAGTATTTAGTAGCGACGCAAACTGTACAACTCTTCTTCAGTGGGAGAGTGCTACTGTTACAGAAAACAGACAGTGGTGCATCGGATACATGCATTGAAGCCCCAGGAGTGCCGCCATGTCTCGACAACGGCCGTGCTAGTCTCTGGCGGAGAAGAGTGCATGAGGCCTCCAGATATTAATCGCGACGAAACATCTGTGCCACCATCACAATGGGACGGTGGGAGGATGGCAGGAATCATTTTGTGGTACGTCAGAAACCACCTATTGGGCTCCCAGAGGAGATTAAATGAGCCAACAGCAACTTTGTTAATCTCCTCAATATAAGCCGCTATAGAGATCCGAGTATTTAGTAGCGACGCAAACTGTACAACTCTTCTTCAATGGGAGAGTGCTACTGTTACAGAAAACAGACAGTGGTGCATCGGATACATGCATTGAAGCCCCGGGAGTGCCGCCATGTCTCGACAACGGCCGTGCTAGTCTCTGGCGGAGAAGAGTGCATGAGGCCTCCAGATATTAATCGCGACGAAACTTCTGTGCCACCATCTCAATGGGACGGTGGGAGGATGGCAGGAATCATTTTGTGGTACGTCAGAAACCAACTATTGGGCACCCAGAGGAGATTAAATGAGCCAACTGCAACTTTGTTAATCTCCTCAATATAAGCCGCTATAGAGATCCGAGTATTTAGTAGCGACGCAAACTGTACAACTCTTCTTCAATGGGAGAGTGCTACTGTTACAGAAAACAGACAGTGGTGCATCGGATACATGCATTGAAGCCCCGGGAGTGCCGCCATGTCTCGACAACGGCCGTGCTAGTCTCTGGCGGAGAAGAGTGCATGAGGCCTCCAAATATTAATCGCGACGAAACATCTGTGCCACCATCTCAATGGGACGGTGGGAGGATGGCAGGAATCATTTTGTGGTACGTCAGAAACCAACTATTGGGCACCCAGAGGAGATTTAATGAGCCAACAGCAACTTTGTTAATCTCCTCAATATAAGCCGTTATAGAGATCCGAGTATTTAGTAGCGACGCAAACTGTACAACTCTTCTTCAATGGGAGAGTGCTACTGTTACAGAAAACAGACAGTGGTGCATCGGAGACACGCATTGAAGCCCCAGGAGTGCCGCCATGTGGCGACAACGGCCGTGCTAGTCTCTGGCGGAGAAGAGTGCATGAGGCCTCCAGATATTAATCGCGACGAAACATCTGTGCCACCATCTCAATGGGACGGTGGGAGGATGGCAGGAATCATTTTGTGGTACGTCAGAAACCACCTATTGGGCTCCCAGAGGAGATTAAATGAGCCAACAGCAACTTTGTTAATCTCCTCAATATAAGCCGCTAAAGAGATCCGAGTATTTAGTAGCGACGCAAACTGTACAACTCTTCTTCAATGGGAGAGTGCTACTGTTACAGAAAACAGACAGTGGTGCATCGGATACATGCATTGAAGCCCCGGGAGTGCCGCCATGTCTCGACAACGGCCGTGCTAGTCTCTGGCGGAGAAGAGTGCATGAGGCCTCCAGATATTAATCGCGACGAAACATCTGTGCCACCATCTCAATGGGACGGTGGGAGGATGGCAGGAATCATTTTGTGGTACGTCAGAAACCAACTATTGGGCACCCAGAGGAGATTAAATGAGCCAACAGCAACTTTGTTAATCTCCTCAATATAAGCCGCTATAGAGATCCGAGTATTTAGTAGCGACGCAAACTGTACAACTCTTCTTCAGTGGGAGAGTGCTACTGTTACAGAAAACAGACAGTGGTGCATCGGATACATGCATTGAAGCCCCAGGAGTGCCGCCATGTCTCGACAACGGCCGTGCTAGTCTCTGGCGGAGAAGAGTGCATGAGGCCTCCAGATATTAATCGCGACGAAACATCTGTGCCACCATCTCAATGGGACGGTGGGAGGATGGCAGGAATCATTTTGTGGTACGTCAGAAACCACCTATTGGGCTCCCAGAGGAGATTAAATGAGCCAACAGCAACTTTGTTAATCTCCTCAATATAAGCCGCTATAGAGATCCGAGTATTTAGTAGCGACGCAAACTGTACAACTCTTCTTCAATGGGAGAGTGCTACTGTTACAGAAAACAGACAGTGGTGCATCGGATACATGCATTGAAGCCCCGGGAGTGCCGCCATGTCTCGACAACGGCCGTGCTAGTCTCTGGCGGAGAAGAGTGCATGAGGCCTCCAGATATTAATCGCGACGAAACATCTGTGCCACCATCTCAATGGGACGGTGGGAGGATGGCAGGAATCATTTTGTGGTACGTCAGAAACCAACTATTGGGCGCCCAGAGGAGATTAAATGAGCCAACAGCAACTTTGTTAATCTCCTCAATATAAGCCGCTATAGAGATCCGAGTATTTAGTAGCGACGCAAACTGTACAACTCTTCTTCAGTGGGAGAGTGCTACTGTTACAGAAAACAGACAGTGGTGCATCGGATACATGCATTGAAGCCCCAGGAGTGCCGCCATGTGGCGACAACGGCCGTGCTAGTCTCTGGCGGAGAAGAGTGCATGAGGCCTCCAGATATTAATCGCGACGAAACTTCTGTGCCACCATCTCAATGGGACGGTGGGAGGATGGCAGGAATCATTTTGTGGTACGTCAGAAGCCAACTATTGGGCACCCAGAGGAGATTAAATGAGCCAACAGCAACTTTGTTAATCTCCTCAATATAAGCCGCTATAGAGATCCGAGTATTTAGTAGCGACGCAAACTGTACAACTCTTCTTCAATGGGAGAGTGCTACTGTTACAGAAAACAGACAGTGGTGCATCGGATACATGCATTGAAGCCCCGGGAGTGCCGCCATGTCTCGACAACGGCCGTGCTAGTCTCTGGCGGAGAAGAGTGCATGAGGCCTCCAGATATTAATCGCGACGAAACATCTGTGCCACCATCTCAATGGGACGGTGGGAGGATGGCAGGAATCATTTTGTGGTACGTCAGAAACCAACTATTGGGCACCCAGAGGAGATTAAATGAGCCAACAGCAACTTTGTTAATCTCCTCAATATAAGCCGTTATAGAGATCCGAGTATTTAGTAGCGACGCAAACTGTACAACTCTTCTTCAATGGGAGAGTGCTACGGTTACAGAAAACAGACAGTGGTGCATCGGAGACACGCATTGAAGCCCCGGGAGTGCCGCCATGTCTCGACAACGGCCGTGCTAGTCTCTGGCGGAGAAGAGTGCATGAGGCCTCCAGATATTAATCGCGACGAAACATCTGTGCCACCATCTCAATGGGACGGTGGGAGGATGGCAGGAATCATTTTGTGGTACGTCAGAAACCAACTATTGGGCACCCAGAGGAGATTGAATGAGCCAACAGCAACTTTGTTAATCTCCTCAATATAAGCCGCTATAGAGATCCGAGTATTTAGTAGCGACGCAAACTGTACAACTCTTCTTCAGTGGGAGAGTGCTACTGTTACAGAAAACAGACAGTGGTGCATCGGATACATGCATTGAAGCCCCAGGAGTGCCGCCATGTCTCGACAACGGCCGTGCTAGTCTCTGGCGGAGAAGAGTGCATGAGGCCTCCAGATATTAATCGCGACGAAACATCTGTGCCACCATCTCAATGGGACGGTGGGAGGATGGCAGGAATCATTTTGTGGTACGTCAGAAACCACCTATTGGGCTCCCAGAGGAGATTAAATGAGCCAACAGCAACTTTGTTAATCTCCTCAATATAAGCCGCTATAGAGATCCGAGTATTTAGTAGCGACGCAAACTGTACAACTCTTCTTCAATGGGAGAGTGCTACTGTTACAGAAAACAGACAGTGGTGCATCGGATACATGCATTGAAGCCCCGGGAGTGCCGCCATGTCTCGACAACGGCCGTGCTAGTCTCTGGCGGAGAAGAGTGCATGAGGCCTCCAGATATTAATCGCGACGAAACATCTGTGCCACCATCTCAATGGGACGGTGGGAGGATGGCAGGAATCATTTTGTGGTACGTCAGAAACCAACTATTGGGCACCCAGAGGAGATTAAATGAGCCAACAGCAACTTTGTTAATCTCCTCAATATAAGCCGTTATAGAGATCCGGGTATTTAGTAGCGACGCAAACTCTACAACTCTTCTTCAATGGGAGAGTGCTACTGTTACAGAAAACAGACAGTGGTGCATCGGATACATGCATTGAAGCCCCAGGAGTGCCGCCATGTGGCGACAACGGCCGTGCTGGTCTCTGGCGGAGAAGAGTGCATGAGGCCTCCAGATATTAATCCCGACGAAACTTCTGTGCCACCATCTCAATGGGACGGTGGGAGGATGGCAGGAATCATTTTGTGGTACGTCAGAAACCAACTATTGGGCACCCAGAGGAGATAAAATGAGCCAACAGCAACTTTGTTAATCTCCTCAATATAACCCGCTATAGAGATCCGAGTATTTAGTAGCGACGCAAACTGTACAACTCTTCTTCAATGGGAGAGTGCTACGGTTACAGAAAACAGACAGTGGTGCATCGGATACATGCATTGAAGCCCCAGGAGTGCCGCCATGTCTCGACAACGGCCGTGCTAGTCTCTGTTGGAGAAGAGTGCATGAGGCCTCCAGATATTAATCGCGACGAAACTTCTGTGCCACCATCTCAATGGGACGGTGGGAGGATGGCAGGAATCATTATGTGGTACGTCAGAAACCAACTATTGGGCACCCAGAGGAGATTAAATGAGCCAACAGCAACTTTGTTAATCTCCTCAATATAAGCCGTTATAGAGATCCGAGTATTTAGTAGCGACGCAAACTGTACAACTCTTCTTCAATGGGAGAGTGCTACGGTTACAGAAAACAGACAGTGGTGCATCGGAGACACGCATTGAAGCCCCAGGAGTGCCGCCATGTGGCGACAACGGCCGTGCTAGTCTCTGGCGGAGAAGAGTGCATGAGGCCTCCAGATATTAATCGCGACGAAACATCTGTGCCACCATCTCAATGGGACGGTGGGAGGATGGCAGGAATCATTATGTGGTACGTCAGAAACCAAGTATTGGGCACCCAGAGGAGATAAAATGAGCCAACAGCAACTTTGTTAATCTCCTCAATATAAGCCGCTATAGAGATCCGAGTATTTAGTAGCGACGCAAACTGTACAACTCTTCTTCAATGGGAGAGTGCTACGGTTACAGAAAACAGACAGTGGTGCATCGGAGACACGCATTGAAGCCCCAGGAGTGCCGCCATGTGGCGACAACGGCCGTGCTAGTCTCTGGCGGAGAAGAGTGCATGAGGCCTCCAGATATTAATCGCGACGAAACATCTGTGCCACCATCTCAATGGGACGGTGGGAGGATGGCAGGAATCATTTTGTGGTACGTCAGAAACCAACTATTGGGCACCCAGAGGAGATAAAATGAGCCAACAGCAACTTTGTTAATCTCCTCAATATAAGCCGCTATAGAGATCCGAGTATTTAGTAGCGACGCAAACTGTACAACTCTTCTTCAATGGGAGAGTGCTACGGTTACAGAAAACAGACAGTGGTGCATCGGATACATGCATTGAAGCCCCAGGAGTGCCGCCATGTCTCGACAACGGCCGTGCTAGTCTCTGGCGGAGAAGAGTGCATGAGGCCTCCAGATATTAATCGCGACGAAACTTCTGTGCCACCATCTCAATGGGACGGTGGGAGGATGGCAGGAATCATTATGTGGTACGTCAGAAACCAACTATTGGGCACCCAGAGGAGATTAAATGAGCCAACAGCAACTTTGTTAATCTCCTCAATTTAAGCCGTTATAGAGATCCGAGTATTTAGTAGCGACGCAAACTGTACAACTCTTCTTCAATGGGAGAGTGCTACGGTTACAGAAAACAGACAGTGGTGCATCGGAGACACGCATTGAAGCCCCAGGAGTGCCGCCATGTGGCGACAACGGCCGTGCTAGTCTCTGGCGGAGAAGAGTGCATGAGGCCTCCAGATATTAATCGCGACGAAACTTCTGTGCCACCGTCTCAATGGGACAGAGGGAGGATGGCAGGAATCATTATGTGGTACGTCAGAAACCAACTATTGGGCACCCAGAGGAGATTAAATGAGCCAACAGCAACTTTGTTAATCTCCTCAATATAAGCCGCTATAGAGATCCGAGTATTTAGTAGCGACGCAAACTGTACAACTCTTCTTCAATGGGAGAGTGCTACTGTTACAGAAAACAGACAGTGGTGCATCGGATACATGCATTGAAGCCCCAGGAGTGCCGCCATGTCTCGACAACGGCCGTGCTAGTCTCTGGCGGAGAAGAGTGCATGAGGCCTCCAGATATTAATCGCGACGAAACTTCTGTGCCACCATCTCAATGGGACGGTGGGAGGACGGCAGGAATCATTATGTGGTACGTCAGAAACCAACTATTGGGCACCCAGAGGAGATTAAATGAGCCAACAGCAACTTTGTTAATCTCCTCAATATAAGCCGCTATAGAGATCCGAGTATTTAGTAGCGACGCAAACTGTACAACTCTTCTTCAATGGGAGAGTGCTACTGTTACAGAAAACAGACAGTGGTGCATCGGATACATGCATTGAAGCCCCAGGAGTGCCGCCATGTCTCGACAACGGCCGTGCTAGTCTCTGGCGGAGAAGAGTGCATGAGGCCTCCAGATATTAATCGCGACGAAACTTCTGTGCCACCATCTCAATGGGACGGTGGGAGGATGGCAGGAATCATTATGTGGTACGTCAGAAACCAACTATTGGGCACCCAGAGGAGATTAAATGAGCCAACAGCAACTTTGTTAATCTCCTCAATATAAGCCGCTATAGAGATCCGAGTATTTAGTAGCGACGCAAACTGTACAACTCTTCTTCAATGGGAGAGTGCTACTGTTACAGAAAACAGACAGTGGTGCATCGGATACATGCATTGAAGCCCCAGGAGTGCCGCCATGTGGCGACAACGGCCGTGCTAGTCTCTGGCGGAGAAGAGTGCATGAGGCCTCCAGATATTAATCGCGACGAAACTTCTGTGCCACCATCTCAATGGGACGGTGGGAGGATGGCAGGAATCATTATGTGGTACGTCAGAAACCAACTATTGGGCACCCAGAGGAGATTAAATGAGCCAACAGCAACTTTGTTAATCTCCTCAATATAAGCCGCTATAGAGATCCGAGTATTTAGTAGCGACGCAAACTGTACAACTCTTCTTCAATGGGAGAGTGCTACTGTTACAGAAAACAGACAGTGGTGCATCGGATACATGCATTGAAGCCCCAGGAGTGCCGCCATGTCTCGACAACGGCCGTGCTAGTCTCTGGCGGAGAAGAGTGCATGAGGCCTCCAGATATTAATCGCGACGAAACTTCTGTGCCACCATCTCAATGGGACGGTGGGAGGATGGCAGGAATCATTATGTGGTACGTCAGAAACCAACTATTGGGCACCCAGAGGAGATTAAATGAGCCAACAGCAACTTTGTTAATCTCCTCAATATAAGCCGCTATAGAGATCCGAGTATTTAGTAGCGACGCAAACTGTACAACTCTTCTTCAATGGGAGAGTGCTACTGTTACAGAAAACAGACAGTGGTGCATCGGATACATGCATTGAAGCCCCAGGAGTGCCGCCATGTCTCGACAACGGCCGTGCTAGTCTCTGGCGGAGAAGAGTGCATGAGGCCTCCAGATATTAATCGCGACGAAACTTCTGTGCCACCATCTCAATGGGACGGTGGCAGGATGGCAGGAATCATTATGTGGTACGACAGAAACCAACTATTGGGCACCCAGAGGAGATTAAATGAGCCAACAGCAACTTTGTTAATCTCCTCAATATAAGCCGCTATAGAGATCCGAGTATTTAGTAGCGACGCAAACTGTACAACTCTTCTTCAATGGGAGAGTGCTACTGTTACAGAAAACAGACAGTGGTGCATCGGATACATGCATTGAAGCCCCAGGAGTGCCGCCATGTCTCGACAACGGCCGTGCTAGTCTCTGGCGGAGAAGAGTGCATGAGGCCTCCAGATATTAATCGCGACGAAACTTCTGTGCCACCATCTCAATGGGACGGTGGGAGGATGGCAGGAATCATTATGTGGTACGTCAGAAACCAACTATTGGGCACCCAGAGGAGATTAAATGAGCCAACAGCAACTTTGTTAATCTCCTCAATATAAGCCGCTATAGAGATCCGAGTATTTAGTAGCGACGCAAACTGTACAACTCTTCTTCAATGGGAGAGTGCTACTGTTACAGAAAACAGACAGTGGTGCATCGGATACATGCATTGAAGCCCCAGGAGTGCCGCCATGTCTCGACAACGGCCGTGCTAGTCTCTGGCGGAGAAGAGTGCATGAGGCCTCCAGATATTAATCGCGACGAAACTTCTGTGCCACCATCTCAATGGGACGGTGGGAGGATGGCAGGAATCATTATGTGGTACGTCAGAAACCAACTATTGGGCACCCAGAGGAGATTAAATGAGCCAACAGCAACTTTGTTAATCTCCTCAATATAAGCCGCTATAGAGATCCGAGTATTTAGTAGCGACGCAAACTGTACAACTCTTCTTCAATGGGAGAGTGCTACTGTTACAGAAAACAGACAGTGGTGCATCGGATACATGCATTGAAGCCCCAGGAGTGCCGCCATGTGGCGACAACGGCCGTGCTAGTCTCTGGCGGAGAAGAGTGCATGAGGCCTCCAGATATTAATCGCGACGAAACTTCTGTGCCACCATCTCAATGGGACGGTGGGAGGATGGCAGGAATCATTATGTGGTACGTCAGAAACCAACTATTGGGCACCCAGAGGAGATTAAATGAGCCAACAGCAACTTTGTTAATCTCCTCAATATAAGCCGCTATAGAGATCCGAGTATTTAGTAGCGACGCAAACTGTACAACTCTTCTTCAATGGGAGAGTGCTACGGTTACAGAAAACAGACAGTGGTGCATCGGATACATCCATTGAAGCCCCAGGAGTGCCGCCATGTGGCGACAACGGCCGTGCTAGTCTCTGGCGGAGAAGAGTGCATGAGGCCTCCAGATATTAATCGCGACGAAACTTCTGTGCCACCATCTCAATGGGACGGTGGGAGGATGGCAGGAATCATTTTGTGGTGCGTCAGAAACCAACTATTGGGCACCCAGAGGAGATTAAATGAGCCAACAGCAACTTTGTTAATCTCCTCAATATAAGCCGCTATAGAGATCCGAGTATTTAGTAGCGACGCAAACTGTACAACTCTTCTTCAATGGGAGAGTGCTACTGTTACAGAAAACAGACAGTGGTGCATCGGATACATGCATTGAAGCCCCAGGAGTGCCGCCATGTGGCGACAACGGCCGTGCTAGTCTCTGGCGGAGAAGAGTGCATGAGGCCTCCAGATATTAATCGCGACGAAACTTCTGTGCCACCATCTCAATGGGACGGTGGGAGGATGGCAGGAATCATTTTGTGGTACGTCAGAAACCAACTATTGGGCACCCAGAGGAGATTAAATGAGCCAACAGCAACTTTGTTAATCTCCTCAATATAAGCCGCTATAGAGATCCGAGTATTTAGTAGCGACGCAAACTGTACAACTCTTCTTCAATGGGAGAGTGCTACTGTTACAGAAAACAGACAGTGGTGCATCGGATACATGCATTGAAGCCCCAGGAGTGCCGCCATGTGGCGACAACGGCCGTGCTAGTCTCTGGCGGAGAAGAGTGCATGAGGCCTCCAGATATTAATCGCGACGAAACTTCTGTGCCACCATCTCAATGGGACGGTGGGAGGATGGCAGGAATCATTTTGTGGTACGTCAGACACCAACTATTGGGCACCCAGAGGAGATTAAATGAGCCAACAGCAACTTTGTTAATCTCCTCAATATAAGCCGCTATAGAGATCCGAGTATTTAGTAGCGACGCAAACTGTACAACTCTTCTTCAATGGGAGAGTGCTACTGTTACAGAAAACAGACAGTGGTGCATCGGATACATGCATTGAAGCCCCAGGAGTGCCGCCATGTGGCGACAACGGCCGTGCTAGTCTCTGGCGGAGAAGAGTGCATGAGGCCTCCAGATATTAATCGCGACGAAACTTCTGTGCCACCATCTCAATGGGACGGTGGGAGGATGGCAGGAATTATTTTGTGGTACGTCAGAAACCACCTATTGGGCTCCCAGAGGAGATTAAATGAGCCAACAGCAACTTTGTTAATCTCCTCAATATAAGCCGCTATAGAGATCCGAGTATTTAGTAGCGACGCAAACTGTACAACTCTTCTTCAATGGGAGAGTGCTACTGTTACAGAAAACAGACAGTGGTGCATCGGATACATGCATTGAAGCCCCAGGAGTGCCGCCATGTGGCGACAACGGCCGTGCTAGTCTCTGGCGGAGAAGAGTGCATGAGGCCTCCAGATATTAATCCCGACGAAACTTCTGTGCCACCATCTCAATGGGACGGTGGGGGAATGGTAGGAATCATTTTGTGGTACGTCAGAAACCACCTATTGGGCTCCCAGAGGAGATTAAATGAGCCAACAGCAACTTTGTTAATCTCCTCAATATAAGCCGCTATAGAGATCCGAGTATTTAGTAGCGACGCAAACTGTACAACTCTTCTTCAATGGGAGAGTGCTACTGTTACAGAAAACAGACAGTGGTGCATCGGATACATGCATTGAAGCCCCAGGAGTGCCGCCATGTGGCGACAACGGCCGTGCTAGTCTCTGGCGGAGAAGAGTGCATGAGGCCTCCAGATATTAATCCCGACGAAACTTCTGTGCCACCATCTCAATGGGACGGTGGGGGAATGGTAGGAATTATTTTGTGGTACGTCAGAAACCACCTATTGGGCTCCCAGAGGAGATTAAATGAGCCAACAGCAACTTTGTTAATCTCCTCAATATAAGCCGCTATAGAGATCCGAGTATTTAGTAGCGACGCAAACTGTACAACTCTTCTTCAATGGGAGAGTGCTACTGTTACAGAAAACAGACAGTGGTGCATCGGATACATGCATTGAAGCCCCAGGAGTGCCGCCATGTGGCGACAACGGCCGTGCTAGTCTCTGGCGGAGAAGAGTGCATGAGGCCTCCAGATATTAATCCCGACGAAACTTCTGTGCCACCATCTCAATGGGACGGTGGGGGAATGGTAGGAATTATTTTGTGGTACGTCAGAAACCACCTATTGGGCTCCCAGAGGAGATTAAATGAGCCAACAGCAACTTTGTTAATCTCCTCAATATAAGCCGCTATAGAGATCCGAGTATTTAGTAGCGACGCAAACTGTACAACTCTTCTTCAATGGGAGAGTGCTACTGTTACAGAAAACAGACAGTGGTGCATCGGATACATGCATTGAAGCCCCAGGAGTGCCGCCATGTGGCGACAACGGCCGTGCTAGTCTCTGGCGGAGAAGAGTGCATGAGGCCTCCAGATATTAATCGCGACGAAACTTCTGTGCCACCATCTCAATGGGACGGTGGGAGGATGGCAGGAATCATTTTGTGGTACGTCAGAAACCACCTATTGGGCTCCCAGAGGAGATTAAATGAGCCAACAGCAACTTTGTTAATCTCCTCAATATAAGCCGCTATAGAGATCCGAGTATTTAGTAGCGACGCAAACTGTACAACTCTTCTTCAATGGGAGAGTGCTACTGTTACAGAAAACAGACAGTGGTGCATCGGAAACATGCATTGAAGCCCCAGGAGTGCCGCCATGTGGCGACAACGGCCGTGCTAGTCTCTGGCGGAGAAGAGTGCATGAGGCCTCCAGATATTAATCGCGACGAAACTTCAGTGCCACCATCTCAATGGGACGGTGGGAGGATGGCAGGAATCATTTTGTGGTACGTCAGAAACCAACTATTGGGCTCCCAGAGGAGATTAAATGAGCCAACAGCAACTTTGTTAATCTCCTCAATATAAGCCGCTATAGAGATCCGAGTATTTAGTAGCGACGCAAACTGTACAACTCTTCTTCAATGGGAGAGTGCTACTGTTACAGAAAACAGACAGTGGTGCATCGGATACATGCATTGAAGCCCCAGGAGTGCCGCCATGTGGCGACAACGGCCGTGCTTGTCTCTGGCGGAGAAGAGTGCATGAGGGCTCCAGATATTAATCGCGACGAAACTTCTGTGCCACCATCTCAATGGGACGGTGGGAGGATGGCAGGAATCATTTTGTGGTACGTCTGAAACCACCTATTGGGCTCCCAGAGGAGATTAAATGAGCCAACAGCAACTTTGTTAATCTCCTCAATATAAGCCGCTATAGAGATCCGAGTATTTAGTAGCGACGCAAACTGTACAACTCTTCTTCAATGGGAGAGTGCTACTGTTACAGAAAACAGACAGTGGTGCATCGGATACATGCATTGAAGCCCCAGGAGTGCCGCCATGTGGCGACAACGGCCGTGCTAGTCTCTGGCGGAGAAGAGTGCATGAGGCCTCCAGTTATTAATCCCGACGAAACTTCTGTGCCACCATCTCAATGGGACGGTGGGGGAATGGTAGGAATCATTTTGTGGTACGTCAGAAACCACCTATTGGGCTCCCAGAGGAGATTAAATGAGCCAACAGCAACTTTGTTAATCTCCTCAATATAAGCCGCTATAGAGATCCGAGTATTTAGTAGCGACGCAAAGTGTACAACTCTTCTTCAATGGGAGAGTGCTACTGTTACAGAAAACAGACAGTGGTGCATCGGATACATGCATTGAAGCCCCAGGAGTGCCGCCATGTGGCGACAACGGCCGTGCTAGTCTCTGGCGGAGAAGAGTGCATGAGGCCTCCAGATATTAATCGCGACGAAACTTCTGTGCCACCATCTCAATGGGACGGTGGGAGGATGGCAGGAATCATTTTGTGGTACGTCAGAAACCAACTATTGGGCTCCCAGAGGAGATTAAATGAGCCAACAGCAACTTTGTTAATCTCCTCAATATAAGCCGCTATAGAGATCCGAGTATTTAGTAGCGACGCAAACTGTACAACTCTTCTTCAATGGGAGAGTGCTACTGTTACAGAAAACAGACAGTGGTGCATCGGATACATGCATTGAAGCCCCAGGAGTGCCGCCATGTGGCGACAACGGCCGTGCTAGTCTCTGGCGGAGAAGAGTGCATGAGGCCTCCAGATATTAATCCCGACGAAACTTCTGTGCCACCATCTCAATGGGACGGTGGGGGAATGGTAGGAATCATTTTGTGGTACGTCAGAAACCACCTATTGGGCTCCCAGAGGAGATTAAATGAGCCAACAGCAACTTTGTTAATCTCCTCAATATAAGCCGCTATAGATATCCGAGTATTTAGTAGCGACGCAAACTGTACAACTCTTCTTCAATGGGAGAGTGCTACTGTTACAGAAAACAGACAGTGGTGCATCGGATACATGCATTGAAGCCCCAGGAGTGCCGCCATGTGGCGACAACGGCCGTGCTAGTCTCTGGCGGAGAAGAGTGCATGAGGCCTCCAGATATTAATCGCGACGAAACTTCTGTGCCACCATCTCAATGGGACGGTGGGAGGATGGCAGGAATCATTTTGTGGTACGTCAGAAACCACCTATTGGGCTCCCAGAGGAGATTAAATGAGCCAACAGCAACTTTGTTAATCTCCTCAATATAAGCCGCTATAGAGATCCGAGTATTTAGTAGCGACGCAAACTGTACAACTCTTCTTCAATGGGAGAGTGCTACTGTTACAGAAAACAGACAGTGGTGCATCGGATACATGCATTGAAGCCCCAGGAGTGCCGCCATGTGGCGACAACGGCCGTGCTAGTCTCTGGCGGAGAAGAGTGCATGAGGCCTCCAGATATTAATCGCGACGAAACTTCTGTGCCACCATCTCAATGGGACGGTGGGAGGATGGCAGGAATCATTTTGTGGTACGTCAGAAACCACCTATTGGGCTCCCAGAGGAGATTAAATGAGCCAACAGCAACTTTGTTAATCTCCTCAATATAAGCCGCTATAGAGATCCGAGTATTTAGTAGCGACGCAAACTGTACAACTCTTCTTCAATGGGAGAGTGCTACTGTTACAGAAAACAGACAGTAGTGCATCGGATACATGCATTGAAGCCCCAGGAGTGCCGCCATGTGGCGACAACGGCCGTGCTAGTCTCTGGCGGAGAAGAGTGCATGAGGCCTCCAGATATTAATCGCGACGAAACTTCTGTGCCACCATCTCAATGGGACGGTGGGGGAATGGTAGGAATCATTTTGTGGTACGTCAGAAACCACCTATTGGGCTCCCAGAGGAGATTAAATGAGCCAACAGCAACTTTGTTAATCTCCTCAATATAAGCCGCTATAGAGATCCGAGTATTTAGTAGCGACGCAAACTGTACAACTCTTCTTCAATGGGAGAGTGCTACTGTTACAGAAAACAGACAGTGGTGCATCGGATACATGCATTGAAGCCCCAGGAGTGCCGCCATGTGGCGACAACGGCCGTGCTAGTCTCTGGCGGAGAAGAGTGCATGAGGCCTCCAGATATTAATCGCGACGAAACTTCTGTGCCACCATCTCAATGGGACGGTGGGAGGATGGCAGGAATCATTTTGTGGTACGTCAGAAACCACCTATTGGGCTCCCAGAGGAGATTAAATGAGCCAACAGCAACTTTGTTAATCTCCTCAATATAAGCCGCTATAGAGATCCGAGTATTTAGTAGCGACGCAAACTGTACAACTCTTCTTCAATGGGAGAGTGCTACTGTTACAGAAAACAGACAGTGGTGCATCGGATACATGCATTGAAGCCCCAGGAGTGCCGCCATGTGGCGACAACGGCCGTGCTAGTCTCTGGCGGAGAAGAGTGCATGAGGCCTCCAGATATTAATCGCGACGAAACTTCTGTGCCACCATCTCAATGGGACGGTGGGAGGATGGCAGGAATCATTTTGTGGTACGTCAGAAACCAACTATTGGGCACCCAGAGGAGATTAAATGAGCCAACAGCAACTTTGTTAATCTCCTCAATATAAGCCGCTATAGAGATCCGAGTATTTAGTAGCGACGCAAACTGTACAACTCTTCTTCAATGGGAGAGTGCTACTGTTACAGAAAACAGACAGTGGTGCATCGGATACATGCATTGAAGCCCCAGGAGTGCCGCCATGTGGCGACAACGGCCGTGCTAGTCTCTGACGGAGAAGAGTGCATGAGGCCTTCAGATATTAATCGCGACGAAACTTCTGTGCCACCATCTCAATGGGACGGTGGGAGGACGGCAGGAATCATTTTGTGGTACGTCAGAAACCACCTATTGGGCTCCCAGAGGAGATTAAATGAGCCAACAGCAACTTTGTTAATCTCCTCAATATAAGCCGCTATAGAGATCCGAGTATTTAGTAGCGACGCAAACTGTACAACTCTTCTTCAATGGGAGAGTGCTACTGTTACAGAAAACAGACAGTGGTGCATCGGATACATGCATTGAAGCCCCAGGAGTGCCGCCATGTGGCGACAACGGCCGTGCTAGTCTCTGGCGGAGAAGAGTGCATGAGGCCTCCAGATATTAATCCCGACGAAACTTCTGTGCCACCATCTCAATGGGACGGTAGGAGGATGGCAGGAATCATTTTGTGGTACGTCAGAAACCAACTATTGGGCACCCAGAGGAGATTAAATGAGCCAACAGCAACTTTGTTAATCTCCTCAATATAAGCCGCTATAGAGATCCGAGTATTTAGTAGCGACGCAAACTGTACAACTCTTCTTCAATGGGAGAGTGCTACTGTTACAGAAAACAGACAGTGGTGCATCGGATACATGCATTGAAGCCCCAGGAGTGCCGCCATGTGGCGACAACGGCCGTGCTAGTCTCTGGCGGAGAAGAGTGCATGAGGCCTCCAGATATTAATCGCGACGAGACTTCTGTGCCACCATCTCAATGGGACGGTGGGAGGATGGCAGGAATCATTTTGTGGTACGTCAGAAACCACCTATTGGGCTCCCAGAGGAGATTAAATGAGCCAACAGCAACTTTGTTAATCTCCTCAATATAAGCCGCTATAGAGATCCGAGTATTTAGTAGCGACGCAAACTGTACAACTCTTCTTCAATGGGAGAGTGCTACTGTTACAGAAAACAGACAGTGGTGCATCGGATACATGCATTGAAGCCCCAGGAGTGCCGCCATGTGGCGACAACGGCCGTGCTAGTCTCTGGCGGAGAAGAGTGCATGAGGCCTCCAGATATTAATCGCGACGAAACTTCTGTGCCACCATCTCAATGGGACGGTGGGAGGATGGCAGGAATTATTTTGTGGTACGTCAGAAACCACCTATTGGGCTCCCAGAGGAGATTAAATGAGCCAACAGCAACTTTGTTAATCTCCTCAATATAAGCCGCTATAGAGATCCGAGTATTTAGTAGCGACGCAAACTGTACAACTCTTCTTCAATGGGAGAGTGCTACTGTTACAGAAAACAGACAGTGGTGCATCGGATACATGCATTGAAGCCCCAGGAGTGCCGCCATGTGGCGACAACGGCCGTGCTAGTCTCTGGCGGAGAAGAGTGCATGAGGCCTCCAGATATTAATCGCGACGAAACTTCTGTGCCACCATCTCAATGGGACGGTGGGAGGACGGCAGGAATCATTTTGTGGTACGTCAGAAACCACCTATTGGGCTCCCAGAGGAGATTAAATGAGCCAACAGCAACTTTGTTAATCTCCTCAATATAAGCCGCTATAGAGATCCGAGTATTTAGTAGCGACGCAAACTGTACAACTCTTCTTCAATGGGAGAGTGCTACTGTTACAGAAAACAGACAGTGGTGCATCGGATACATGCATTGAAGCCCCAGGAGTGCCGCCATGTCTCGACAACGGCCGTGCTAGTCTCTGGCGGAGAAGAGTGCATGAGGCCTCCAGATATTAATCCCGACGAAACTTCTGTGCCACCATCTCAATGGGACGGTGGGAGGATGGCAGGAATCATTTTGTGGTACGTCAGAAACCAACTATTGGGCACCCAGAGGAGATTAAATGAGCCAACAGCAACTTTGTTAATCTCCTCAATATAAGCCGCTATAGAGATCCGAGTATTTAGTAGCGACGCAAACTGTACAACTCTTCTTCAATGGGAGAGTGCTACTGTTACAGAAAACAGACAGTGGTGCATCGGATACATGCATTGAAGCCCCAGGAGTGCCGCCATGTCTCGACAACGGCCGTGCTAGTCTCTGGCGGAGAAGAGTGCATGAGGCCTCCAGATATTAATCCCGACGAAACTTCTGTGCCACCATCTCAATGGGACGGTGGGAGGATGGCAGGAATCATTTTGTGGTACGTCAGAAACCAACTATTGGGCACCCAGAGGAGATTAAATGAGCCAACAGCAACTTTGTTAATCTCCTCAATATAAGCCGCTATAGAGATCCGAGTATTTAGTAGCGACGCAAACTGTACAACTCTTCTTCAATGGGAGAGTGCTACTGTTACAGAAAACAGACAGTGGTGCATCGGATACATGCATTGAAGCCCCAGGAGTGCCGCCATGTGGCGACAACGGCCGTGCTAGTCTCTGACGGAGAAGAGTGCATGAGGCCTTCAGATATTAATCGCGACGAAACTTCTGTGCCACCATCTCAATGGGACGGTGGGAGGACGGCAGGAATCATTTTGTGGTACGTCAGAAACCACCTATTGGGCTCCCAGAGGAGATTAAATGAGCCAACAGCAACTTTGTTAATCTCCTCAATATAAGCCGCTATAGAGATCCGAGTATTTAGTAGCGACGCAAACTGTACAACTCTTCTTCAATGGGAGAGTGCTACTGTTACAGAAAACAGACAGTGGTGCATCGGATACATGCATTGAAGCCCCAGGAGTGCCGCCATGTGGCGACAACGGCCGTGCTAGTCTCTGGCGGAGAAGAGTGCATGAGGCCTCCAGATATTAATCGCGACGAAACTTCTGTGCCACCATCTCAATGGGACGGTGGGAGGATGGCAGGAATCATTTTGTGGTACGTCAGAAACCAACTATTGGGCTCCCAGAGGAGATTAAATGAGCCAACAGCAACTTTGTTAATCTCCTCAATATAAGCCGCTATAGAGATCCGAGTATTTAGTAGCGACGCAAACTGTACAACTCTTCTTCAATGGGAGAGTGCTACTGTTACAGAAAACAGACAGTGGTGCATCGGATACATGCATTGAAGCCCCAGGAGTGCCGCCATGTGGCGACAACGGCCGTGCTAGTCTCTGGCGGAGAAGAGTGCATGAGGCCTCCAGATATTAATCCCGACGAAACTTCTGTGCCACCATCTCAATGGGACGGTGGGAGGATGGCAGGAATCATTTTGTGGTACGTCAGAAACCAACTATTGGGCACCCAGAGGAGATTAAATGAGCCAACAGCAACTTTGTTAATCTCCTCAATATAAGCCGCTATAGAGATCCGAGTATTTAGTAGCGACGCAAACTGTACAACTCTTCTTCAATGGGAGAGTGCTACGGTTACAGAAAACAGACAGTGGTGCATCGGATACATGCATTGAAGCCCCAGGAGTGCCGCCATGTGGCGACAACGGCCGTGCTAGTCTCTGGCGGAGAAGAGTCCATGAGGCCTCCAGATATTAATCCCGACGAAACTTCTGTGCCACCATCTCAATGGGACGGTGGGAGGATGGCAGGAATCATTTTGTGGTACGTCAGAAACCAACTATTGGGCACCCAGAGGAAATTAAATGAGCCAACAGCAACTTTGTTAATCTCCTCAATATAAGCCGCTATAGAGATCCGAGTATTTAGTAGCGACGCAAACTGTACAACTCTTCTTCAATGGGAGAGTGCTACTGTTACAGAAAACAGACAGTGGTGCATCGGATACATGCATTGAAGCCCCAGGAGTGCCGCCATGTGGCGACAACGGCCGTGCTAGTCTCTGGCGGAGAAGAGTGCATGAGGCCTCCAGATATTAATCCCGACGAAACTTCTGTGCCACCATCTCAATGGGACGGTGGGAGGATGGCAGGAATCATTTTGTGGTACGTCAGAAACCAACTATTGGGCTCCCAGAGGAGATTAAATGAGCCAACAGCAACTTTGTTAATCTCCTCAATATAAGCCGCTATAGAGATCCGAGTATTTAGTAGCGACGCAAACTGTACAACTCTTCTTCAATGGGAGACTGCTACTGTTACAGAAAACAGACAGTGGTGCATCGGATACATGCATTGAAGCCCCAGGAGTGCCGCCATGTGGCGACAACGGCCGTGCTAGTCTCTGGCGGAGAAGAGTGCATGAGGCCTCCAGATATTAATCCCGACGAAACTTCTGTGCCACCATCTCAATGGGACGGTGGGAGGATGGCAGGAATCATTTTGTGGTACGTCAGAAACCAACTATTGGGCACCCAGAGGAGATTAAATGAGCCAACAGCAACTTTGTTAATCTCCTCAATATAAGCCGCTATAGAGATCCGAGTATTTAGTAGCGACGCAAACTGTACAACTCTTCTTCAATGGGAGACTGCTACGGTTACAGAAAACAGACAGTGGTGCATCGGATACATGCATTGAAGCCCCAGGAGTGCCGCCATGTGGCGACAACGGCCGTGCTAGTCTCTGGCGGAGAAGAGCGCATGAGGCCTCCAGATATTAATCGCGACGAAACATCTGTGCCACCATCTCAATGGGACGGTGGGAGGATGGCAGGAATCATTTTGTGGTACGTCAGAAACCAACTATTGGGCACCCAGAGGAGATTAAATGAGCCAACAGCAACTTTGTTAATCTCCTCAATATAAGCCGCTATAGAGATCCGAGTATTTAGTAGCGACGCAAACTGTACAACTCTTCTTCAATGGGAGAGTGCTACTGTTACAGAAAACAGACAGTGGTGCATCGGATACATGCATTGAAGCCCCAGGAGTGCCGCCATGTGGCGACAACGGCCGTGCTAGTCTCTGGCGGAGAAGAGTGCATGAGGCTTCCAGATATTAATCCCGACGAAACTTCTGTGCCACCATCTCAATGGGACGGTGGGAGGATGGCAGGAATCATTTTGTGGTACGTCAGAAACCAACTATTGGGCTCCCAGAGGAGATTAAATGAGCCAACAGCAACTTTGTTAATCTCCTCAATATAAGCCGCTATAGAGATCCGAGTATTTAGTAGCGACGCAAACTGTACAACTCTTCTTCAATGGGAGAGTGCTACTGTTACAGAAAACAGACAGTGGTGCATCGGATACATGCATTGAAGCCCCAGGAGTGCCGCCATGTGGCGACAACGGCCGTGCTAGTCTCTGGCGGAGAAGAGTGCATGAGGCCTCCAGATATTAATCGCGACGAAACTTCTGTGCCACCATCTCAATGGGACGGTGGGAGGATGGCAGGAATCATTTTGTGGTACGTCAGAAACCAACTATTGGGCTCCCAGAGGAGATTAAATGAGCCAACAGCAACTTTGTTAATCTCCTCAATATAAGCCGCTATAGAGATCCGAGTATTTAGTAGCGACGCAAACTGTACAACTCTTCTTCAATGGGAGAGTGCTACTGTTACAGAAAACAGACAGTGGTGCATCGGATACATGCATTGAAGCCCCAGGAGTGCCGCCATGTGGCGACAACGGCCGTGCTAGTCTCTGGCGGAGAAGAGTGCATGATGCCTCCAGATATTAATCGCGACGAAACTTCTGTGCCACCATCTCAATGGGACGGTGGGAGGATGGCAGGAATCATTTTGTGGTACGTCAGAAACCAACTATTGGGCACCCAGAGGAGATTAAATGAGCCAACAGCAACTTTGTTAATCTCCTCAATATAAGCCGCTATAGAGATCCGAGTATTTAGTAGCGACGCAAACTGTACAACTCTTCTTCAATGGGAGAGTGCTACTGTTACAGAAAACAGACAGTGGTGCATCGGATACATGCATTGAAGCCCCAGGAGTGCCGCCATGTGGCGACAACGGCCGTGCTAGTCTCTGGCGGAGAAGAGTGCATGAGGCCTCCAGATATTAATCGCGACGAAACTTCTGTGCCACCATCTCAATGGGACGGTGGGAGGATGGCAGGAATCATTTTGTGGTACGTCACAAACCAACTATTGGGCACCCAGAGGAGATTAAATGAGCCAACAGCAACTTTGTTAATCTCCTCAATATAAGCCGCTATAGAGATCCGAGTATTTAGTAGCGACGCAAACTGTACAACTCTTCTTCAATGGGAGAGTGCTACTGTTACAGAAAACAGACAGTGGTGCATCGGATACATGCATTGAAGCCCCAGGAGTGCCGCCATGTGGCGACAACGGCCGTGCTAGTCTCTGGCGGAGAAGAGTGCATGAGGCCTCCAGATATTAATCCCGACGAAACTTCTGTGCCACCAACTCAATGGGACGGTGGGAGGATGGCAGGAATCATTTTGTTGTACGTCAGAATCCAACTATTGGGCTCCCAGAGGAGATTAAATGAGCCAACAGCAACTTTGTTAATCTCCTCAATATAAGCCGCTATAGAGATCCGAGTATTTAGTAGCGACGCAAACTGTACAACTCTTCTTCAATGGGAGAGTGCTACTGTTACAGAAAACAGACAGTGGTGCATCGGATACATGCATTGAAGCCCCAGGAGTGCCGCCATGTGGCGACAACGGCCGTGCTAGTCTCTGGCGGAGAAGAGTGCATGAGGCCTCCAGATATTAATCGCGACGAAACTTCTGTGCCACCATCTCAATGGGACGGTGGGAGGATGGCAGGAATCATTTTGTGGTACGTCAGAAACCAACTATTGGGCTCCCAGAGGAGATTAAATGAGCCAACAGCAACTTTGTTAATCTCCTCAATATAAGCCGCTATAGAGATCCGAGTATTTAGTAGCGACGCAAACTGTACAACTCTTCTTCAATGGGAGAGTGCTACTGTTACAGAAAACAGACAGTGGTGCATCGGATACATGCATTGAAGCCCCAGGAGTGCCGCCATGTGGCGACAACGGCCGTGCTAGTCTCTGGCGGAGAAGAGTGCATGAGGCCTCCAGATATTAATCGCGACGAAACTTCTGTGCCACCATCTCAATGGGACGGTGGGAGGATGGCAGGAATCATTTTGTGGTACGTCAGAAACCAACTATTGGGCACCCAGAGGAGATTAAATGAGCCAACAGCAACTTTGTTAATCTCCTCAATATAAGCCGCTATAGAGATCCGAGTATTTAGTAGCGACGCAAACTGTACAACTCTTCTTCAATGGGAGAGAGATACGGTTACACAAAACAGACAGTGGAGCATGGGATACATGCCACTCGTATCCCAGGAGTGCAGCCATGTGGCGACCATTGCCTTGCTAGTCTCTGGCGGAGAAGAGTGCATGAGGCCTCCAGATATTAATCCCGACGAAACTTCTGTGCCACCATCTCAATGGGACGGTGGGAGGATGGCAGGAATCATTTTGTGGTACGTCAGAAACCAACTATTGGGCTCCCAGAGGAGATTAAATGAGCCAACAGCAACTTTGTTAATCTCCTCAATATAAGCCGCTATAGAGATCCGAGTATTTAGTAGCGACGCAAACTGTACAACTCTTCTTCAATGGGAGAGAGATACGGTTACACAAAACAGACAGTGGAGCATCGGATACATGCCACTCGTATCCCAGGAGTGCAGCCATGTGGCGACCATTGCCTTGCTAGTCTCTGGCGGAGAAGAGTGCATGAGGCCTCCAGATATTAATCCCGACGAAACTTCTGTGCCACCATCTCAATGGGACGGTGGGAGGATGGCAGGAATCATTTTGTGGTACGTCAGAAACCAACTATTGGGCTCCCAGAGGAGATTAAATGAGCCAACAGCAACTTTGTTAATCTCCTCAATATAAGCCGCTATAGAGATCCGAGTATTTAGTAGCGACGCAAACTGTACAACTCTTCTTCAATGGGAGAGTGCTACTGTTACAGAAAACAGACAGTGGTGCATCGGATACATGCATTGAAGCCCCAGGAGTGCCGCCATGTGGCGACAACGGCCGTGCTAGTCTCTGGCGGAGAAGAGTGCATGAGGCCTCCAGATATTAATCCCGACGAAACTTCTGTGCCACCATCTCAATGGGACGGTGGGAGGATGGCAGGAATCATTTTGTGGTACGTCAGAAACCAACTATTGGGCACCCAGAGGAGATTAAATGTGCCAACAGCAACTTTGTTAATCTCCTCAATATAAGCCGCTATAGAGATCCGAGTATTTAGTAGCGACGCAAACTGTACAACTCTTCTTCAATGGGAGAGTGCTACTGTTACAGAAAACAGACAGTGGTGCATCGGATACATGCATTGAAGCCCCAGGAGTGCCGCCATGTGGCGACAACGGCCGTGCTAGTCTCTGGCGGAGAAGAGTGCATGAGGCCTCCAGATATTAATCCCGACGAAACTTCTGTGCCACCATCTCAATGGGACGGTGGGAGGATGGCAGGAATCATTTTGTGGTACGTCAGAAACCAACTATTGGGCACCCAGAGGAGATTAAATGAGCCAACAGCAACTTTGTTAATCTCCTCAATATAAGCCGCTATAGAGATCCGAGTATTTAGTAGCGACGCAAACTGTACAACTCTTCTTCAATGGGAGAGTGCTACTGTTACAGAAAACAGACAGTGGTGCATCGGATACATGCATTGAAGCCCCAGGAGTGCCGCCATGTGGCGACAACGGCCGTGCTAGTCTCTGGCGGAGAAGAGTGCATGAGGCCTCCAGATATTAATCCCGACGAAACTTCTGTGCCACCATCTCAATGGGACGGTGGGAGGATGGCAGGAATCATTTTGTGGTACGTCAGAAACCAACTATTGGGCACCCAGAGGAGATTAAATGAGCCAACAGCAACTTTGTTAATCTCCTCAATATAAGCCGCTATGGAGATCCGAGTATTTAGTAGCGACGCAAACTGTACAACTCTTCTTCAATGGGAGAGTGCTACTGTTACAGAAAACAGACAGTGGTGCATCGGATACATGCATTGAAGCCCCAGGAGTGCCGCCATGTGGCGACAACGGCCGTGCTAGTCTCTGGCGGAGAAGAGTGCATGAGGCCTCCAGATATTAATCGCGACGAAACTTCTGTGCCACCATCTCAATGGGACGGTGGGAGGATGGCAGGAATCATTTTGTGGTACGTCAGAAACCAACTATTGGGCTCCCAGAGGAGATTAAATGAGCCAACAGCAAGTTTGTTAATCTCCTCAATATAAGCCGCTATAGAGATCCGAGTATTTAGTAGCGACGCAAACTGTACAACTCTTCTTCAATGGGAGAGTGCTACTGTTACAGAAAACAGACAGTGGTGCATCGGATACATGCATTGAAGCCCCAGGAGTGCCGCCATGTGGCGACAACGGCCGTGCTAGTCTCTGGCGGAGAAGAGTGCATGAGGCCTCCAGATATTAATCCCGACGAAACTTCTGTGCCACCATCTCAATGGGACGGTGGGAGGATGGCAGGAATCATTTTGTGGTACGTCAGAAACCAACTATTGGGCACCCAGAGGAGATTAAATGAGCCAACAGCAACTTTGTTAATCTCCTCAATATAAGCCGCTATAGAGATCCGAGTATTTAGTAGCGACGCAAACTGTACAACTCTTCTTCAATGGGAGAGTGCTACTGTTACAGAAAACAGACAGTGGTGCATCGGATACATGCATTGAAGCCCCAGGAGTGCCGCCATGTGGCGACAACGGCCGTGCTAGTCTCTGGCGGAGAAGAGTGCATGAGGCCTCCAGATATTAATCCCGACGAAACTTCTGTGCCACCATCTGAATGGGACGGTGGGAGGATGGCAGGAATCATTTTGTGGTACGTCAGAAACCAACTATTGGGCACCCAGAGGAGATTAAATGAGCCAACAGCAACTTTGTTAATCTCCTCAATATAAGCCGCTATAGAGATCCGAGTATTTAGTAGCGACGCAAACTGTACAACTCTTCTTCAATGGGAGAGTGCTACTGTTACAGAAAACAGACAGTGGTGCATCGGATACATGCATTGAAGCCCCAGGAGTGCCGCCATGTGGCGACAACGGCCGTGCTAGTCTCTGGCGGAGAAGAGTGCATGAGGCCTCCAGATATTAATCCCGACGAAACTTCTGTGCCACCATCTCAATGGGACGGTGGGAGGATGGCAGGAATCATTTTGTGGTACGTCAGAAACCAACTATTGGGCACCCAGAGGAGATTAAATGAGCCAACAGCAACTTTGTTAATCTCCTCAATATAAGCCGCTATAGAGATCCGAGTATTTAGTAGCGACGCAAACTGTACAACTCTTCTTCAATGGGAGAGTGCTACTGTTACAGAAAACAGACAGTGGTGCATCGGATACATGCATTGAAGCCCCAGGAGTGCCGCCATGTGGCGACAACGGCCGTGCTAGTCTCTGGCGGAGAAGAGTGCATGAGGCCTCCAGATATTAATCCCGACGAAACTTCTGTGCCACCATCTCAATGGGACGGTGGGAGGATGGCAGGAATCATTTTGTGGTACGTCAGAAACCAACTATTGGGCACCCAGAGGAGATTAAATGAGCCAACAGCAACTTTGTTAATCTCCTCAATATAAGCCGCTATAGAGATCCGAGTATTTAGTAGCGACGCAAACTGTACAACTCTTCTTCAATGGGAGAGAGATACGGTTACACAAAACAGACAGTGGAGCATCGGATACATGCCACTCGTATCCCAGGAGTGCAGCCATGTGGCGACCATTGCCTTGCTAGTCTCTGGCGGTGAAGAGGCCATGAGGCCTCCAGATATCAATTGCGACGAAATTTCTGTGCCACCATCTCAATGGGACGGTGGGAGTATGGCAGGAAACATATTGTGGTACGTCAGAAACCACCTATTGGGCTCCCAGAAGAGATTAAATGAGCCAACAGCAACTTTGTTAATCTCCTCAATA
Organism: Schistocerca piceifrons; assembly: GCF_021461385.2. Classification (NCBI taxonomy): domain Eukaryota; kingdom Metazoa; phylum Arthropoda; class Insecta; order Orthoptera; family Acrididae; genus Schistocerca; species Schistocerca piceifrons. The sequence continues at coordinate 26,456,665 of NC_060138.1, forward strand.
TAAGTCATTATGGGGATCCTACTATTTAATAGCGACGCAAATAGTATAACTCATCGGTATTGGAAGAGTGCTACGGTTACAGAAAACAGACAGTGGTGCAAAGGATACATGCCGCTGGAGTCCCGGGAGTGCTGCCATGTGGCGACGAAAGCCTTGCTAGTCTCTTGGCGAGAAGAGGGCATGAGGCCTCCAGATAACAGTCGCGACGAAATTCCTGTGCCACCATCTCTATGGGACGGTGGGAGGATGGCAGGAAACATTCTGTGGTACGTCAGAAACCACCTATTGGGCTCCCAGAAGAGATTAAATGAGCCAACTCCAACTTTGTTAATCTCCTCAATATAAATCGTTATGGAGATCCTAGTATTTAATAGCGACGCAAACTGTATAACTCATCTGCAACGGGAGAGAGATACGGTTACACAAAACAGACAGTGGAGCATCGGATACATGCCACTCGTATCCCAGGAGTGCAGCCATGTGGCGACCATTGCCTTGCTAGTCTCTGGCGGTGAAGAGGCCATGAGGCCTCCAGATATCAATCGCGACGAAATTTCTGTGCCACCATCTCAATGGGACGGTGGGAGGATGGCAGGAAACATATTGTGGTACGTCAGAAACCACCTATTGGGCTCCCAGAAGAGATTAAATGAGCCAACAGCAACTTTGTTAATCTCCTCAATATAAGTCATTATGGGGATCCTACTATTTAATAGCGACGCAAATAGTATAACTCATCGGTATTGGAAGAGTGCTACGGTTACAGAAAACAGACAGTGGTGCAAAGGATACATGCCGCTGGAGTCCCAGGAGTGCTGCCATGTGGCGACGAAAGACTTGCTAGTCTCTTGGCGAGAAGAGGGCATGAGGCCTCCAGATAACAGTCGCGACGAAATTCCTGTGCCACCATCTCTATGGGACGGTGGGAGGATGGCAGGAAACATTCTGTGGTACGTCAGAAACCACCTATTGGGCTCCCAGAAGAGATTAAATGAGGCAACAGCAACTTTGTTAACCTCCTCAATATAAGTCGTTATGGAGATTCTAGTATTTAATAGCGACGCAAATTGTATAACTCATCGGCAATAGGAGAGTGCTACGGTTACAGAAAACAGACAGTGGTGCATCGGATACATGCCATTGGGGCCCCAGGAGAGCTGCCATGTGGCGACCACAGCCTTGGTAGTCTCTTGCGGAGAAAAGGGCATGAGGCCTTCAGATATCAATCGCGACGAATTTTCTGTGCCACCATGTCAACGGGACGGTGGGAGGATGGCAGGAATCATTCTGTGGAACGTCAGAAACCACCTATTGGGCTCCCAGAAGAGATTAAATGAGCCAACATCAACTTTGTTAATCTCCGCAATATAAGATGTTATGGAGATCATAGTATTTAATAGCGACGCAAATTGTATAACTCCTCGGCATTGCAAGAGTGCTACGGTTACAGAAAGCAGACAGTGGTGCATCGGAGACGTGCCACTGGAGCCCCAGGAGTGCTGCCATGTGTCGACTACAGCCTTGCTAGTCTCTTGCGGTGAAGAGGGCATGAGGCCTCCAGATATCAATCGCGACGAAAGATCTGTGCAACCATCTCAATAGGACGGTGGGAGGATGGCAGGAATCATTCTGTGGTACGACAGAAACCACCTATTAGGCTCCCAGATAAGATTAAATAAGCCAACAGCAACTTTGTTAATCTCCTCAATATAAGTTTTTTGCAGATCCTAGTATTTAATAGCGACGCAAACTGTATAAGTCATCGGCAATGGGAGAGTGCTACGGTAACAGAAAACAGACAGTGTTGCATCGGAGTCACGCCACTGGAGCCCCAGGAGAGCTGCCATGTGGCGACAACAGCCTTGCTAATCTCTTGCGGAGAAGAGGGCATGAGGCCTCCAGATATCAATCGCGACGAAGTTTCTGTGCCACCATCTCAATGAGATGGTGTTGGGATGGCAGGAGTCATTCTGTGGTACGTCAGAAACCACCTATTGGGCTCTCAGAAGAGATTAAATGAGCCAACAGCATATTTGTTAATCTCCTTAATATAAGTCGTTATGGAGATCCTAGTATTTAGTAGCGACGCAAATTGTATAACTCATCGGCATTGGAAGAGTGCTACGGTTACAGAAAGCTGACAGTGGTGCATCGGATACATGACACTGGATTCCCAGGAGTGCTGCCATGTGGCGACCAAAGCCTTGGTAGTCTCTTGCGGAGAAGAGGGCATGAGGCCTCCAGATATCAATCGCGACGAACTTTCTGTGCCACCATCTCAATGGGAAGGTGTGAGGATGGCAGGAGTCATTCTGTGCCACGTCAGAAACCACCTATTGGGGTCCCAGAAGAGATTAAATGCGCCAGCAGCAACTTTGTTAATCTCCTCAATATAAGCTGTTATGGAGATCCTAGTATTTAATAGAGACGCAAATTGTATAACTCATCGGCAATGGGAGAGTGCTACGGTTACAGAAAACAGACAATGGTGCATCGGATGCATGCCACTGGAGACCCAGGAGAGGTGCCATGTTGCGACCACAGCCTTGTAAGCCTCCTGCGGGGATAGGGGTGGTGGTGGTTGTTGGGATGTTTAAGGGGGACTAAACAGCTAAGGTCATCAGTCCCCCCTTCCAAAAACAAGCGAGACAAAGTCGCAGAGCTGATAAAACCCCAAGGGGAAGGAGACTGCCCCCCCCCCCAGGTGCTAAAGAATACAAATTAGGCAACGAACCCTACAGAATAGAAGAGTACAGACGAACACCAGACAGAAAGAAATAGAAGAAAAGAAGATGGCTGGAGACTGGTTGACTGACCACAACAACAAAAAAGGGAAAGAGTCAACCATCCAATGAGACACCAAAACAGCAACAAATATGGAGAGACGCGAGGACAAAAGACACAGAAACGGAAAAGTGCAGGACCCCCCTAAATGGATCCATAAAAAGGACTAGCACGTATAAAATGTAAAACATTGTCAGCTATGGAGGCATCTTCGCATAAAATCAAAGGCAAGGTGCCCAGGAAATTAAAAGACTGCCGAAGGGTGCGCAGTCGTGGACACTCCAATAAAATGTGGGCGACCGTCAGCCGGGACCCACACCGACACAGGGGGGGATCCTCCTGACGCAAAAGATGGCCGTGCGTTAGGTATGTATGGCCGATGCGGAGCCGACACAGGATAACAGAGTCCCTGCGAGAAGACCGCAGGGAGGAGCGCCACACATTGGTCGTCTCCTTGACAGCCCGCAGTTTATTAGGCATTGTCAAGCCTCGCCACTCAGCAGACCACATCCCAAGCACCTTACGGCGCAACACCAGCTGCTGATCGGGAGCCTTGAGGCCGATCTCCAAAGCTGGGGCGTCGAGCGCCCCTTTGGCCAGCCTGTCACCACGTTCGTTCCCCGGGATGCCAACATGACCTGGCGTCCAAACCAAGGCCACCGAACGTCCAGAACGGGCAATGGCGGAAACAGGCTCCTGAATAGAGGACACCAGAGGAGAAGAGGGATAGCAGCGGTCGATGGCCTGAAGGCTGCTCAGGGAGTCACTGCAGATGACGATGGACCTACCTGAGCAGAAACGCATATGCTCAAGAGCGCGCAAGATGGCCACCAGCTCTGCAGTAAAAATACTGCAGCCAGCCGGCAAGGAGCGTTGCTCAACATGGGCAGCGTGAGCAAAAGCGTTGGCAGTGCGACCATCAACCAGGGAACCATCAGTGTAGACAGTCTCACAGCCCGAAATGATTCGAGGAGCGCAAGAAAACGGCGACGGAGGGCCACAGGCGGAACCGAGTCCTTAGGTCCCTGTGCCAAATCCAGACAGACGGACGGCCGGGACAAACACCAGGGAGGCGTAGGTGTACGGACCCGGAAGGGAGGCAGAAGAGGGAATGACCCCAGTTCTGACAGCAGGGACTGGACACGGACAGCTACGGAAAGCCCAGACCTAGGTCGCCGTTCAAGCAGATGGAGGACCATGGCAGGGAAAAGCAGGCGACGATTGGGATGGTCTGGCGAGCAATGCACGTGGACAGCATAGTCGGCGAGCAGTCGATGGCGGCGAATCCGCAGCGGGGGAACCCCGGCCTCCACCAGTAGACTATCTACGGGGCTGGTACGAAAAGCGCCAGTTGCAAGCCGAACCCCACAGTGGTGTATGGGGTCTAACAACTTCAACACTGAGGGTGATGCAGACCCATAGGCCAGGCACCCATAATCAAGCCGGGACTGCACAAAGGCTCTGTACAATCGCAGCAGCGTGCAGCGATCTGCACCCCAAGACGTGTGGCTAAGGCAGCGGAGGGCGTTGAGGTGCTGCCAGCATTTTTGCTTCAGCTGAGTAACATGTGGAACCCATGTGAGCCGGGCATCAAACACGAGTCCCAAGAAGCGGCAAGTGTCCACCACTTCAAGCAGGTGGCCGTCGAGGTAAAGTTCAGGATGAGGGTGGACCGTCCGACGCCTGCAGAAGTGCATAACTCGAGTCTTGGCTGCAGAGAACTGAAAACCATGAGTCAGAGCCCATGATGCTGCCTTGCGAACGGCGACTTGCAGCCGGCGGTCGGCGACTCCCGTAGTCGTGGAGCTAAATGAGATGCAGAAGTCGTCGGCATACAAAGAAGGAGACACCGACGACCCCACTGCTGCAGCCAGACCATTAATGGCCACTAGAAATAAGGAGACGCACAACACTGAGCCCTGCGGGACCCCATTTTCCTGTATATAAGATGAACTAGAGGTGGCACCGACTTGCACCCGGAAAGAGCGGCGCAATAATAAGGTTTGAAGAAAAGCTGGGAGCCGACCACGAAGACCCCACTCATGCAACGTGGCGAGGATGTGATGCCGCCATGTGGTGTCATACGCCTTCTGCAGATCGAAAAATACAGCAACGAGATGCTGACGTCGGGCAAAGGCCATACGGACTGCAGATTCCAGCCGCACCAAATTGTCTGTGGCAGACCGGCCCCGACGGAAGCCACCCTGGGATGGAGCGAGGAGACCACGCGACTCAAGGACCCAACACAAACGCCGCCCCACCATACGTTCGAGCAATTTGCACAAAACGTTGGTGAGGGTAATGGGACGATAGCTGTCCACCGCCAGTGGGTCCGCACCGGGCTTCAAGATGGGGACAATAACACCCTCTCGCCATTGCGACGGGAACACGCCTTCGCTCCAGATGCGATTAAATATAGCGAGAATGTGTCTCTGGCAGTCCCTGGAGAGATGCTTCAGCATCTGCGCGTGGATGCAGTCTGGGCCTGGTGCTGTATCAGGGCAATCAGCGAGGGCAGCGAGGAATTCCCTCTCGCTGAAAGGAGCATTGTATGTTTCAGAACGACGCGTGTGGAATGAGAACGGCGTCCGCTCGGCTCGCTCCTTTAGAGAGCGAAAGGCGGGGGGATAGGATGCAGTCGCAGAGCTCTGAGCAAAGTGCGCGGCAAGCCGTTCAGCAATGGCGGCAGCGTCCGTGCAGACAGCGCCGTCCAAGGAGAGCCCAGGGACACCCATAGGGGTCTGGTATCCGTAAATCCGCCGGATCCGGGACCACACGAGCGAGGGGGAGACATGGGAGCCCAAGGATGAGACATACCTCTCCCAGCACTCCTGCTTACGCCGTGCAATAAGACGACGGGCGAAGGCACGGAGCCTCTTAAAGGTGATGAGGGTCTCAAGAGACGGGTGCCGCCTATGACGCTGGAGAGCCCGCCGACGGTCGCGAATAGCCTCAGCAACCTCTGGCGACCACCAGGGTACAGCCCTCCTCCGAGGGTGGCCAGAAGAACGGGGGATGGCAGCCTCGGCTGCTGAAATGATGGACGTGGTTAAAACACGCACCACCTCGTCAATGTCACCCTGTGGGGGAGACTCAATGGTTGCAGCGGAAGTAAAAGCTGGCCAGTCAGCCCTGTGGAGAGCCCAGCGGGGCAAGCGCCCAGAAGAATGACACTGGGGCAGTGACAAATATATGGGAAAATGGTCACTACCACACAGGTCAGGATGCACTCGCCAGTGGAGGGATGGGACAAGTCCAGGGCTGCAAATAGAGAGATCGATGGCCGAGAACGAGCCATGGGCCACACTGAAATGCGTGGGAGCACCGGTGTTCAAGAGGCTAAGGTCGAGCTGAGCCAACACATGCTCCACGGCCCGACCACGATCATCGGAGACAGTCCCACCCCATAGAGGGTTGTGGGCATTGAAATCGCCCAGCAGCAAGAAAGGTGGCGGCAGTTGGGCTATCAGAGCAGCCAGGACATGCTGCGCGACAGCACCATCAGGTGGAAGGTAAATACTGCAGACGGTAATAGCCTGTGGCGTCCACACCCGAACAGCGACAGCCTCTAAAGCTGTTTGTAGAGGTACAAACTCGCTGTGAAGAGAGTTAAGGACATATATGCAGACGCCACCAGACACCCTTTCATAAGCTGGCCGGTTCTTAAAATAACCCTGATAGCCACAGAGGGCGGGGGTTCGCATTGCTGGAAACCAAGTTTCCTGCAGAGCAATGCAAAGGAAAGGATGACGGCTGATAAGTTGGCGGAGCTCAGCTAGATGGTGGAAGAAACCGCTGCAGTTCCACTGGAGGATGGTATTAGCCATGGATGGGAAAGGCGTGAAGGGATTGGGGAGGCAGATTACGCCTCCGGGGCCCCTGCTGCTACTGAGTCACCACCTGCACAACAGCTATCTATTGCATCCGAGGGACTGGCGAGATCCATGTCCTCAGTGGACGCCAGAATCTCCACCTCATCCTCAGACGCAGAGCTTGTAGGAAGCGGTGGAATGGGTGCCACCGCAATGTCGGTAGCCTTGGGGAGTTTCTTCTTCTTCTGCTTCTCGCACTGCGCCTTGGGTGGTTCAGGCTGGGAGGGCGTCACTGGGTCAGTCTCAGGGACAGATGATGACCGTGTGTCCCAACGACCAGGGACTGGCGGTTGTTTGAGCCACTTGTGGCTGTCGGCTTTGGAACCGGTCGGAATGTGCGAAGGGAGGTCCCCAAGGGATCCCTTCCTTATGAGAGTAGCCGAAGAAGTCTTACGCTTCTCCGGCTGGGAAGGGGGGACTGATGTCCCCGATGGTTGGGGGGGTGTTGCTCCTGAAGTAGATGGAGCAGGAGCAACAGGAGGTTTAGTGCCCCCCACCATCAAGGGGGCAGGTGTGGGACTTCGACTCTGAGAGCTGACGGGAGCGGATGGAAATGTAGAAGGAGTGACAGTTGCGGCATAAGAAGTTGTCATGCGCACCGGATGAAGCCGATCATATTTCCGCTTCGCCTCAGTGTACGTCAGGCGGTCAAGAGTCTTGATTTCCATGATCTTCCGCTCCTTCTGCAGAATCGGACAGTCTGGCGAGCAAGGCGGATGGTGCGCACCACAGTTCACACAGATTGGAGGCGGCGCACAGGGATGGTCAGGATGGGAAGGTCGACCGCAATCGCGACAGACGAGGTCGGAAGCACAGCGTGAAGACATGTGGCCGAACTTCCAACACTTGAAGCACCGCATCGGGGGAGGGATATACGGCTTGACATCACAACGGTACACCATCACCTTGACCTTCTCAGGTAACGTGTCACCCTCGAAGGCCAAGATGAAGGCACCGGTGGCAACTTGACGATCCCTCGGACCCCGGTGGACGCGGCGGACGAAATGGACACCTCGGCGCTCCAAGTTGGCGCGCAGCTCGTCGTCGGACTGTAAAAGGAGATCCCTGTGAAAGATAATGCCCTGGACCATGTTCAGACTCTTATGGGGCGTGATAGTGACAGAGACATCCCCCAGCTTAGTACAAGCGAGTAAGGCTCGTGACTGGGTAGAGGATGCCGTTTTTATCAACACCGATCTAGACCACATCTCGGACAAGCCCTCCACCTCCCCGAACTTGTCCTCTAAATGTTCAACAAAGAACTGAGGCTTCACAGACACAAACGAGTCCCCGTCAGCTCTGGTACAGACGAGATACCGGGGCGAGTATCTTTCGCTCTCATTCACAGCCTTTCGTTCCTTCCATGGTGTGGCCAGGGAGGGGAACGATTTGGGGTCATACACATTAGCCTTAAAGTGAGCTTTGGAACGCTTAGAGACTGCTGACGGCTGGCCGCCAGCGACAGATGATGTACCACGCTTCATTGCGGGTCATCCGCCCTGATGCCACCTACTCCGACCAAGGGCCCTCCCCACGGGCGCCACCCAGCAAAGGCCACCTGGCAGGATGGCCATTGCCGGGAGTCCCGATGCCCCAGGGCGATGGGCATCTACTCCTTGGCATACGTGGGGAGTGAACGGCGCAGGCATCAGTAGAGCGATCCCTGTGTTGTCAGGGGGCTACAACCAAGAGGGTACATGGCGGCCCCACCACAACGGACTGGCTACCGTGCTGGATCTTAGGTGCAAAAATGGCCAAGGTCGTCGTCGCAGTTAAAAGAAACACTGCAGAGTGCAGTGTGGTAATCGCCCAAGAGATCGAAAACGAGCGGGACACCATTGCAACGACGAGAAAGACGGCTAAAGGTCTAATTGCACGACGGATACAATGCACCATGAAAGGCGCCCTTCCCCAAGTGGCTCGCTCTTCGGAATAATTTAGAAAGATGGAGGTCAAACCCGAGAGGGGACCATCACATAAGGCCGAAACATGCGAGACTCCTTTTAGTCGCCTCTTACGACAGGCAGGAATACCGCGAGACTATTCTAACCCCCAAACCCGCAGGGAGCGGAGATGAGGGCATGAGGCCTGCAGATATCAATCGCGGCGAAATTTCCGTGTCGAAATTTCAATCGGAAGTTGGGAGGATGGCTGGAAACATGTTGTGGTACGTCAGAAACCACCTATTGGGCTCCCAGAAGAGATTAAATGAGCTAACAGCAACTTCGTTAATCTCCTCAATATAAGCTGTTGCGGAGATCCTAGTATTTAATAGCGACGCAAATTGTATAACTCATCGGCAAAGGAAGAGTGCTACGGTTACAGAGAACAGACAGTAGTGCATCGGAAACACGCCACTGGAGCCCCAGGAGAGCTGCCATGTAGCGACCACAGCCCTGCAAGCCTCTTGCGGAGAAGAAGGCATGAGGCTTCCAGTGATCAATCGCGACGAAATTTCCGTGTCCCAATTTCGATCGGAAAGTGGGAGGATGGCTGGAAACATAATGTGGTACGTCAGAAACCACCTATTGGGCTCCCAGAAGAGATTAAATGAGCCAACAGCAACTTTGTTAATCTCCTCAATATAAGTCGTTATGGCGATCCTAGTATTTAATAGCGACGCAAACTGTATAACTGATCGGCAATGGGAGAGTGCTACAGTAACAGAAGACAGACACTGGCGCATCGGATACATGCCACTGGAGCCCCAGGAAAACTGCCATGTGGCGACCACAGCCTTGCAAGCCTCTTGCGGAGAAGAGGGAATGAGGCTTCGAGATATCAATCGCGACGAAACTTCTGTGCCACCATCTCAATGGGACGGTGGGAGGATGGCAGGAATCATTCTGTGGTTCGTCAGAAACGACCTATTGCGCTCCCATAAAAGATTGAATGAGCCAACAGCAACTTGATAAACTCCTCAATATAAGTCGTTATGGAGATCCTAGTATTTAATAGCGACGCAAATTGAAGAACTGATCGACATTGGAAGAGTGCTACGGTTACAGAAAAACGACAGTGGTGAATCGGATACATGAAACTGGTGTCCCAGGAGTGCTGCCATGTTGCGACGACAGCCGTGCCAATCTCTTGCGGAGAAGAGGGTATGAGGCCTCCAGATATCATACGCGACGAATTTTCTGTGCCACCATCTCCATGGGACAGTGGGAGGATGGCACGAATCGTTCTGTGCTACGTCAGAAACCACCTATTGGGCTCCCAAAAGAATTTATATGCGCCAACAGCAACTTTGTGAATCTCCTCAATATAAGTCGTTATTGAGATCCTAGTACTTAATAGCGACGCAAACTCTATAACTCATCGGCAATGGGACAGTGCTACGGAAACAGAAATCAGACAGTGGTGCATCGGATACATGCCACTGGAGCCCCAGGAGACCTGCCATGTGGCGACAACAGCCTTGCTAATCTGTCACGGAGAAGAGGGCATGAGGCCTCCAGATATCAATCGCGACGAAATTTCCGTGCAACAATTTCAATCGGAAGATGGGCGGATGGCTTGGAACATTTTGTGGTACGTCAGAAACCACCTATTGGGCTCCCAGAAGAGATTAAATGTGCCAACAGCAACTTTGTTAGTCTCCTCAATATAAGTCGTTATGGAGATCCTAGTATTTAATAGCGACGCAAACTGTACAACTCATCGGCAATGGGAGAGTGCTACGGTTACGGAAAACAGACAGTGGTGCATCGGATACATGCCACTGGAGCCCCAGGAGAGCTGCCATGTGGCGACAACAACCTTGCTAATCTCTTGCGTAGAAGAGGGAATGAGGCTTCCAGTTATCAATCGCGACGAAATTTCTGTGCCACCATCTAAATGGGACGGTGGGAGGATGGCAAGATACTTTCTGTGGTACGTCAGAAACCACCTATTTGGCGCCCAGAAGAGACTAAATGAGCCAACAGCAACTTTGTTGATCTCCTCAATATAAGTCGTTATGGAGATCCTAGTATTTAATACCGACGCAAACTGTATAACACATCGGCAATGGGAGAGTTCTACGGTAACGGAAAACAGACAGTGGTGCATCGGATACATGCCACTGGAGCCCCAAGAGAGCTGCCATGTGGCGACAACAGCCTTGCTAATGTTTTGCGGAGAAGAGGGCATGAGGCCTCCAGATATCAATCGCGACGAAATTCCTGTGCCACCATTTCAATGGGACGGTGGGAGGATGGCAGGATTCATTGTGTGGTACGTCAGTAACCACCTACTGGGCTCCCAGAAGAGATTAAATAAGCCAAAAGCAACTTTGTTAATCTCCTCAATATAAGTCGTTATGGAGAACCTAGTACTTAATAGCGACGCAATTGTATAACGCATTGCCTTTGGAAGAGTGCTACAGTTACAGAAAACAGACAGTGGTGCATCGGATACATCCCACTAGAGCCCCAGGAGAGCTGCCATGTGGCGATAACAACCTCGCTAATCTCTTGCGGAGAAGAGGGATTGAGGCCTCCAGATATCAATCGCGACGACATTTCTGTGTCATCATCTCAACGAGACGCTGGGAGGATGGCAGGAATCATTATGTGGTACGTCAGAAACCACCTATTGGGCTCCCAGAAGAGATTGAATAAGCCAACAGCAACTTTGTGAATCTCCTCAATACAAGTCGTTCTGGAGATCCTAGTATTTAATAGCGACGCAAACTCTATGACTCATCAGCAATGGGGCAGTGCTACGGAAACAGATATCAGACAGTGGTGCATCGGATACATGCCACTGGAGCCGCAGGAGAGCTGCCATGTGGCGACAACAGCCTTGCTAATCTGTTGCGGAGAAGAGGGCATGAGGCCTCCAGATATCAATCGCGACGAAATTTCCGTGTAACAATTTCAATCGGAAGATGGGAGGATTGCTTGGAACATATTGTGGTACGTCAGAAACCACCTATTGGGCTCCCAGAAGAGATTAAATGTCCCAACAGCAACTTTGTTAGTCTCCTCATTATAAGTCGTTATGGAGATCCTAGTATTTAGTAGCTACGCAAACTGTATATCTCATCGGCAATGGGAGGGTGCTACGGTAACAGAAAACAGACAGTGGTGCATCAGATACATGCCATTGGAGACCCAGGAGAGCTGCCATGTGGCGATAACAACCTTGCTAATCTCTTGATGAGAAGAGGGCATGAAGCCTCCGGATATCAATCGCGGCGAAATTTCTGTACCACCATCTCAATGAGACGGTGGGAGGATGGAAGGATTCATTCTGTGGTACGTCAGAAACCACCTATTTGGCTCCCAGAAGGGATTAACTGAGCCAACAGCAACTTTGTTAATCTCCTCAATATAAGTCGTTATGGAGATCCTAGTATTTAATAGCGACGCAAACTGTATAACTCATCGGCAATGGTAGTGGGCTACGGTAACAGAAAAAGAGACAGTGGTGCATTGGATACATGTCACTGGAGCCCCAGGAGAGTTGCCATGTGGCGACAACAGCCTTGCTAATCTCTTGCAGAGAGAAGGGCATGAGGCCTCCAGATATTAATCGCGACGAAAATTCTGTGCCACCATCTCAATGGAACGTTGGGAGGAATGCCGGAGTCATTCTGTGGTACGTCAGAAACCACCTACTGGGCTCCCAGAAGACATTAAATGAGCCAACAGCAACTTTGTTAATCTCCTCAATTTAAGTCGTTATGGAGATCCTAGTATTTAATAGCGACGCAAACTGTACAATTCTTCGGCAATGGGAGAGTGCTACGGTAACAGAGAACAGACAGTGGTGCATCGGATACATGCCACTGGATTCCTAGGAGAGCTGCCATGTGGCGAGCACAGCCTTGCTAGGAACTTGGTTAGAAGAGGGCATGAGGCCTCCAGATATCAATCGCCACGAAATTTCTATGCCACCATCTCAATGGGACGGTGGCAGGATGGCAGGAATTATTCTGTGGTACGTCACAAACCACCTATTAGGCTCCCAGAAGAAATTAAATGAGCTAACGCAACTATGTTAATGTCCTCAATATAAGCTGTTATGGAGATCCTAGTATTTAATAGCGACGCAAATTGTTTAACTAATCCGCATTCGACGAGTGCTACGATTACAGAAAACAGACATTGGTGCATCGGATACATGCCACTGGAGTCCCAGGAGAGCTGCCATGTGGCGACCACAGCCTTGCTAGGATCTTGCGGGGAAGAGGGCATGAGGCCACTAGATATCAATCGCGACGAAATTTCTGTGCCACCATCTCAATGGGACGGTGGGAGGAAGGCAGGGATCATTCTGTGGTACGTCACAAAACACCTATTGGGCTCCAAGAAGAGATAAAATGAGCCAACAGCAACTTTGTTAATCTCCTCAATATAAGCTGTTATGGAGATCCTAGTATTTAATAGCGACGCAAACTTTATAACTCATCGGCATTGGAAGAGTTCTACGGTAACAGAAAGCAGACAGTGGTGCATCGGATACATGCCACTGGAGTCCCAGGAGAGCTGCCATGTGGCGACCACAGCCTTGCTAGGATCTTGCGGGGAAGAGGGCATGGGGCCACTAGATATCAATCGCGACGAAATTTCTGTGCCACCATCTCAATGGGACGGTGGGAGGAAGGCAGGGATCATTCTGTGGTACGTCACAAAACACCTATTGGGCTCCAAGAAGAGATAAAATGAGCCAACAGCAACTTTGTTAATCTCCTCAATATAAGCTGTTATGGAGATCCTAGTATGTAATAGCGACGCAAACTTTATAACTCATCGGCATTGGAAGAGTTCTACGGTAACAGAAAGCAGACAGTGGTGCATCGGATACATGCCACTGGAGTCCCAGGAGAGCTGCCATGTGGCGACCACAGCCTTGCTAGGATCTTGCGGGGAAGAGGGCATGAGGCCACTAGATATCAATCGCGACGAAATTTCTGTGCCACCATCTCAATGGGACGGTGGGAGGAAGGCAGGGATCATTCTGTGGTACGTCACAAAACACCTATTGGGCTCCAAGAAGAGATAAAATGAGCCAACAGCAACTTTGTTAATCTCCTCAATATAAGCTGTTATGGAGATCCTAGTATTTAATAGCGACGCAAACTTTATAACTCATCGGCATTGGAAGAGTTCTACGGTAACAGAAAGCAGACAGTGGTGCATCGGATACATGCCACTGGAGTCCCAGGAGAGCTGCCATGTGGCGACCACAGCCTTGCTAGGATCTTGCGGGGAAGAGGGCATGAGGCCACTAGATATCAATCGCGACGAAATTTCTGTGCCACCATCTCAATGGGACGGTGGGAGGAAGGCAGGGATCATTCTGTGGTACGTCACAAAACACCTATTGGGCTCCAAGAAGAGATAAAATGAGCCAACAGCAACTTTGTTAATCTCCTCAATATAAGCTGTTATGGAGATCCTAGTATGTAATAGCGACGCAAACTTTATAACTCATCGGCATTGGAAGAGTTCTACGGTAACAGAAAGCAGACAGTGGTGCATCGGATACATGCCACTGGAGTCCCAGGAGAGCTGCCATGTGGCGACCACAGCCTTGCTAGGATCTTGCGGGGAAGAGGGCATGAGGCCACTAGATATCAATCGCGACGAAATTTCTGTGCCACCATCTCAATGGGACGGTGGGAGGAAGGCAGGGATCATTCTGTGGTACGTCACAAAACACCTATTGGGCTCCAAGAAGAGATAAAATGAGCCAACAGCAACTTTGTTAATCTCCTCAATATAAGCTGTTATGGAGATCCTAGTATTTAATAGCGACGCAAACTTTATAACTCATCGGCATTGGAAGAGTTCTACGGTAACAGAAAGCAGACAGTGGTGCATCGGATACATGCCACTGGAGTCCCAGGAGAGCTGCCATGTGGCGACCACAGCCTTGCTAGGATCTTGCGGGGAAGAGGGCATGAGGCCACTAGATATCAATCGCGACGAAATTTCTGTGCCACCATCTCAATGGGACGGTGGGAGGAAGGCAGGGATCATTCTGTGGTACGTCACAAAACACCTATTGGGCTCCAAGAAGAGATAAAATGAGCCAACAGCAACTTTGTTAATCTCCTCAATATAAGCTGTTATGGAGATCCTAGTATTTAATAGCGACGCAAACTTTATAACTCATCGGCATTGGAAGAGTTCTACGGTAACAGAAAGCAGACAGTGGTGCATCGGATACATGCCACTGGAGTCCCAGGAGAGCTGCCATGTGGCGACCACAGCCTTGCTAGGATCTTGCGGGGAAGAGGGCATGAGGCCACTAGATATCAATCGCGACGAAATTTCTGTGCCACCATCTCAATGGGACGGTGGGAGGAAGGCAGGGATCATTCTGTGGTACGTCACAAAACACCTATTGGGCTCCAAGAAGAGATAAAATGAGCCAACAGCAACTTTGTTAATCTCCTCAATATAAGCTGTTATGGAGATCCTAGTATTTAATAGCGACGCAAATTGTTTAAGTAATCCGCATTCGACGAGTGCTACGATTACAGAAAACAGACAGTGGTGCATCTGATACATGCCACTGGAGTCCCAGGAGAGCTGCCATGTGGCGACCACAGCCTTGCTAGGATCTTGCGGGGAAGAGGGCATGAGGCCACTAGATATCAATCGCGACGAAATTTCTGTGCCACCATCTCAATGGGACGGTGGGAGGAAGGCAGGGATCATTCTGTGGTACGTCACAAAACACCTATTGGGCTCCAAGAAGAGATAAAATGAGCCAACAGCAACTTTGTTAATCTCCTCAATATAAGCTGTTATGGAGATCCTAGTATTTAATAGCGACGCAAATTGTTTAAGTAATCCGCATTCGACGAGTGCTACGATTACAGAAAACAGACAGTGGTGCATCTGATACATGCCACTGGAGTCCCAGGAGAGCTGCCATGTGGCGACCACAGCCTTGCTAGGATCTTGCGGGGAAGAGGGCATGAGGCCACTAGATATCAATCGCGACGAAATTTCTGTGCCACCATCTCAATGGGACGGTGGGAGGAAGGCAGGGATCATTCTGTGGTACGTCACAAAACACCTATTGGGCTCCAAGAAGAGATAAAATGAGCCAACAGCAACTTTGTTAATCTCCTCAATATAAGCTGTTATGGAGATCCTAGTATTTAATAGCGACGCAAATTGTTTAAGTAATCCGCATTCGACGAGTGCTACGATTACAGAAAACAGACAGTGGTGCATCTGATACATGCCACTGGAGTCCCAGGAGAGCTGCCATGTGGCGACCACAGCCTTGCTAGGATCTTGCGGGGAAGAGGGCATGAGGCCACTAGATATCAATCGCGACGAAATTTCTGTGCCACCATCTCAATGGGACGGTGGGAGGAAGGCAGGGATCATTCTGTGGTACGTCACAAAACACCTATTGGGCTCCAAGAAGAGATAAAATGAGCCAACAGCAACTTTGTTAATCTCCTCAATATAAGCTGTTATGGAGATCCTAGTATTTAATAGCGACGCAAACTTTATAACTCATCGGCATTGGAAGAGTTCTACGGTAACAGAAAGCAGACAGTGGTGCATCGGATACATGCCACTGGAGTCCCAGGAGAGCTGCCATGTGGCGACCACAGCCTTGCTAGGATCTTGCGGGGAAGAGGGCATGAGGCCACTAGATATCAATCGCGACGAAATTTCTGTGCCACCATCTCAATGGGACGGTGGGAGGAAGGCAGGGATCATTCTGTGGTACGTCACAAAACACCTATTGGGCTCCAAGAAGAGATAAAATGAGCCAACAGCAACTTTGTTAATCTCCTCAATATAAGCTGTTATGGAGATCCTAGTATTTAATAGCGACGCAAATTGTTTAAGTAATCCGCATTCGACGAGTGCTACGATTACAGAAAGCATACAGTGGTGCATCGGATACATGCCACTGGAGTCCCAGGAGAGCTGCCATGTGGCGACCACAGCCTTGCTAGGATCTTGCGGGGAAGAGGGCATGAGGCCACTAGATATCAATCGCGACGAAATTTCTGTGCCACCATCTCAATGGGACGGTGGGAGGAAGGCAGGGATCATTCTGTGGTACGTCACAAAACACCTATTGGGCTCCAAGAAGAGATAAAATGAGCCAACAGCAACTTTGTTAATCTCCTCAATATAAGCTGTTATGGAGATCCTAGTATTTAATAGCGACGCAAATTGTTTAAGTAATCCGCATTCGACGAGTGCTACGATTACAGAAAACAGACAGTGGTGCATCTGATACATGCCACTGGAGTCCCAGGAGAGCTGCCATGTGGCGACCACAGCCTTGCTAGGATCTTGCGGGGAAGAGGGCATGAGGCCACTAGATATCAATCGCGACGAAATTTCTGTGCCACCATCTCAATGGGACGGTGGGAGGAAGGCAGGGATCATTCTGTGGTACGTCACAAAACACCTATTGGGCTCCAAGAAGAGATAAAATGAGCCAACAGCAACTTTGTTAAACTCCTCAATATAAGCTGTTATGGAGATCCTAGTATTTAATAGCGACGCAAACTTTATAACTCATCGGCATTGGAAGAGTTCTACGGTAACAGAAAGCAGACAGTGGTGCATCGGATACATGCCACTGGAGTCCCAGGAGAGCTGCCATGTGGCGACCACAGCCTTGCTAGGATCTTGCGGGGAAGAGGGCATGAGGCCACTAGATATCAATCGCGACGAAATTTCTGTGCCACCATCTCAATGGGACGGTGGGAGGAAGGCAGGGATCATTCTGTGGTACGTCACAAAACACCTATTGGGCTCCAAGAAGAGATAAAATGAGCCAACAGCAACTTTGTTAATCTCCTCAATATAAGCTGTTATGGAGATCCTAGTATTTAATAGCGACGCAAACTTTATAACTCATCGGCATTGGAAGAGTTCTACGGTAACAGAAAGCAGACAGTGGTGCATCGGATACATGCCACTGGAGTCCCAGGAGAGCTGCCATGTGGCGACCACAGCCTTGCTAGGATCTTGCGGGGAAGAGGGCATGAGGCCACTAGATATCAATCGCGACGAAATTTCTGTGCCACCATCTCAATGGGACGGTGGGAGGAAGGCAGGGATCATTCTGTGGTACGTCACAAAACACCTATTGGGCTCCAAGAAGAGATAAAATGAGCCAACAGCAACTTTGTTAATCTCCTCAATATAAGCTGTTATGGAGATCCTAGTATTTAATAGCGACGCAAACTTTATAACTCATCGGCATTGGAAGAGTTCTACGGTAACAGAAAGCAGACAGTGGTGCATCTGATACATGCCACTGGAGTCCCAGGAGTGCTGCCATGTGGCGACCACAGCCTTGCTAGGATCTTGCGGGGAAGAGGGCATGAGGCCACTAGATATCAATCGCTACGAAATTTCTGTGCCACCATCTCAATGGGACGGTGGGAGGAAGGCAGGGATCATTCTGTGGTACGTCACAAAACACCTATTGGGCTCCAAGAAGAGATAAAATGAGCCAACAGCAACTTTGTTAATCTCCTCAATATAAGCTGTTATGGAGATCCTAGTATTTAATAGCGACGCAAACTTTATAACTCATCGGCATTGGAAGAGTTCTACGGTAACAGAAAGCAGACAGTGGTGCATCGGATACATGCCACTGGAGTCCCAGGAGAGCTGCCATGTGGCGACCACAGCCTTGCTAGGATCTTGCGGGGAAGAGGGCATGAGGCCACTAGATATCAATCGCGACGAAATTTCTGTGCCACCATCTCAATGGGACGGTGGGAGGAAGGCAGGGATCATTCTGTGGTACGTCACAAAACACCTATTGGGCTCCAAGAAGAGATAAAATGAGCCAACAGCAACTTTGTTAATCTCCTCAATATAAGCTGTTATGGAGATCCTAGTATTTAATAGCGACGCAAACTTTATAACTCATCGGCATTGGAAGAGTTCTACGGTAACAGAAAGCAGACAGTGGTGCATCGGATACATGCCACTGGAGTCCCAGGAGAGCTGCCATGTGGCGACCACAGCCTTGCTAGGATCTTGCGGGGAAGAGGGCATGAGGCCACTAGATATCAATCGCGACGAAATTTCTGTGCCACCATCTCAATGGGACGGTGGGAGGAAGGCAGGGATCATTCTGTGGTACGTCACAAAACACCTATTGGGCTCCAAGAAGAGATAAAATGAGCCAACAGCAACTTTGTTAATCTCCTCAATATAAGCTGTTATGGAGATCCTAGTATTTAATAGCGACGCAAACTTTATAACTCATCGGCATTGGAAGAGTTCTACGGTAACAGAAAGCAGACAGTGGTGCATCGGATACATGCCACTGGAGTCCTAGGAGAGCTGCCATGTGGCGACCACAGCCTTGCTAGGATCTTGCGGGGAAGAGGGCATGAGGCCACTAGATATCAATCGCGACGAAATTTCTGTGCCACCATCTCAATGGGACGGTGGGAGGAAGGCAGGGATCATTCTGTGGTACGTCACAAAACACCTATTGGGCTCCAAGAAGAGATAAAATGAGCCAACAGCAACTTTGTTAATCTCCTCAATATAAGCTGTTATGGAGATCCTAGTATTTAATAGCGACGCAAACTTTATAACTCATCGGCATTGGAAGAGTTCTACGGTAACAGAAAGCAGACAGTGGTGCATCTGATACATGCCACTGGAGTCCCAGGAGTGCTGCCATGTGGCGACCACAGCCTTGCTAGGATCTTGCGGGGAAGAGGGCATGAGGCCACTAGATATCAATCGCTACGAAATTTCTGTGCCACCATCTCAATGGGACGGTGGGAGGAAGGCAGGGATCATTCTGTGGTACGTCACAAAACACCTATTGGGCTCCAAGAAGAGATAAAATGAGCCAACAGCAACTTTGTTAATCTCCTCAATATAAGCTGTTATGGAGATCCTAGTATTTAATAGCGACGCAAACTTTATAACTCATCGGCATTGGAAGAGTTCTACGGTAACAGAAAGCAGACAGTGGTGCATCGGATACATGCCACTGGAGTCCCAGGAGAGCTGCCATGTGGCGACCACAGCCTTGCTAGGATCTTGCGGGGAAGAGGGCATGAGGCCACTAGATATCAATCGCGACGAAATTTCTGTGCCACCATCTCAATGGGACGGTGGGAGGAAGGCAGGGATCATTCTGTGGTACGTCACAAAACACCTATTGGGCTCCAAGAAGAGATAAAATGAGCCAACAGCAACTTTGTTAATCTCCTCAATATAAGCTGTTATGGAGATCCTAGTATTTAATAGCGACGCAAATTGTTTAAGTAATCCGCATTCGACGAGTGCTACGATTACAGAAAACAGACAGTGGTGCATCTGATACATGCCACTGGAGTCCCAGGAGAGCAGCCATGTGGCGACCACAGCCTTGCTAGGATCTTGCGGGGAAGAGGGCATGAGGCCACTAGATATCAATCGCGACGAAATTTCTGTGCCACCATCTCAATGGGACGGTGGGAGGAAGGCAGGGATCATTCTGTGGTACGTCACAAAACACCTATTGGGCTCCAAGAAGAGATAAAATGAGCCAACAGCAACTTTGTTAATCTCCTCAATATAAGCTGTTATGGAGATCCTAGTATTTAATAGCGACGCAAATTGTTTAAGTAATCCGCATTCGACGAGTGCTACGATTACAGAAAACAGACAGTGGTGCATCTGATACATGCCACTGGAGTCCCAGGAGAGCTGCCATGTGGCGACCACAGCCTTGCTAGGATCTTGCGGGGAAGAGGGCATGAGGCCACTAGATATCAATCGCGACGAAATTTCTGTGCCACCATCTCAATGGGACGGTGGGAGGAAGGCAGGGATCATTCTGTGGTACGTCACAAAACACCTATTGGGCTCCAAGAAGAGATAAAATGAGCCAACAGCAACTTTGTTAAACTCCTCAATATAAGCTGTTATGGAGATCCTAGTATTTAATAGCGACGCAAACTTTATAACTCATCGGCATTGGAAGAGTTCTACGGTAACAGAAAGCAGACAGTGGTGCATCGGATACATGCCACTGGAGTCCCAGGAGAGCTGCCATGTGGCGACCACAGCCTTGCTAGGATCTTGCGGGGAAGAGGGCATGAGGCCACTAGATATCAATCGCGACGAAATTTCTGTGCCACCATCTCAATGGGACGGTGGGAGGAAGGCAGGGATCATTCTGTGGTACGTCACAAAACACCTATTGGGCTCCAAGAAGAGATAAAATGAGCCAACAGCAACTTTGTTAATCTCCTCAATATAAGCTGTTATGGAGATCCTAGTATTTAATAGCGACGCAAATTGTTTAAGTAATCCGCATTCGACGAGTGCTACGATTACAGAAAACAGACAGTGGTGCATCTGATACATGCCACTGGAGTCCCAGGAGAGCTGCCATGTGGCGACCACAGCCTTGCTAGGATCTTGCGGGGAAGAGGGCATGAGGCCACTAGATATCAATCGCGACGAAATTTCTGTGCCACCATCTCAATGGGACGGTGGGAGGAAGGCAGGGATCATTCTGTGGTACGTCACAAAACACCTATTGGGCTCCAAGAAGAGATAAAATGAGCCAACAGCAACTTTGTTAATCTCCTCAATATAAGCTGTTATGGAGATCCTAGTATTTAATAGCGACGCAAACTTTATAACTCATCGGCATTGGAAGAGTTCTACGGTAACAGAAAGCAGACAGTGGTGCATCGGATACATGCCACTGGAGTCCCAGGAGTGCTGCCATGTGGCGACCACAGCCTTGCTAGGATCTTGCGGGGAAGAGGGCATGAGGCCACTAGATATCAATCGCTACGAAATTTCTGTGCCACCATCTCAATGGGACGGTGGGAGGAAGGCAGGGATCATTCTGTGGTACGTCACAAAACACCTATTGGGCTCCAAGAAGAGATAAAATGAGCCAACAGCAACTTTGTTAATCTCCTCAATATAAGCTGTTATGGAGATCCTAGTATTTAATAGCGACGCAAACTTTATAACTCATCGGCATTGGAAGAGTTCTACGGTAACAGAAAGCAGACAGTGGTGCATCGGATACATGCCACTGGAGTCCCAGGAGAGCTGCCATGTGGCGACCACAGCCTTGCTAGGATCTTGCGGGGAAGAGGGCATGAGGCCACTAGATATCAATCGCGACGAAATTTCTGTGCCACCATCTCAATGGGACGGTGGGAGGAAGGCAGGGATCATTCTGTGGTACGTCACAAAACACCTATTGGGCTCCAAGAAGAGATAAAATGAGCCAACAGCAACTTTGTTAATCTCCTCAATATAAGCTGTTATGGAGATCCTAGTATTTAATAGCGACGCAAACTTTATAACTCATCGGCATTGGAAGAGTTCTACGGTAACAGAAAGCAGACAGTGGTGCATCGGATACATGCCACTGGAGTCCCAGGAGAGCTGCCATGTGGCGACCACAGCCTTGCTAGGATCTTGCGGGGAAGAGGGCATGAGGCCACTAGATATCAATCGCGACGAAATTTCTGTGCCACCATCTCAATGGGACGGTGGGAGGAAGGCAGGGATCATTCTGTGGTACGTCACAAAACACCTATTGGGCTCCAAGAAGAGATAAAATGAGCCAACAGCAACTTTGTTAATCTCCTCAATATAAGCTGTTATGGAGATCCTAGTATTTAATAGCGACGCAAACTTTATAACTCATCGGCATTGGAAGAGTTCTACGGTAACAGAAAGCAGACAGTGGTGCATCTGATACATGCCACTGGAGTCCCAGGAGTGCTGCCATGTGGCGACCACAGCCTTGCTAGGATCTTGCGGGGAAGAGGGCATGAGGCCACTAGATATCAATCGCTACGAAATTTCTGTGCCACCATCTCAATGGGACGGTGGGAGGAAGGCAGGGATCATTCTGTGGTACGTCACAAAACACCTATTGGGCTCCAAGAAGAGATAAAATGAGCCAACAGCAACTTTGTTAATCTCCTCAATATAAGCTGTTATGGAGATCCTAGTATTTAATAGCGACGCAAACTTTATAACTCATCGGCATTGGAAGAGTTCTACGGTAACAGAAAGCAGACAGTGGTGCATCGGATACATGCCACTGGAGTCCCAGGAGAGCTGCCATGTGGCGACCACAGCCTTGCTAGGATCTTGCGGGGAAGAGGGCATGAGGCCACTAGATATCAATCGCGACGAAATTTCTGTGCCACCATCTCAATGGGACGGTGGGAGGAAGGCAGGGATCATTCTGTGGTACGTCACAAAACACCTATTGGGCTCCAAGAAGAGATAAAATGAGCCAACAGCAACTTTGTTAATCTCCTCAATATAAGCTGTTATGGAGATCCTAGTATTTAATAGCGACGCAAACTTTATAACTCATCGGCATTGGAAGAGTTCTACGGTAACAGAAAGCAGACAGTGGTGCATCGGATACATGCCACTGGAGTCCCAGGAGAGCTGCCATGTGGCGACCACAGCCTTGCTAGGATCTTGCGGGGAAGAGGGCATGAGGCCACTAGATATCAATCGCGACGAAATTTCTGTGCCACCATCTCAATGGGACGGTGGGAGGAAGGCAGGGATCATTCTGTGGTACGTCACAAAACACCTATTGGGCTCCAAGAAGAGATAAAATGAGCCAACAGCAACTTTGTTAATCTCCTCAATATAAGCTGTTATGGAGATCCTAGTATTTAATAGCGACGCAAACTTTATAACTCATCGGCATTGGAAGAGTTCTACGGTAACAGAAAGCAGACAGTGGTGCATCGGATACATGCCACTGGAGTCCCAGGAGAGCTGCCATGTGGCGACCACAGCCTTGCTAGGATCTTGCGGGGAAGAGGGCATGAGGCCACTAGATATCAATCGCGACGAAATTTCTGTGCCACCATCTCAATGGGACGGTGGGAGGAAGGCAGGGATCATTCTGTGGTACGTCACAAAACACCTATTGGGCTCCAAGAAGAGATAAAATGAGCCAACAGCAACTTTGTTAATCTCCTCAATATAAGCTGTTATGGAGATCCTAGTATTTAATAGCGACGCAAACTTTATAACTCATCGGCATTGGAAGAGTTCTACGGTAACAGAAAGCAGACAGTGGTGCATCTGATACATGCCACTGGAGTCCCAGGAGTGCTGCCATGTGGCGACCACAGCCTTGCTAGGATCTTGCGGGGAAGAGGGCATGAGGCCACTAGATATCAATCGCTACGAAATTTCTGTGCCACCATCTCAATGGGACGGTGGGAGGAAGGCAGGGATCATTCTGTGGTACGTCACAAAACACCTATTGGGCTCCAAGAAGAGATAAAATGAGCCAACAGCAACTTTGTTAATCTCCTCAATATAAGCTGTTATGGAGATCCTAGTATTTAATAGCGACGCAAACTTTATAACTCATCGGCATTGGAAGAGTTCTACGGTAACAGAAAGCAGACAGTGGTGCATCGGATACATGCCACTGGAGTCCCAGGAGAGCTGCCATGTGGCGACCACAGCCTTGCTAGGATCTTGCGGGGAAGAGGGCATGAGGCCACTAGATATCAATCGCGACGAAATTTCTGTGCCACCATCTCAATGGGACGGTGGGAGGAAGGCAGGGATCATTCTGTGGTACGTCACAAAACACCTATTGGGCTCCAAGAAGAGATAAAATGAGCCAACAGCAACTTTGTTAATCTCCTCAATATAAGCTGTTATGGAGATCCTAGTATTTAATAGCGACGCAAATTGTTTAAGTAATCCGCATTCGACGAGTGCTACGATTACAGAAAACAGACAGTGGTGCATCTGATACATGCCACTGGAGTCCCAGGAGAGCAGCCATGTGGCGACCACAGCCTTGCTAGGATCTTGCGGGGAAGAGGGCATGAGGCCACTAGATATCAATCGCGACGAAATTTCTGTGCCACCATCTCAATGGGACGGTGGGAGGAAGGCAGGGATCATTCTGTGGTACGTCACAAAACACCTATTGGGCTCCAAGAAGAGATAAAATGAGCCAACAGCAACTTTGTTAATCTCCTCAATAAAAGCTGTTATGGAGATCCTAGTATTTAATAGCGACGCAAATTGTTTAAGTAATCCGCATTCGACGAGTGCTACGATTACAGAAAACAGACAGTGGTGCATCGGATACATGCCACTGGGGTCCCAGGAGAGCTGCCATGTGGCGACCACAGCCTTGCTAGGATCTTGCGGGGAAGAGGGCATGAGGCCACTAGATATCAATCGCGACGAAATTTCTGTGCCACCATCTCAATGGGACGGTGGGAGGAAGGCAGGGATCATTCTGTGGTACGTCACAAAACACCTATTGGGCTCCAAGAAGAGATAAAATGAGCCAACAGCAACTTTGTTAATCTCCTCAATATAAGCTGTTATGGAGATCCTAGTATTTAATAGCGACGCAAACTTTATAACTCATCGGCATTGGAAGAGTTCTACGGTAACAGAAAGCAGACAGTGGTGCATCGGATACATGCCACTGGAGTCCCAGGAGTGCTGCCATGTGGCGACCACAGCCTTGCTAGGATCTTGCGGGGAAGAGGGCATGAGGCCACTAGATATCAATCGCGACGAAATTTCTGTGCCACCATCTCAATGGGACGGTGGGAGGAAGGCAGGGATCATTCTGTGGTACGTCACAAAACACCTATTGGGCTCCAAGAAGAGATAAAATGAGCCAACAGCAACTTTGTTAATCTCCTCAATATAAGCTGCTATGGAGATCCTAGTATTTAATAGCGACGCAAACTTTATAACTCATCGGCATTGGAAGAGTTCTACGGTAACAGAAAGCAGACAGTGGTGCATCGGATACATGCCACTGGAGTCCCAGGAGAGCTGCCATGTGGCGACCACAGCCTTGCTAGGATCTTGCGGGGAAGAGGGCATGAGGCCACTAGATATCAATCGCGACGAAATTTCTGTGCCACCATCTCAATGGGACGGTGGGAGGAAGGCAGGGATCATTCTGTGGTACGTCACAAAACACCTATTGGGCTCCAAGAAGAGATAAAATGAGCCAACAGCAACTTTGTTAATCTCCTCAATATAAGCTGTTATGGAGATCCTAGTATTTAATAGCGACGCAAATTGTTTAAGTAATCCGCATTCGACGAGTGCTACGATTACAGAAAACAGACAGTGGTGCATCTGATACATGCCACTGGAGTCCCAGGAGAGCTGCCATGTGGCGACCACAGCCTTGCTAGGATCTTGCGGGGAAGAGGGCATGAGGCCACTAGATATCAATCGCGACGAAATTTCTGTGCCACCATCTCAATGGGACGGTGGGAGGAAGGCAGGGATCATTCTGTGGTACGTCACAAAACACCTATTGGGCTCCAAGAAGAGATAAAATGAGCCAACAGCAACTTTGTTAATCTCCTCAATATAAGCTGTTATGGAGATCCTAGTATTTAATAGCGACGCAAACTTTATAACTCATCGGCATTGGAAGAGTTCTACGGTAACAGAAAGCAGACAGTGGTGCATCGGATACATGCCACTGGAGTCCCAGGAGTGCTGCCATGTGGCGACCACAGCCTTGCTAGGATCTTGCGGGGAAGAGGGCATGAGGCCACTAGATATCAATCGCTACGAAATTTCTGTGCCACCATCTCAATGGGACGGTGGGAGGAAGGCAGGGATCATTCTGTGGTACGTCACAAAACACCTATTGGGCTCCAAGAAGAGATAAAATGAGCCAACAGCAACTTTGTTAATCTCCTCAATAAAAGCTGTTATGGAGATCCTAGTATTTAATAGCGACGCAAATTGTTTAAGTAATCCGCATTCGACGAGTGCTACGATTACAGAAAACAGACAGTGGTGCATCTGATACATGCCACTGGAGTCCCAGGAGAGCTGCCATGTGGCGACCACAGCCTTGCTAGGATCTTGCGGGGAAGAGGGCATGAGGCCACTAGATATCAATCGCGACGAAATTTCTGTGCCACCATCTCAATGGGACGGTGGGAGGAAGGCAGGGATCATTCTGTGGTACGTCACAAAACACCTATTGGGCTCCAAGAAGAGATAAAATGAGCCAACAGCAACTTTGTTAATCTCCTCAATAAAAGCTGTTATGGAGATCCTAGTATTTAATAGCGACGCAAATTGTTTAAGTAATCCGCATTCGACGAGTGCTACGATTACAGAAAACAGACAGTGGTGCATCTGATACATGCCACTGGAGTCCCAGGAGAGCTGCCATGTGGCGACCACAGCCTTGCTAGGATCTTGCGGGGAAGAGGGCATGAGGCCACTAGATATCAATCGCGACGAAATTTCTGTGCCACCATCTCAATGGGACGGTGGGAGGAAGGCAGGGATCATTCTGTGGTACGTCACAAAACACCTATTGGGCTCCAAGAAGAGATAAAATGAGCCAACAGCAACTTTGTTAATCTCCTCAATATAAGCTGTTATGGAGATCCTAGTATTTAATAGCGACGCAAATTGTTTAAGTAATCCGCATTCGACGAGTGCTACGATTACAGAAAACAGACAGTGGTGCATCTGATACATGCCACTGGAGTCCCAGGAGAGCTGCCATGTGGCGACCACAGCCTTGCTAGGATCTTGCGGGGAAGAGGGCATGAGGCCACTAGATATCAATCGCGACGAAATTTCTGTGCCACCATCTCAATGGGACGGTGGGAGGAAGGCAGGGATCATTCTGTGGTACGTCACAAAACACCTATTGGGCTCCAAGAAGAGATAAAATGAGCCAACAGCAACTTTGTTAATCTCCTCAATATAAGCTGTTATGGAGATCCTAGTATTTAATAGCGACGCAAACTTTATAACTCATCGGCATTGGAAGAGTTCTACGGTAACAGAAAGCAGACAGTGGTGCATCGGATACATGCCACTGGAGTCCCAGGAGTGCTGCCATGTGGCGACCACAGCCTTGCTAGGATCTTGCGGGGAAGAGGGCATGAGGCCACTAGATATCAATCGCGACGAAATTTCTGTGCCACCATCTCAATGGGACGGTGGGAGGAAGGCAGGGATCATTCTGTGGTACGTCACAAAACACCTATTGGGCTCCAAGAAGAGATAAAATGAGCCAACAGCAACTTTGTTAATCTCCTCAATATAAGCTGTTATGGAGATCCTAGTATTTAATAGCGACGCAAACTTTATAACTCATCGGCATTGGAAGAGTTCTACGGTAACAGAAAGCAGACAGTGGTGCATCGGATACATGCCACTGGAGTCCCAGGAGTGCTGCCATGTGGCGACCACAGCCTTGCTAGGATCTTGCGGGGAAGAGGGCATGAGGCCACTAGATATCAATCGCGACGAAATTTCTGTGCCACCATCTCAATGGGACGGTGGGAGGAAGGCAGGGATCATTCTGTGGTACGTCACAAAACACCTATTGGGCTCCAAGAAGAGATAAAATGAGCCAACAGCAACTTTGTTAATCTCCTCAATATAAGCTGTTATGGAGATCCTAGTATTTAATAGCGACGCAAACTTTATAACTCATCGGCATTGGAAGAGTTCTACGGTAACAGAAAGCAGACAGTGGTGCATCGGATACATGCCACTGGAGTCCCAGGAGTGCTGCCATGTGGCGACCACAGCCTTGCTAGGATCTTGCGGGGAAGAGGGCATGAGGCCACTAGATATCAATCGCGACGAAATTTCTGTGCCACCATCTCAATGGGACGGTGGGAGGAAGGCAGGGATCATTCTGTGGTACGTCACAAAACACCTATTGGGCTCCAAGAAGAGATAAAATGAGCCAACAGCAACTTTGTTAATCTCCTCAATATAAGCTGTTATGGAGATCCTAGTATTTAATAGCGACGCAAACTTTATAACTCATCGGCATTGGAAGAGTTCTACGGTAACAGAAAGCAGACAGTGGTGCATCGGATACATGCCACTGGAGTCCCAGGAGAGCTGCCATGTGGCGACCACAGCCTTGCTAGGATCTTGCGGGGAAGAGGGCATGAGGCCACTAGATATCAATCGCGACGAAATTTCTGTGCCACCATCTCAATGGGACGGTGGGAGGAAGGCAGGGATCATTCTGTGGTACGTCACAAAACACCTATTGGGCTCCAAGAAGAGATAAAATGAGCCAACAGCAACTTTGTTAATCTCCTCAATATAAGCTGTTATGGAGATCCTAGTATTTAATAGCGACGCAAATTGTTTAAGTAATCCGCATTCGACGAGTGCTACGATTACAGAAAACAGACAGTGGTGCATCTGATACATGCCACTGGAGTCCCAGGAGAGCTGCCATGTGGCGACCACAGCCTTACTAGGATCTTGCGGGGAAGAGGGCATGAGGCCACTAGATATCAATCGCGACGAAATTTCTGTGCCACCATCTCAATGGGACGGTGGGAGGAAGGCAGGGATCATTCTGTGGTACGTCACAAAACACCTATTGGGCTCCAAGAAGAGATAAAATGAGCCAACAGCAACTTTGTTAATCTCCTCAATAAAAGCTGTTATGGAGATCCTAGTATTTAATAGCGACGCAAATTGTTTAAGTAATCCGCATTCGACGAGTGCTACGATTACAGAAAACAGACAGTGGTGCATCGGATACATGCCACTGGAGTCCCAGGAGAGCTGCCATGTGGCGACCACAGCCTTGCTAGGATCTTGCGGGGAAGAGGGCATGAGGCCACTAGATATCAATCGCGACGAAATTTCTGTGCCACCATCTCAATGGGACGGTGGGAGGAAGGCAGGGATCATTCTGTGGTACGTCACAAAACACCTATTGGGCTCCAAGAAGAGATAAAATGAGCCAACAGCAACTTTGTTAATCTCCTCAATATAAGCTGTTATGGAGATCCTAGTATTTAATAGCGACGCAAACTTTATAACTCATCGGCATTGGAAGAGTTCTACGGTAACAGAAAGCAGACAGTGGTGCATCGGATACATGCCACTGGAGTCCCAGGAGAGCTGCCATGTGGCGACCACAGCCTTGCTAGGATCTTGCGGGGAAGAGGGCATGAGGCCACTAGATATCAATCGCGACGAAATTTCTGTGCCACCATCTCAATGGGACGGTGGGAGGAAGGCAGGGATCATTCTGTGGTGCGTCACAAAACACCTATTGGGCTCCAAGAAGAGATAAAATGAGCCAACAGCAACTTTGTTAATCTCCTCAATAAAAGCTGTTATGGAGATCCTAGTATTTAATAGCGACGCAAATTGTTTAAGTAATCCGCATTCGACGAGTGCTACGATTACAGAAAACAGACAGTGGTGCATCTGATACATGCCACTGGAGTCCCAGGAGAGCTGCCATGTGGCGACCACAGCCTTGCTCGGATCTTGCGGGGAAGAGGGCATGAGGCCACTAGATATCAATCGCGACGAAATTTCTGTGCCACCATCTCAATGGGACGGTGGGAGGAAGGCAGAGATCATTCTGTGGTACGTCACAAAACACCTATTGGGCTCCAAGAAGAGATAAAATGAGCCAACAGCAACTTTGTTAATCTCCTCAATATAAGCTGTTATGGAGATCCTAGTATTTAATAGCGACGCAAACTTTATAACTCATCGGCATTGGAAGAGTTCTACGGTAACAGAAAGCAGACAGTGGTGCATCGGATACATGCCACTGGAGTCCCAGGAGAGCTGCCATGTGGCGACCACAGCCTTGCTAGGATCTTGCGGGGAAGAGGGCATGAGGCCACTAGATATCAATCGCGACGAAATTTCTGTGCCACCATCTCAATGGGACGGTGGGAGGAAGGCAGGGATCATTCTGTGGTACGTCACAAAACACCTATTGGGCTCCAAGAAGAGATAAAATGAGCCAACAGCAACTTTGTTAATCTCCTCAATATAAGCTGTTATGGAGATCCTAGTATTTAATAGCGACGCAAATTGTTTAAGTAATCCGCATTCGACGAGTGCTACGATTACAGAAAACAGACAGTGGTGCATCGGATACATGCCACTGGAGTCCCAGGAGAGCTGCCATGTGGCGACCACAGCCTTGCTAGGATCTTGCGGGGAAGAGGGCATGAGGCCACTAGATATCAATCGCGACGAAATTTCTGTGCCACCATCTCAATGGGACGGTGGGAGGAAGGCAGGGATCATTCTGTGGTACGTCACAAAACACCTATTGGGCTCCAAGAAGAGATAAAATGAGCCAACAGCAACTTTGTTAATCTCCTCAATATAAGCTGTTATGGAGATCCTAGTATTTAATAGCGACGCAAACTTTATAACTCATCGGCATTGGAAGAGTTCTACGGTAACACAAAGCAGACAGTGGTGCATCGGATACATGCCACTGGAGTCCCAGGAGTGCTGCCATGTGGCGACCACAGCCTTGCTAGGATCTTGCGGGGAAGAGGGCATGAGGCCACTAGATATCAATCGCGACGAAATTTCTGTGCCACCATCTCAATGGGACGGTGGGAGGAAGGCAGGGATCATTCTGTGGTACGTCACAAAACACCTATTGGGCTCCAAGAAGAGATAAAATGAGCCAACAGCAACTTTGTTAATCTCCTCAATATAAGCTGTTATGGAGATCCTAGTATTTAATAGCGACGCAAACTTTATAACTCATCGGCATTGGAAGAGTTCTACGGTAACAGAAAGCAGACAGTGGTGCATCGGATACATGCCACTGGAGTCCCAGGAGAGCTGCCATGTGGCGATCACAGCCTTGCTAGGATCTTGCGGGGAAGAGGGCGTGAGGCCACTAGATATCAATCGCGACGAAATTTCTGTGCCACCATCTCAATGGGACGGTGGGAGGAAGGCAGGGATCATTCTGTGGTACGTCACAAAACACCTATTGGGCTCCAAGAAGAGATAAAATGAGCCAACAGCAACTTTGTTAATCTCCTCAATATAAGCTGTTATGGAGATCCTAGTATTTAATAGCGACACAAACTTTATAACTCATCGGCATTGGAAGAGTTCTACGGTAACAGAAAGCAGACAGTGGTGCATCGGATACATGCCACTGGAGTCCCAGGAGAGCTGCCATGTGGCGACCACAGCCTTGCTAGGATCTTGTGGGGAAGAGGGCATGAGGCCACTAGATATCAATCGCGACGAAATTTCTGTGCCACCATCTCAATGGGACGGTGGGAGGAAGGCAGGGATCATTCTGTGGTACGTCACAAAACACCTATTGGGCTCCAAGAAGAGATAAAATGAGCCAACAGCAACTTTGTTAATCTCCTCAATATAAGCTGTTATGGAGATCCTAGTATTTAATAGCGACGCAAACTTTATAACTCATCGGCATTGGAAGAGTTCTACGGTAACAGAAAGCAGACAGTGGTGCATCGGATACATGCCACTGGAGTCCCAGGAGAGCTGCCATGTGGCGACCACAGCCTTGCTAGGATCTTGCGGGGAAGAGGGCATGAGGCCACTAGATATCAATCGCGACGAAATTTCTGTGCCACCATCTCAATGGGACGGTGGGAGGAAGGCAGGGATCATTCTGTGGTACGTCACAAAACACCTATTGGGCTCCAAGAAGAGATAAAATGAGCCAACAGCAACTTTGTTAATCTCCTCAATATAAGCTGTTATGGAGATCCTAGTATTTAATAGCGACGCAAATTGTTTAAGTAATCCGCATTCGACGAGTGCTACGATTACAGAAAACAGACAGTGGTGCATCTGATACATGCCACTGGAGTCCCAGGAGAGCTGCCATGTGGCGACCACAGCCTTGCTAGGATCTTGCGGGGAAGAGGGCATGAGGCCACTAGATATCAATCGCGACGAAATTTCTGTGCCACCATCTCAATGGGACGGTGGGAGGAAGGCAGGGATCATTCTGTGGTACGTCACAAAACACCTATTGGGCTCCAAGAAGAGATAAAATGAGCCAACAGCAACTTTGTTAATCTCCTCAATATAAGCTGTTATGGAGATCCTAGTATTTAATAGCGACGCAAATTGTTTAAGTAATCCGCATTCGACGAGTGCTACGATTACAGAAAACAGACAGTGGTGCATCGGATACATGCCACTGGAGTCCCAGGAGTGCTGCCATGTGGCGACCACAGCCTTGCTAGGATCTTGCGGGGAAGAGGGCATGAGGCCACTAGATATCAATCGCGACGAAATTTCTGTGCCACCATCTCAATGGGACGGTGGGAGGAAGGCAGGGATCATTCTGTGGTACGTCACAAAACACCTATTGGGCTCCAAGAAGAGATAAAATGAGCCAACAGCAACTTTGTTAATCTCCTCAATATAAGCTGTTATGGAGATCCTAGTATTTAATAGCGACGCAAATTGTTTAAGTAATCCGCATTCGACGAGTGCTACGATTACAGAAAACAGACAGTGGTGCATCTGATACATGCCACTGGAGTCCCAGGAGAGCTGCCATGTGGCGACCACAGCCTTGCTAGGATCTTGCGGGGAAGAGGGCATGAGGCCACTAGATATCAATCGCGACGAAATTTCTGTGCCACCATCTCAATGGGACGGTGGGAGGAAGGCAGGGATCATTCTGTGGTACGTCACAAAACACCTATTGGGCTCCAAGAAGAGATAAAATGAGCCAACAGCAACTTTGTTAATCTCCTCAATATAAGCTGTTATGGAGATCCTAGTATTTAATAGCGACGCAAACTTTATAACTCATCGGCATTGGAAGAGTTCTACGGTAACAGAAAGCAGACAGTGGTGCATCGGATACATGCCACTGGAGTCCCAGGAGAGCTGCCATGTGGCGACCACAGCCTTGCTAGGATCTTGCGGGGAAGAGGGCATGAGGCCACTAGATATCAATCGCGACGAAATTTCTGTGCCACCATCTCAATGGGACGGTGGGAGGAAGGCAGGGATCATTCTGTGGTACGTCACAAAACACCTATTGGGCTCCAAGAAGAGATAAAATGAGCCAACAGCAACTTTGTTAATCTCCTCAATATAAGCTGTTATGGAGATCCTAGTATTTAATAGCGACGCAAATTGTTTAAGTAATCCGCATTCGACGAGTGCTACGATTACAGAAAACAGACAGTGGTGCATCTGATACATGCCACTGGAGTCCCAGGAGAGCTGCCATGTGGCGACCACAGCCTTGCTAGGATCTTGCGGGGAAGAGGGCATGAGGCCACTAGATATCAATCGCGACGAAATTTCTGTGCCACCATCTCAATGGGACGGTGGGAGGAAGGCAGGGATCATTCTGTGGTACGTCACAAAACACCTATTGGGCTCCAAGAAGAGATAAAATGAGCCAACAGCAACTTTGTTAATCTCCTCAATATAAGCTGTTATGGAGATCCTAGTATTTAATAGCGACGCAAACTTTATAACTCATCGGCATTGGAAGAGTTCTACGGTAACAGAAAGCAGACAGTGGTGCATCGGATACATGCCACTGGAGTCCCAGGAGTGCTGCCATGTGGCGACCACAGCCTTGCTAGGATCTTGCGGGGAAGAGGGCATGAGGCCACTAGATATCAATCGCGACGAAATTTCTGTGCCACCATCTCAATGGGACGGTGGGAGGAAGGCAGGGATCATTCTGTGGTACGTCACAAAACACCTATTGGGCTCCAAGAAGAGATAAAATGAGCCAACAGCAACTTTGTTAATCTCCTCAATATAAGCTGTTATGGAGATCCTAGTATTTAATAGCGACGCAAACTTTATAACTCATCGGCATTGGAAGAGTTCTACGGTAACAGAAAGCAGACAGTGGTGCATCGGATACATGCCACTGGAGTCCCAGGAGAGCTGCCATGTGGCGACCACAGCCTTGCTAGGATCTTGCGGGGAAGAGGGCATGAGGCCACTAGATATCAATCGCGACGAAATTTCTGTGCCACCATCTCAATGGGACGGTGGGAGGAAGGCAGGGATCATTCTGTGGTACGTCACAAAACACCTATTGGGCTCCAAGAAGAGATAAAATGAGCCAACAGCAACTTTGTTAATCTCCTCAATATAAGCTGTTATGGAGATCCTAGTATTTAATAGCGACGCAAATTGTTTAAGTAATCCGCATTCGACGAGTGCTACGATTACAGAAAACAGACAGTGGTGCATCTGATACATGCCACTGGAGTCCCAGGAGAGCTGCCATGTGGCGACCACAGCCTTACTAGGATCTTGCGGGGAAGAGGGCATGAGGCCACTAGATATCAATCGCGACGAAATTTCTGTGCCACCATCTCAATGGGACGGTGGGAGGAAGGCAGGGATCATTCTGTGGTACGTCACAAAACACCTATTGGGCTCCAAGAAGAGATAAAATGAGCCAACAGCAACTTTGTTAATCTCCTCAATAAAAGCTGTTATGGAGATCCTAGTATTTAATAGCGACGCAAATTGTTTAAGTAATCCGCATTCGACGAGTGCTACGATTACAGAAAACAGACAGTGGTGCATCGGATACATGCCACTGGAGTCCCAGGAGAGCTGCCATGTGGCGACCACAGCCTTGCTAGGATCTTGCGGGGAAGAGGGCATGAGGCCACTAGATATCAATCGCGACGAAATTTCTGTGCCACCATCTCAATGGGACGGTGGGAGGAAGGCAGGGATCATTCTGTGGTACGTCACAAAACACCTATTGGGCTCCAAGAAGAGATAAAATGAGCCAACAGCAACTTTGTTAATCTCCTCAATATAAGCTGTTATGGAGATCCTAGTATTTAATAGCGACGCAAACTTTATAACTCATCGGCATTGGAAGAGTTCTACGGTAACAGAAAGCAGACAGTGGTGCATCGGATACATGCCACTGGAGTCCCAGGAGAGCTGCCATGTGGCGACCACAGCCTTGCTAGGATCTTGCGGGGAAGAGGGCATGAGGCCACTAGATATCAATCGCGACGAAATTTCTGTGCCACCATCTCAATGGGACGGTGGGAGGAAGGCAGGGATCATTCTGTGGTGCGTCACAAAACACCTATTGGGCTCCAAGAAGAGATAAAATGAGCCAACAGCAACTTTGTCAATCTCCTCAATAAAAGCTGTTATGGAGATCCTAGTATTTAATAGCGACGCAAATTGTGTAAGTAATCCGCATTCGACGAGTGCTACGATTACAGAAAACAGACAGTGGTGCATCTGATACATGCCACTGGAGTCCCAGGAGAGCTGCCATGTGGCGACCACAGCCTTGCTCGGATCTTGCGGGGAAGAGGGCATGAGGCCACTAGATATCAATCGCGACGAAATTTCTGTGCCACCATCTCAATGGGACGGTGGGAGGAAGGCAGGGATCATTCTGTGGTACGTCACAAAACACCTATTGGGCTCCAAGAAGAGATAAAATGAGCCAACAGCAACTTTGTTAATCTCCTCAATATAAGCTGTTATGGAGATCCTAGTATTTAATAGCGACGCAAACTTTATAACTCATCGGCATTGGAAGAGTTCTACGGTAACAGAAAGCAGACAGTGGTGCATCGGATACATGCCACTGGAGTCCCAGGAGAGCTGCCATGTGGCGACCACAGCCTTGCTAGGATCTTGCGGGGAAGAGGGCATGAGGCCACTAGATATCAATCGCGACGAAATTTCTGTGCCACCATCTCAATGGGACGGTGGGAGGAAGGCAGGGATCATTCTGTGGTACGTCACAAAACACCTATTGGGCTCCAAGAAGAGATAAAATGAGCCAACAGCAACTTTGTTAATCTCCTCAATATAAGCTGTTATGGAGATCCTAGTATTTAATAGCGACGCAAATTGTTTAAGTAATCCGCATTCGACGAGTGCTACGATTACAGAAAACAGACAGTGGTGCATCGGATACATGCCACTGGAGTCCCAGGAGAGCTGCCATGTGGCGACCACAGCCTTGCTAGGATCTTGCGGGGAAGAGGGCATGAGGCCACTAGATATCAATCGCGACGAAATTTCTGTGCCACCATCTCAATGGGACGGTGGGAGGAAGGCAGGGATCATTCTGTGGTACGTCACAAAACACCTATTGGGCTCCAAGAAGAGATAAAATGAGCCAACAGCAACTTTGTTAATCTCCTCAATATAAGCTGTTATGGAGATCCTAGTATTTAATAGCGACGCAAACTTTATAACTCATCGGCATTGGAAGAGTTCTACGGTAACACAAAGCAGACAGTGGTGCATCGGATACATGCCACTGGAGTCCCAGGAGTGCTGCCATGTGGCGACCACAGCCTTGCTAGGATCTTGCGGGGAAGAGGGCATGAGGCCACTAGATATCAATCGCGACGAAATTTCTGTGCCACCATCTCAATGGGACGGTGGGAGGAAGGCAGGGATCATTCTGTGGTACGTCACAAAACACCTATTGGGCTCCAAGAAGAGATAAAATGAGCCAACAGCAACTTTGTTAATCTCCTCAATATAAGCTGTTATGGAGATCCTAGTATTTAATAGCGACGCAAACTTTATAACTCATCGGCATTGGAAGAGTTCTACGGTAACAGAAAGCAGACAGTGGTGCATCGGATACATGCCACTGGAGTCCCAGGAGAGCTGCCATGTGGCGATCACAGCCTTGCTAGGATCTTGCGGGGAAGAGGGCGTGAGGCCACTAGATATCAATCGCGACGAAATTTCTGTGCCACCATCTCAATGGGACGGTGGGAGGAAGGCAGGGATCATTCTGTGGTACGTCACAAAACACCTATTGGGCTCCAAGAAGAGATAAAATGAGCCAACAGCAACTTTGTTAATCTCCTCAATATAAGCTGTTATGGAGATCCTAGTATTTAATAGCGACGCAAACTTTATAACTCATCGGCATTGGAAGAGTTCTACGGTAACAGAAAGCAGACAGTGGTGCATCGGATACATGCCACTGGAGTCCCAGGAGAGCTGCCATGTGGCGACCACAGCCTTGCTAGGATCTTGCGGGGAAGAGGGCATGAGGCCACTAGATATCAATCGCGACGAAATTTCTGTGCCACCATCTCAATGGGACGGTGGGAGGAAGGCAGGGATCATTCTGTGGTACGTCACAAAACACCTATTGGGCTCCAAGAAGAGATAAAATGAGCCAACAGCAACTTTGTTAATCTCCTCAATATAAGCTGTTATGGAGATCCTAGTATTTAATAGCGACGCAAACTTTATAACTCATCGGCATTGGAAGAGTTCTACGGTAACAGAAAGCAGACAGTGGTGCATCGGATACATGCCACTGGAGTCCCAGGAGAGCTGCCATGTGGCGACCACAGCCTTGCTAGGATCTTGCGGGGAAGAGGGCATGAGGCCACTAGATATCAATCGCGACGAAATTTCTGTGCCACCATCTCAATGGGACGGTGGGAGGAAGGCAGGGATCATTCTGTGGTACGTCACAAAACACCTATTGGGCTCCAAGAAGAGATAAAATGAGCCAACAGCAACTTTGTTAATCTCCTCAATATAAGCTGTTATGGAGATCCTAGTATTTAATAGCGACGCAAATTGTTTAAGTAATCCGCATTCGACGAGTGCTACGATTACAGAAAACAGACAGTGGTGCATCTGATACATGCCACTGGAGTCCCAGGAGAGCTGCCATGTGGCGACCACAGCCTTGCTAGGATCTTGCGGGGAAGAGGGCATGAGGCCACTAGATATCAATCGCGACGAAATTTCTGTGCCACCATCTCAATGGGACGGTGGGAGGAAGGCAGGGATCATTCTGTGGTACGTCACAAAACACCTATTGGGCTCCAAGAAGAGATAAAATGAGCCAACAGCAACTTTGTTAATCTCCTCAATATAAGCTGTTATGGAGATCCTAGTATTTAATAGCGACGCAAATTGTTTAAGTAATCCGCATTCGACGAGTGCTACGATTACAGAAAACAGACAGTGGTGCATCGGATACATGCCACTGGAGTCCCAGGAGTGCTGCCATGTGGCGACCACAGCCTTGCTAGGATCTTGCGGGGAAGAGGGCATGAGGCCACTAGATATCAATCGCGACGAAATTTCTGTGCCACCATCTCAATGGGACGGTGGGAGGAAGGCAGGGATCATTCTGTGGTACGTCACAAAACACCTATTGGGCTCCAAGAAGAGATAAAATGAGCCAACAGCAACTTTGTTAATCTCCTCAATATAAGCTGTTATGGAGATCCTAGTATTTAATAGCGACGCAAATTGTTTAAGTAATCCGCATTCGACGAGTGCTACGATTACAGAAAACAGACAGTGGTGCATCTGATACATGCCACTGGAGTCCCAGGAGAGCTGCCATGTGGCGACCACAGCCTTGCTAGGATCTTGCGGGGAAGAGGGCATGAGGCCACTAGATATCAATCGCGACGAAATTTCTGTGCCACCATCTCAATGGGACGGTGGGAGGAAGGCAGGGATCATTCTGTGGTACGTCACAAAACACCTATTGGGCTCCAAGAAGAGATAAAATGAGCCAACAGCAACTTTGTTAATCTCCTCAATATAAGCTGTTATGGAGATCCTAGTATTTAATAGCGACGCAAACTTTATAACTCATCGGCATTGGAAGAGTTCTACGGTAACAGAAAGCAGACAGTGGTGCATCGGATACATGCCACTGGAGTCCCAGGAGAGCTGCCATGTGGCGACCACAGCCTTGCTAGGATCTTGCGGGGAAGAGGGCATGAGGCCACTAGATATCAATCGCGACGAAATTTCTGTGCCACCATCTCAATGGGACGGTGGGAGGAAGGCAGGGATCATTCTGTGGTACGTCACAAAACACCTATTGGGCTCCAAGAAGAGATAAAATGAGCCAACAGCAACTTTGTTAATCTCCTCAATATAAGCTGTTATGGAGATCCTAGTATTTAATAGCGACGCAAATTGTTTAAGTAATCCGCATTCGACGAGTGCTACGATTACAGAAAACAGACAGTGGTGCATCTGATACATGCCACTGGAGTCCCAGGAGAGCTGCCATGTGGCGACCACAGCCTTGCTAGGATCTTGCGGGGAAGAGGGCATGAGGCCACTAGATATCAATCGCGACGAAATTTCTGTGCCACCATCTCAATGGGACGGTGGGAGGAAGGCAGGGATCATTCTGTGGTACGTCACAAAACACCTATTGGGCTCCAAGAAGAGATAAAATGAGCCAACAGCAACTTTGTTAATCTCCTCAATATAAGCTGTTATGGAGATCCTAGTATTTAATAGCGACGCAAACTTTATAACTCATCGGCATTGGAAGAGTTCTACGGTAACAGAAAGCAGACAGTGGTGCATCGGATACATGCCACTGGAGTCCCAGGAGAGCTGCCATGTGGCGACCACAGCCTTGCTAGGATCTTGCGGGGAAGAGGGCATGAGGCCACTAGATATCAATCGCGACGAAATTTCTGTGCCACCATCTCAATGGGACGGTGGGAGGAAGGCAGGGATCATTCTGTGGTACGTCACAAAACACCTATTGGGCTCCAAGAAGAGATAAAATGAGCCAACAGCAACTTTGTTAATCTCCTCAATATAAGCTGTTATGGAGATCCTAGTATTTAATAGCGACGCAAACTTTATAACTCATCGGCTTTGGAAGAGTTCTACGGTAACAGAAAGCAGACAGTGGTGCATCGGATACATGCCACTGGAGTCCCAGGAGAGCTGCCATGTGGCGACCACAGCCTTGCTAGGATCTTGCGGGGAAGAGGGCATGAGGCCACTAGATATCAATCGCGACGAAATTTCTGTGCCACCATCTCAATGGGACGGTGGGAGGAAGGCAGGGATCATTCTGTGGTACGTCACAAAACACCTATTGGGCTCCAAGAAGAGATAAAATGAGCCAACAGCAACTTTGTTAATCTCCTCAATATAAGCTGTTATGGAGATCCTAGTATTTAATAGCGACGCAAATTGTTTAAGTAATCCGCATTCGACGAGTGCTACGATTACAGAAAACAGACAGTGGTGCATCTGATACATGCCACTGGAGTCCCAGGAGAGCTGCCATGTGGCGACCACAGCCTTGCTAGGATCTTGCGGGGAAGAGGGCATGAGGCCACTAGATATCAATCGCGACGAAATTTGTGTGCCACCATCTCAATGGGACGGTGGGAGGAAGGCAGGGATCATTCTGTGGTACGTCACAAAACACCTATTGGGCTCCAAGAAGAGATAAAATGAGCCAACAGCAACTTTGTTAATCTCCTCAATAAAAGCTGTTATGGAGATCCTAGTATTTAATAGCGACGCAAATTGTTTAAGTAATCCGCATTCGACGAGTGCTACGATTACAGAAAACAGACAGTGGTGCATCGGATACATGCCACTGGAGTCCCAGGAGTGCTGCCATGTGGCGACCACAGCCTTGCTAGGATCTTGCGGGGAAGAGGGCATGAGGCCACTAGATATCAATCGCGACGAAATTTCTGTGCCACCATCTCAATGGGACGGTGGGAGGAAGGCAGGGATCATTCTGTGGTACGTCACAAAACACCTATTGGGCTCCAAGAAGAGATAAAATGAGCCAACAGCAACTTTGTTAATCTCCTCAATATAAGCTGTTATGGAGATCCTAGTATTTAATAGCGACGCAAATTGTTTAAGTAATCCGCATTCGACGAGTGCTACGATTACAGAAAACAGACAGTGGTGCATCTGATACATGCCACTGGAGTCCCAGGAGAGCTGCCATGTGGCGACCACAGCCTTGCTAGGATCTTGCGGGGAAGAGGGCATGAGGCCACTAGATATCAATCGCGACGAAATTTCTGTGCCACCATCTCAATGGGACGGTGGGAGGAAGGCAGGGATCATTCTGTGGTACGTCACAAAACACCTATTGGGCTCCAAGAAGAGATAAAATGAGCCAACAGCAACTTTGTTAATCTCCTCAATATAAGCTGTTATGGAGATCCTAGTATTTAATAGCGACGCAAACTTTATAACTCATCGGCATTGGAAGAGTTCTACGGTAACAGAAAGCAGACAGTGGTGCATCGGATACATGCCACTGGAGTCCCAGGAGAGCTGCCATGTGGCGACCACAGCCTTGCTAGGATCTTGCGGGGAAGAGGGCATGAGGCCACTAGATATCAATCGCGACGAAATTTCTGTGCCACCATCTCAATGGGACGGTGGGAGGAAGGCAGGGATCATTCTGTGGTACGTCACAAAACACCTATTGGGCTCCAAGAAGAGATAAAATGAGCCAACAGCAACTTTGTTAATCTCCTCAATATAAGCTGTTATGGAGATCCTAGTATTTAATAGCGACGCAAATTGTTTAAGTAATCCGCATTCGACGAGTGCTACGATTACAGAAAACAGACAGTGGTGCATCGGATACATGCCACTGGAGTCCCAGGAGAGCTGCCATGTGGCGACCACAGCCTTGCTAGGATCTTGCGGGGAAGAGGGCATGAGGCCACTAGATATCAATCGCGACGAAATTTCTGTGCCACCATCTCAATGGGACGGTGGGAGGAAGGCAGGGATCATTCTGTGGTACGTCACAAAACACCTATTGGGCTCCAAGAAGAGATAAAATGAGCCAACAGCAACTTTGTTAATCTCCTCAATAAAAGCTGTTATGGAGATCCTAGTATTTAATAGCGACGCAAATTGTTTAAGTAATCCGCATTCGACGAGTGCTACGATTACAGAAAACAGACAGTGGTGCATCGGATACATGCCACTGGAGTCCCAGGAGAGCTGCCATGTGGCGACCACAGCCTTGCTAGGATCTTGCGGGGAAGAGGGCATGAGGCCACTAGATATCAATCGCGACGAAATTTCTGTGCCACCATCTCAATGGGACGGTGGGAGGAAGGCAGGGATCATTCTGTGGTACGTCACAAAACACCTATTGGGCTCCAAGAAGAGATAAAATGAGCCAACAGCAACTTTGTTAATCTCCTCAATATAAGCTGTTATGGAGATCCTAGTATTTAATAGCGACGCAAATTGTTTAAGTAATCCGCATTCGACGAGTGCTACGATTACAGAAAACAGACAGTGGTGCATCGGATACATGCCACTGGAGTCCCAGGAGAGCTGCCATGTGGCGACCACAGCCTTGCTAGGATCTTGCGGGGAAGAGGGCATGAGGCCACTAGATATCAATCGCGACGAAATTTCTGTGCCACCATCTCAATGGGACGGTGGGAGGAAGGCAGGGATCATTCTGTGGTACGTCACAAAACACCTATTGGGCTCCAAGAAGAGATAAAATGAGCCAACAGCAACTTTGTTAATCTCCTCAATAAAAGCTGTTATGGAGATCCTAGTATTTAATAGCGACGCAAATTGTTTAAGTAATCCGCATTCGACGAGTGCTACGATTACAGAAAACAGACAGTGGTGCATCGGATACATGCCACTGGAGTCCCAGGAGAGCTGCCATGTGGCGACCACAGCCTTGCTAGGATCTTGCGGGGAAGAGGGCATGAGGCCACTAGATATCAATCGCGACGAAATTTCTGTGCCACCATCTCAATGGGACGGTGGGAGGAAGGCAGGGATCATTCTGTGGTACGTCACAAAACACCTATTGGGCTCCAAGAAGAGATAAAATGAGCCAACAGCAACTTTGTTAATCTCCTCAATAAAAGCTGTTATGGAGATCCTAGTATTTAATAGCGACGCAAACTTTATAACTCATCGGCATTGGAAGAGTTCTACGGTAACAGAAAGCAGA
Source organism: Schistocerca piceifrons (assembly GCF_021461385.2). Lineage (NCBI taxonomy): Eukaryota > Metazoa > Arthropoda > Insecta > Orthoptera > Acrididae > Schistocerca > Schistocerca piceifrons. The sequence goes on from NC_060138.1 coordinate 26,499,852, forward strand.
CAGTGGTGCATCGGATACATGCCACTGGAGTCCCAGGAGAGCTGCCATGTGGCGACCACAGCCTTGCTAGGATCTTGCGGGGAAGAGGGCATGAGGCCACTAGATATCAATCGCGACGAAATTTCTGTGCCACCATCTCAATGGGACGGTGGGAGGAAGGCAGGGATCATTCTGTGGTACGTCACAAAACACCTATTGGGCTCCAAGAAGAGATAAAATGAGCCAACAGCAACTTTGTTAATCTCCTCAATATAAGCTGTTATGGAGATCCTAGTATTTAATAGCGACGCAAATTGTTTAAGTAATCCGCATTCGACGAGTGCTACGATTACAGAAAACAGACAGTGGTGCATCTGATACATGCCACTGGAGTCCCAGGAGAGCTGCCATGTGGCGACCACAGCCTTGCTAGGATCTTGCGGGGAAGAGGGCATGAGGCCACTAGATATCAATCGCGACGAAATTTCTGTGCCACCATCTCAATGGGACGGTGGGAGGAAGGCAGGGATCATTCTGTGGTACGTCACAAAACACCTATTGGGCTCCAAGAAGAGATAAAATGAGCCAACAGCAACTTTGTTAATCTCCTCAATAAAAGCTGTTATGGAGATCCTAGTATTTAATAGCGACGCAAATTGTTTAAGTAATCCGCATTCGACGAGTGCTACGATTACAGAAAACAGACAGTGGTGCATCGGATACATGCCACTGGAGTCCCAGGAGTGCTGCCATGTGGCGACCACAGCCTTGCTAGGATCTTGCGGGGAAGAGGGCATGAGGCCACTAGATATCAATCGCGACGAAATTTCTGTGCCACCATCTCAATGGGACGGTGGGAGGAAGGCAGGGATCATTCTGTGGTACGTCACAAAACACCTATTGGGCTCCAAGAAGAGATAAAATGAGCCAACAGCAACTTTGTTAATCTCCTCAATAAAAGCTGTTATGGAGATCCTAGTATTTAATAGCGACGCAAATTGTTTAAGTAATCCGCATTCGACGAGTGCTACGATTACAGAAAACAGACAGTGGTGCATCGGATACATGCCACTGGAGTCCCAGGAGAGCTGCCATGTGGCGACCACAGCCTTGCTAGGATCTTGCGGGGAAGAGGGCATGAGGCCACTAGATATCAATCGCGACGAAATTTCTGTGCCACCATCTCAATGGGACGGTGGGAGGAAGGCAGGGATCATTCTGTGGTACGTCACAAAACACCTATTGGGCTCCAAGAAGAGATAAAATGAGCCAACAGCAACTTTGTTAATCTCCTCAATAAAAGCTGTTATGGAGATCCTAGTATTTAATAGCGACGCAAATTGTTTAAGTAATCCGCATTCGACGAGTGCTACGATTACAGAAAACAGACAGTGGTGCATCGGATACATGCCACTGGAGTCCCAGGAGAGCTGCCATGTGGCGACCACAGCCTTGCTAGGATCTTGCGGGGAAGAGGGCATGAGGCCACTAGATATCAATCGCGACGAAATTTCTGTGCCACCATCTCAATGGGACGGTGGGAGGAAGGCAGGGATCATTCTGTGGTACGTCACAAAACACCTATTGGGCTCCAAGAAGAGATAAAATGAGCCAACAGCAACTTTGTTAATCTCCTCAATATAAGCTGTTATGGAGATCCTAGTATTTAATAGCGACGCAAATTGTTTAAGTAATCCGCATTCGACGAGTGCTACGATTACAGAAAACAGACAGTGGTGCATCTGATACATGCCACTGGAGTCCCAGGAGAGCTGCCATGTGGCGACCACAGCCTTGCTAGGATCTTGCGGGGAAGAGGGCATGAGGCCACTAGATATCAATCGCGACGAAATTTCTGTGCCACCATCTCAATGGGACGGTGGGAGGAAGGCAGGGATCATTCTGTGGTACGTCACAAAACACCTATTGGGCTCCAAGAAGAGATAAAATGAGCCAACAGCAACTTTGTTAATCTCCTCAATATAAGCTGTTATGGAGATCCTAGTATTTAATAGCGACGCAAACTTTATAACTCATCGGCATTGGAAGAGTTCTACGGTAACAGAAAGCAGACAGTGGTGCATCGGATACATGCCACTGGAGTCCCAGGAGAGCTGCCATGTGGCGACCACAGCCTTGCTAGGATCTTGCGGGGAAGAGGGCATGAGGCCACTAGATATCAATCGCGACGAAATTTCCGTGCCACCATCTCAATGGGACGGTGGGAGGAAGGCAGGGATCATTCTGTGGTACGTCACAAAACACCTATTGGGCTCCAAGAAGAGATAAAATGAGCCAACAGCAACTTTGTTAATCTCCTCAATATAAGCTGTTATGGAGATCCTAGTATTTAATAGCGACGCAAATTGTTTAAGTAATCCGCATTCGACGAGTGCTACGATTACAGAAAACAGACAGTGGTGCATCGGATACATGCCACTGGAGTCCCAGGAGAGCTGCCATGTGGCGACCACAGCCTTGCTAGGATCTTGCGGGGAAGAGGGCATGAGGCCACTAGATATCAATCGCGACGAAATTTCTGTGCCACCATCTCAATGGGACGGTGGGAGGAAGGCAGGGATCATTCTGTGGTACGTCACAAAACACCTATTGGGCTCCAAGAAGAGATAAAATGAGCCAACAGCAACTTTGTTAATCTCCTCAATAAAAGCTGTTATGGAGATCCTAGTATTTAATAGCGACGCAAATTGTTTAAGTAATCCGCATTCGACGAGTGCTACGATTACAGAAAACAGACAGTGGTGCATCGGATACATGCCACTGGAGTCCCAGGAGAGCTGCCATGTGGCGACCACAGCCTTGCTAGGATCTTGCGGGGAAGAGGGCATGAGGCCACTAGATATCAATCGCGACGAAATTTCTGTGCCACCATCTCAATGGGACGGTGGGAGGAAGGCAGGGATCATTCTGTGGTACGTCACAAAACACCTATTGGGCTCCAAGAAGAGATAAAATGAGCCAACAGCAACTTTGTTAATCTCCTCAATATAAGCTGTTATGGAGATCCTAGTATTTAATAGCGACGCAAATTGTTTAAGTAATCCGCATTCGACGAGTGCTACGATTACAGAAAACAGACAGTGGTGCATCGAATACATGCCACTGGAGTCCCAGGAGAGCTGCCATGTGGCGACCACAGCCTTGCTAGGATCTTGCGGGGAAGAGGGCATGAGGCCACTAGATATCAATCGCGACGAAATTTCTGTGCCACCATCTCAATGGGACGGTGGGAGGAAGGCAGGGATCATTCTGTGGTACGTCACAAAACACCTATTGGGCTCCAAGAAGAGATAAAATGAGCCAACAGCAACTTTGTTAATCTCCTCAATAAAAGCTGTTATGGAGATCCTAGTATTTAATAGCGACGCAAATTGTTTAAGTAATCCGCATTCGACGAGTGCTACGATTACAGAAAACAGACAGTGGTGCATCGGATACATGCCACTGGAGTCCCAGGAGAGCTGCCATGTGGCGACCACAGCCTTGCTAGGATCTTGCGGGGAAGAGGGCATGAGGCCACTAGATATCAATCGCGACGAAATTTCTGTGCCACCATCTCAATGGGACGGTGGGAGGAAGGCAGGGATCATTCTGTGGTACGTCACAAAACACCTATTGGGCTCCAAGAAGAGATAAAATGAGCCAACAGCAACTTTGTTAATCTCCTCAATATAAGCTGTTATGGAGATCCTAGTATTTAATAGCGACGCAAATTGTTTAAGTAATCCGCATTCGACGAGTGCTACGATTACAGAAAACAGACAGTGGTGCATCGGATACATGCCACTGGAGTCCCAGGAGTGCTGCCATGTGGCGACCACAGCCTTGCTAGGATCTTGCGGGGAAGAGGGCATGAGGCCACTAGATATCAATCGCGACGAAATTTCTGTGCCACCATCTCAATGGGACGGTGGGAGGAAGGCAGGGATCATTCTGTGGTACGTCACAAAACACCTATTGGGCTCCAAGAAGAGATAAAATGAGCCAACAGCAACTTTGTTAATCTCCTCAATATAAGCTGTTATGGAGATCCTAGTATTTAATAGCGACGCAAATTGTTTAAGTAATCCGCATTCGACGAGTGCTACGATTACAGAAAACAGACAGTGGTGCATCGGATACATGCCACTGGAGTCCCAGGAGAGCTGCCATGTGGCGACCACAGCCTTGCTAGGATCTTGCGGGGAAGAGGGCATGAGGCCACTAGATATCAATCGCGACGAAATTTCTGTGCCACCATCTCAATGGGACGGTGGGAGGAAGGCAGGGATCATTCTGTGGTACGTCACAAAACACCTATTGGGCTCCAAGAAGAGATAAAATGAGCCAACAGCAACTTTGTTAATCTCCTCAATATAAGCTGTTATGGAGATCCTAGTATTTAATAGCGACGCAAATTGTTTAAGTAATCCGCATTCGACGAGTGCTACGATTACAGAAAACAGACAGTGGTGCATCGGATACATGCCACTGGAGTCCCAGGAGAGCTGCCATGTGGCGACCACAGCCTTGCTAGGATCTTGCGGGGAAGAGGGCATGAGGCCACTAGATATCAATCGCGACGAAATTTCTGTGCCACCATCTCAATGGGACGGTGGGAGGAAGGCAGGGATCATTCTGTGGTACGTCACAAAACACCTATTGGGCTCCAAGAAGAGATAAAATGAGCCAACAGCAACTTTGTTAATCTCCTCAATAAAAGCTGTTATGGAGATCCTAGTATTTAATAGCGACGCAAATTGTTTAAGTAATCCGCATTCGACGAATGCTACGATTACAGAAAACAGACAGTGGTGCATCGGATACATGCCACTGGAGTCCCAGGAGAGCTGCCATGTGGCGACCACAGCCTTGCTAGGATCTTGCGGGGAAGAGGGCATGAGGCCACTAGATATCAATCGCGACGAAATTTCTGTGCCACCATCTCAATGGGACGGTGGGAGGAAGGCAGGGATCATTCTGTGGTACGTCACAAAACACCTATTGGGCTCCAAGAAGAGATAAAATGAGCCAACAGCAACTTTGTTAATCTCCTCAATAAAAGCTGTTATGGAGATCCTAGTATTTAATAGCGACGCAAATTGTTTAAGTAATCCGCATTCGACGAGTGCTACGATTACAGAAAACAGACAGTGGTGCATCGGATACATGCCACTGGAGTCCCAGGAGAGCTGCCATGTGGCGACCACAGCCTTGCTAGGATCTTGCGGGGAAGAGGGCATGAGGCCACTAGATATCAATCGCGACGAAATTTCTGTGCCACCATCTCAATGGGACGGTGGGAGGAAGGCAGGGATCATTCTGTGGTACGTCACAAAACACCTATTGGGCTCCAAGAAGAGATAAAATGAGCCAACAGCAACTTTGTTAATCTCCTCAATATAAGCTGTTATGGAGATCCTAGTATTTAATAGCGACGCAAACTTTATAACTCATCGGCATTGGAAGAGTTCTACGGTAACAGAAAGCAGACAGTGGTGCATCGGATACATGCCACTGGAGTCCCAGGAGTGCTGCCATGTGGCGACCACAGCCTTGCTAGGATCTTGCGGGGAAGAGGGCATGAGGCCACTAGATATCAATCGCGACGAAATTTCTGTGCCACCATCTCAATGGGACGGTGGGAGGAAGGCAGGGATCATTCTGTGGTACGTCACAAAACACCTATTGGGCTCCAAGAAGAGATAAAATGAGCCAACAGCAACTTTGTTAATCTCCTCAATAAAAGCTGTTATGGAGATCCTAGTATTTAATAGCGACGCAAATTGTTTAAGTAATCCGCATTCGACGAGTGCTACGATTACAGAAAACAGACAGTGGTGCATCGGATACATGCCACTGGAGTCCCAGGAGAGCTGCCATGTGGCGACCACAGCCTTGCTAGGATCTTGCGGGGAAGAGGGCATGAGGCCACTAGATATCAATCGCGACGAAATTTCTGTGCCACCATCTCAATGGGACGGTGGGAGGAAGGCAGGGATCATTCTGTGGTACGTCACAAAATACCTATTGGGCTGCAAGAAGAGATAAAATGAGCCAACAGCAACTTTGTTAATCTCCTCAATAAAAGCTGTTATGGAGATCCTAGTATTTAATAGCGACGCAAATTGTTTAAGTAATCCGCATTCGACGAGTGCTACGATTACAGAAAACAGACAGTGGTGCATCGGATACATGCCACTGGAGTCCCAGGAGTGCTGCCATGTGGCGACCACAGCCTTGCTAGGATCTTGCGGGGAAGAGGGCATGAGGCCACTAGATATCAATCGCGACGAAATTTCTGTGCCACCATCTCAATGGGACGGTGGGAGGAAGGCAGGGATCATTCTGTGGTACGTCACAAAACACCTATTGGGCTCCAAGAAGAGATAAAATGAGCCAACAGCAACTTTGTTAATCTCCTCAATAAAAGCTGTTATGGAGATCCTAGTATTTAATAGCGACGCAAATTGTTTAAGTAATCCGCATTCGACGAGTTCTACGGTAACAGAAAACAGACAGTGGTGCATCGGATACATGCCACTGGAGTCCCAGGAGAGCTGCCATGTGGCGACCACAGCCTTGCTAGGATCTTGCGGGGAAGAGGGCATGAGGCCACTAGATATCAATCGCGACGAAATTTCTGTGCCACCATCTCAATGGGACGGTGGGAGGAAGGCAGGGATCATTCTGTGGTACGTCACAAAACACCTATTGGGCTCCAAGAAGAGATAAAATGAGCCAACAGCAACTTTGTTAATCTCCTCAATAAAAGCTGTTATGGAGATCCTAGTATTTAATAGCGACGCAAATTGTTTAAGTAATCCGCATTCGACGAGTGCTACGATTACAGAAAACAGACAGTGGTGCATCGGATACATGCCACTGGAGTCCCAGGAGAGCTGCCATGTGGCGACCACAGCCTTGCTAGGATCTTGCGGGGAAGAGGGCATGAGGCCACTAGATATCAATCGCGACGAAATTTCTGTGCCACCATCTCAATGGGACGGTGGGAGGAAGGCAGGGATCATTCTGTGGTACGTCACAAAACACCTATTGGGCTCCAAGAAGAGATAAAATGAGCCAACAGCAACTTTGTTAATCTCCTCAATATAAGCTGTTATGGAGATCCTAGTATTTAATAGCGACGCAAACTTGATAACTCATCGGCATTGGAAGAGTTCTACGGTAACAGAAAGCAGACAGTGGTGCATCGGATACATGCCACTGGAGTCCCAGGAGTGCTGCCATGTGGCGACCACAGCCTTGCTAGGATCTTGCGGGGAAGAGGGCATGAGGCCACTAGATATCAATCGCGACGAAATTTCTGTGCCACCATCTCAATGGGACGGTGGGAGGAAGGCAGGGATCATTCTGTGGTACGTCACAAAACACCTATTGGGCTCCAAGAAGAGATAAAATGAGCCAACAGCAACTTTGTTAATCTCCTCAATAAAAGCTGTTATGGAGATCCTAGTATTTAATAGCGACGCAAATTGTTTAAGTAATCCGCATTCGACGAGTGCTACGATTACAGAAAACAGACAGTGGTGCATCGGATACATGCCACTGGAGTCCCAGGAGAGCTGCCATGTGGCGACCACAGCCTTGCTAGGATCTTGCGGGGAAGAGGGCATGAGGCCACTAGATATCAATCGCGACGAAATTTCTGTGCCACCATCTCAATGGGACGGTGGGAGGAAGGCAGGGATCATTCTGTGGTACGTCACAAAACACCTATTGGGCTCCAAGAAGAGATAAAATGAGCCAACAGCAACTTTGTTAATCTCCTCAATAAAAGCTGTTATGGAGATCCTAGTATTTAATAGCGACGCAAATTGTTTAAGTAATCCGCATTCGACGAGTGCTACGATTACAGAAAACAGACAGTGGTGCATCGGATACATGCCACTGGAGTCCCAGGAGAGCTGCCATGTGGCGACCACAGCCTTGCTAGGATCTTGCGGGGAAGAGGGCATGAGGCCACTAGATATCAATCGCGACGAAATTTCTGTGCCACCATCTCAATGGGACGGTGGGAGGAAGGCAGGGATCATTCTGTGGTACGTCACAAAACACCTATTGGGCTCCAAGAAGAGATAAAATGAGCCAACAGCAACTTTGTTAATCTCCTCAATAAAAGCTGTTATGGAGATCCTAGTATTTAATAGTGACGCAAATTGTTTAAGTAATCCGCATTCGACGAGTGCTACGATTACAGAAAACAGACAGTGGTGCATCGGATACATGCCACTGGAGTCCCAGGAGAGCTGCCATGTGGCGACCACAGCCTTGCTAGGATCTTGCGGGGAAGAGGGCATGAGGCCACTAGATATCAATCGCGACGAAATTTCTGTGCCACCATCTCAATGGGACGGTGGGAGGAAGGCAGGGATCATTCTGTGGTACGTCACAAAACACCTATTGGGCTCCAAGAAGAGATAAAATGAGCCAACAGCAACTTTGTTAATCTCCTCAATAAAAGCTGTTATGGAGATCATAGTATTTAATAGCGACGCAAATTGTTTAAGTAATCCGCATTCGACGAGTGCTACGATTACAGAAAACAGACAGTGGTGCATCGGATACATGCCACTGGAGTCCCAGGAGAGCTGCCATGTGGCGACCACAGCCTTGCTAGGATCTTGCGGGGAAGAGGGCATGAGGCCACTAGATATCAATCGCGACGAAATTTCTGTGCCACCATCTCAATGGGACGGTGGGAGGAAGGCAGGGATCATTCTGTGGTACGTCACAAAACACCTATTGGGCTCCAAGAAGAGATAAAATGAGCCAACAGCAACTTTGTTAATCTCCTCAATAAAAGCTGTTATGGAGATCATAGTATTTAATAGCGACGCAAATTGTTTAAGTAATCCGCATTCGACGAGTGCTACGATTACAGAAAACAGACAGTGGTGCATCGGATACATGCCACTGGAGTCCCAGGAGAGCTGCCATGTGGCGACCACAGCCTTGCTAGGATCTTGCGGGGAAGAGGGCATGAGGCCACTAGATATCAATCGCGACGAAATTTCTGTGCCACCATCTCAATGGGACGGTGGGAGGAAGGCAGGGATCATTCTGTGGTACGTCACAAAACACCTATTGGGCTCCAAGAAGAGATAAAATGAGCCAACAGCAACTTTGTTAATCTCCTCAATATAAGCTGTTATGGAGATCCTAGTATTTAATAGCGACGCAAATTGTTTAAGTAATCCGCATTCGACGAGTGCTACGATTACAGAAAACAGACAGTGGTGCATCGGATACATGCCACTGGAGTCCCAGGAGAGCTGCCATGTGGCGACCACAGCCTTGCTAGGATCTTGCGGGGAAGAGGGCATGAGGCCACTAGATATCAATCGCGACGAAATTTCTGTGCCACCATCTCAATGGGACGGTGGGAGGAAGGCAGGGATCATTCTGTGGTACGTCACAAAACACCTATTGGGCTCCAAGAAGAGATAAAATGAGCCAACAGCAACTTTGTTAATCTCCTCAATAAAAGCTGTTATGGAGATCATAGTATTTAATAGCGACGCAAATTGTTTAAGTAATCCGCATTCGACGAGTGCTACGATTACAGAAAACAGACAGTGGTGCATCGGATACATGCCACTGGAGTCCCAGGAGAGCTGCCATGTGGCGACCACAGCCTTGCTAGGATCTTGCGGGGAAGAGGGCATGAGGCCACTAGATATCAATCGCGACGAAATTTCTGTGCCACCATCTCAATGGGACGGTGGGAGGAAGGCAGGGATCATTCTGTGGTACGTCACAAAACACCTATTGGGCTCCAAGAAGAGATAAAATGAGCCAACAGCAACTTTGTTAATCTCCTCAATATAAGCTGTTATGGAGATCCTAGTATTTAATAGCGACGCAAACTTTATAACTCATCGGCATTGGAAGAGTTCTACGGTAACAGAAAGCAGACAGTGGTGCATCGGATACATGCCACTGGAGTCCCAGGAGAGCTGCCATGTGGCGACCACAGCCTTGCTAGGATCTTGCGGGGAAGAGGGCATGAGGCCACTAGATATCAATCGCGACGAAATTTCTGTGCCACCATCTCAATGGGACGGTGGGAGGAAGGCAGGGATCATTCTGTGGTACGTCACAAAACACCTATTGGGCTCCAAGAAGAGATAAAATGAGCCAACAGCAACTTTGTTAATCTCCTCAATAAAAGCTGTTATGGAGATCATAGTATTTAATAGCGACGCAAATTGTTTAAGTAATCCGCATTCGACGAGTGCTACGATTACAGAAAACAGACAGTGGTGCATCGGATACATGCCACTGGAGTCCCAGGAGAGCTGCCATGTGGCGACCACAGCCTTGCTAGGATCTTGCGGGGAAGAGGGCATGAGGCCACTAGATATCAATCGCGACGAAATTTCTGTGCCACCATCTCAATGGGACGGTGGGAGGAAGGCAGGGATCATTCTGTGGTACGTCACAAAACACCTATTGGGCTCCAAGAAGAGATAAAATGAGCCAACAGCAACTTTGTTAATCTCCTCAATATAAGCTGTTATGGAGATCCTAGTATTTAATAGCGACGCAAACTTTATAACTCATCGGCATTGGAAGAGTTCTACGGTAACAGAAAGCAGACAGTGGTGCATCGGATACATGCCACTGGAGTCCCAGGAGTGCTGCCATGTGGCGACCACAGCCTTGCTAGGATCTTGCGGGGAAGAGGGCATGAGGCCACTAGATATCAATCGCGACGAAATTTCTGTGCCACCATCTCAATGGGACGGTGGGAGGAAGGCAGGGATCATTCTGTGGTACGTCACAAAACACCTATTGGGCTCCAAGAAGAGATAAAATGAGCCAACAGCAACTTTGTTAATCTCCTCAATAAAAGCTGTTATGGAGATCCTAGTATTTAATAGCGACGCAAATTGTTTAAGTAATCCGCATTCGACGAGTGCTACGATTACAGAAAACAGACAGTGGTGCATCGGATACATGCCACTGGAGTCCCAGGAGAGCTGCCATGTGGCGACCACAGCCTTGCTAGGATCTTGCGGGGAAGAGGGCATGAGGCCACTAGATATCAATCGCGACGAAATTTCTGTGCCACCATCTCAATGGGACGGTGGGAGGAAGGCAGGGATCATTCTGTGGTACGTCACAAAACACCTATTGGGCTCCAAGAAGAGATAAAATGAGCCAACAGCAACTTTGTTAATCTCCTCAATAAAAGCTGTTATGGAGATCCTAGTATTTAATAGCGACGCAAATTGTTTAAGTAATCCGCATTCGACGAGTGCTACGATTACAGAAAACAGACAGTGGTGCATCGGATACATGCCACTGGAGTCCCAGGAGAGCTGCCATGTGGCGACCACAGCCTTGCTAGGATCTTGCGGGGAAGAGGGCATGAGGCCACTAGATATCAATCGCGACGAAATTTCTGTGCCACCATCTCAATGGGACGGTGGGAGGAAGGCAGGGATCATTCTGTGGTACGTCACAAAACACCTATTGGGCTCCAAGAAGAGATAAAATGAGCCAACAGCAACTTTGTTAATCTCCTCAATAAAAGCTGTTATGGAGATCCTAGTATTTAATAGTGACGCAAATTGTTTAAGTAATCCGCATTCGACGAGTGCTACGATTACAGAAAACAGACAGTGGTGCATCGGATACATGCCACTGGAGTCCCAGGAGAGCTGCCATGTGGCGACCACAGCCTTGCTAGGATCTTGCGGGGAAGAGGGCATGAGGCCACTAGATATCAATCGCGACGAAATTTCTGTGCCACCATCTCAATGGGACGGTGGGAGGAAGGCAGGGATCATTCTGTGGTACGTCACAAAACACCTATTGGGCTCCAAGAAGAGATAAAATGAGCCAACAGCAACTTTGTTAATCTCCTCAATAAAAGCTGTTATGGAGATCATAGTATTTAATAGCGACGCAAATTGTTTAAGTAATCCGCATTCGACGAGTGCTACGATTACAGAAAACAGACAGTGGTGCATCGGATACATGCCACTGGAGTCCCAGGAGAGCTGCCATGTGGCGACCACAGCCTTGCTAGGATCTTGCGGGGAAGAGGGCATGAGGCCACTAGATATCAATCGCGACGAAATTTCTGTGCCACCATCTCAATGGGACGGTGGGAGGAAGGCAGGGATCATTCTGTGGTACGTCACAAAACACCTATTGGGCTCCAAGAAGAGATAAAATGAGCCAACAGCAACTTTGTTAATCTCCTCAATAAAAGCTGTTATGGAGATCATAGTATTTAATAGCGACGCAAATTGTTTAAGTAATCCGCATTCGACGAGTGCTACGATTACAGAAAACAGACAGTGGTGCATCGGATACATGCCACTGGAGTCCCAGGAGAGCTGCCATGTGGCGACCACAGCCTTGCTAGGATCTTGCGGGGAAGAGGGCATGAGGCCACTAGATATCAATCGCGACGAAATTTCTGTGCCACCATCTCAATGGGACGGTGGGAGGAAGGCAGGGATCATTCTGTGGTACGTCACAAAACACCTATTGGGCTCCAAGAAGAGATAAAATGAGCCAACAGCAACTTTGTTAATCTCCTCAATAAAAGCTGTTATGGAGATCATAGTATTTAATAGCGACGCAAATTGTTTAAGTAATCCGCATTCGACGAGTGCTACGATTACAGAAAACAGACAGTGGTGCATCGGATACATGCCACTGGAGTCCCAGGAGAGCTGCCATGTGGCGACCACAGCCTTGCTAGGATCTTGCGGGGAAGAGGGCATGAGGCCACTAGATATCAATCGCGACGAAATTTCTGTGCCACCATCTCAATGGGACGGTGGGAGGAAGGCAGGGATCATTCTGTGGTACGTCACAAAACACCTATTGGGCTCCAAGAAGAGATAAAATGAGCCAACAGCAACTTTGTTAATCTCCTCAATATAAGCTGTTATGGAGATCCTAGTATTTAATAGCGACGCAAATTGTTTAAGTAATCCGCATTCGACGAGTGCTACGATTACAGAAAACAGACAGTGGTGCATCGGATACATGCCACTGGAGTCCCAGGAGAGCTGCCATGTGGCGACCACAGCCTTGCTAGGATCTTGCGGGGAAGAGGGCATGAGGCCACTAGATATCAATCGCGACGAAATTTCTGTGCCACCATCTCAATGGGACGGTGGGAGGAAGGCAGGGATCATTCTGTGGTACGTCACAAAACACCTATTGGGCTCCAAGAAGAGATAAAATGAGCCAACAGCAACTTTGTTAATCTCCTCAATAAAAGCTGTTATGGAGATCCTAGTATTTAATAGCGACGCAAATTGTTTAAGTAATCCGCATTCGACGAGTGCTACGATTACAGAAAACAGACAGTGGTGCATCGGATACATGCCACTGGAGTCCCAGGAGAGCTGCCATGTGGCGACCACAGCCTTGCTAGGATCTTGCGGGGAAGAGGGCATGAGGCCACTAGATATCAATCGCGACGAAATTTCTGTGCCACCATCTCAATGGGACGGTGGGAGGAAGGCAGGGATCATTCTGTGGTACGTCACAAAACACCTATTGGGCTCCAAGAAGAGATAAAATGAGCCAACAGCAACTTTGTTAATCTCCTCAATAAAAGCTGTTATGGAGATCCTAGTATTTAATAGCGACGCAAATTGTTTAAGTAATCCGCATTCGACGAGTGCTACGATTACAGAAAACAGACAGTGGTGCATCGGATACATGCCACTGGAGTCCCAGGAGAGCTGCCATGTGGCGACCACAGCCTTGCTAGGATCTTGCGGGGAAGAGGGCATGAGGCCACTAGATATCAATCGCGACGAAATTTCTGTGCCACCATCTCAATGGGACGGTGGGAGGAAGGCAGGGATCATTCTGTGGTACGTCACAAAACACCTATTGGGCTCCAAGAAGAGATAAAATGAGCCAACAGCAACTTTGTTAATCTCCTCAATAAAAGCTGTTATGGAGATCATAGTATTTAATAGCGACGCAAATTGTTTAAGTAATCCGCATTCGACGAGTGCTACGATTACAGAAAACAGACAGTGGTGCATCGGATACATGCCACTGGAGTCCCAGGAGAGCTGCCATGTGGCGACCACAGCCTTGCTAGGATCTTGCGGGGAAGAGGGCATGAGGCCACTAGATATCAATCGCGACGAAATTTCTGTGCCACCATCTCAATGGGACGGTGGGAGGAAGGCAGGGATCATTCTGTGGTACGTCACAAAACACCTATTGGGCTCCAAGAAGAGATAAAATGAGCCAACAGCAACTTTGTTAATCTCCTCAATAAAAGCTGTTATGGAGATCCTAGTATTTAATAGCGACGCAAATTGTTTAAGTAATCCGCATTCGACGAGTGCTACGATTACAGAAAACAGACAGTGGTGCATCGGATACATGCCACTGGAGTCCCAGGAGAGCTGCCATGTGGCGACCACAGCCTTGCTAGGATCTTGCGGGGAAGAGGGCATGAGGCCACTAGATATCAATCGCGACGAAATTTCTGTGCCACCATCTCAATGGGACGGTGGGAGGAAGGCAGGGATCATTCTGTGGTACGTCACAAAACACCTATTGGGCTCCAAGAAGAGATAAAATGAGCCAACAGCAACTTTGTTAATCTCCTCAATAAAAGCTGTTATGGAGATCCTAGTATTTAATAGCGACGCAAATTGTTTAAGTAATCCGCATTCGACAAGTGCTACGATTACAGAAAACAGACAGTGGTGCATCGGATACATGCCACTGGAGTCCCAGGAGAGCTGCCATGTGGCGACCACAGCCTTGCTAGGATCTTGCGGGGAAGAGGGCATGAGGCCACTAGATATCAATCGCGACGAAATTTCTGTGCCACCATCTCAATGGGACGGTGGGAGGAAGGCAGGGATCATTCTGTGGTACGTCACAAAACACCTATTGGGCTCCAAGAAGAGATAAAATGAGCCAACAGCAACTTTGTTAATCTCCTCAATAAAAGCTGTTATGGAGATCCTAGTATTTAATAGCGACGCAAATTGTTTAAGTAATCCGCATTCGACGAGTGCTACGATTACAGAAAACAGACAGTGGTGCATCGGATACATGCCACTGGAGTCCCAGGAGAGCTGCCATGTGGCGACCACAGCCTTGCTAGGATCTTGCGGGGAAGAGGGCATGAGGCCACTAGATATCAATCGCGACGAAATTTCTGTGCCACCATCTCAATGGGACGGTGGGAGGAAGGCAGGGATCATTCTGTGGTACGTCACAAAACACCTATTGGGCTCCAAGAAGAGATAAAATGAGCCAACAGCAACTTTGTTAATCTCCTCAATATAAGCTGTTATGGAGATCCTAGTATTTAATAGCGACGCAAATTGTTTAAGTAATCCGCATTCGACGAGTGCTACGATTACAGAAAACAGACAGTGGTGCATCGGATACATGCCACTGGAGTCCCAGGAGTGCTGCCATGTGGCGACCACAGCCTTGCTAGGATCTTGCGGGGAAGAGGGCATGAGGCCACTAGATATCAATCGCGACGAAATTTCTGTGCCACCATCTCAATGGGACGGTGGGAGGAAGGCAGGGATCATTCTGTGGTACGTCACAAAACACCTATTGGGCTCCAAGAAGAGATAAAATGAGCCAACAGCAACTTTGTTAATCTCCTCAATAAAAGCTGTTATGGAGATCCTAGTATTTAATAGCGACGCAAATTGTTTAAGTAATCCGCATTCGACAAGTGCTACGATTACAGAAAACAGACAGTGGTGCATCGGATACATGCCACTGGAGTCCCAGGAGAGCTGCCATGTGGCGACCACAGCCTTGCTAGGATCTTGCGGGGAAGAGGGCATGAGGCCACTAGATATCAATCGCGACGAAATTTCTGTGCCACCATCTCAATGGGACGGTGGGAGGAAGGCAGGGATCATTCTGTGGTACGTCACAAAACACCTATTGGGCTCCAAGAAGAGATAAAATGAGCCAACAGCAACTTTGTTAATCTCCTCAATATAAGCTGTTATGGAGATCCTAGTATTTAATAGCGACGCAAACTTTATAACTCACCGGCATTGGAAGAGTTCTACGGTAACAGAAAGCAGACAGTGGTGCATCGGATACATGCCACTGGAGTCCCAGGAGTGCTGCCATGTGGCGACCACAGCCTTGCTAGGATCTTGCGGGGAAGAGGGCATGAGGCCACTAGATATCAATCGCGACGAAATTTCTGTGCCACCATCTCAATGGGACGGTGGGAGGAAGGCAGGGATCATTCTGTGGTACGTCACAAAACACCTATTGGGCTCCAAGAAGAGATAAAATGAGCCAACAGCAACTTTGTTAATCTCCTCAATAAAAGCTGTTATGGAGATCCTAGTATTTAATAGCGACGCAAATTGTTTAAGTAATCCGCATTCGACGAGTGCTACGATTACAGAAAACAGACAGTGGTGCATCGGATACATGCCACTGGAGTCCCAGGAGAGCTGCCATGTGGCGACCACAGCCTTGCTAGGATCTTGCGGGGAAGAGGGCATGAGGCCACTAGATATCAATCGCGACGAAATTTCTGTGCCACCATCTCAATGGGACGGTGGGAGGAAGGCAGGGATCATTCTGTGGTACGTCACAAAACACCTATTGGGCTCCAAGAAGAGATAAAATGAGCCAACAGCAACTTTGTTAATCTCCTCAATATAAGCTGTTATGGAGATCCTAGTATTTAATAGCGACGCAAATTGTTTAAGTAATCCGCATTCGACGAGTGCTACGATTACAGAAAACAGACAGTGGTGCATCGGATACATGCCACTGGAGTCCCAGGAGAGCTGCCATGTGGCGACCACAGCCTTGCTAGGATCTTGCGGGGAAGAGGGCATGAGGCCACTAGATATCAATCGCGACGAAATTTCTGTGCCACCATCTCAATGGGACGGTGGGAGGAAGGCAGGGATCATTCTGTGGTACGTCACAAAACACCTATTGGGCTCCAAGAAGAGATAAAATGAGCCAACAGCAACTTTGTTAATCTCCTCAATAAAAGCTGTTATGGAGATCCTAGTATTTAATAGCGACGCAAACTTTATAACTCATCGGCATTGGAAGAGTTCTACGGTAACAGAAAGCAGACAGTGGTGCATCGGATACATGCCACTGGAGTCCCAGGAGAGCTGCCATGTGGCGACCACAGCCTTGCTAGGATCTTGCGGGGAAGAGGGCATGAGGCCACTAGATATCAATCGCGACGAAATTTCTGTGCCACCATCTCAATGGGACGGTGGGAGGAAGGCAGGGATCATTCTGTGGTACGTCACAAAACACCTATTGGGCTCCAAGAAGAGATAAAATGAGCCAACAGCAACTTTGTTAATCTCCTCAATAAAAGCTGTTATGGAGATCCTAGTATTTAATAGCGACGCAAACTTTATAACTCATCGGCATTGGAAGAGTTCTACGGTAACAGAAAGCAGACAGTGGTGCATCGGATACATGCCACTGGAGTCCCAGGAGAGCTGCCATGTGGCGACCACAGCCTTGCTAGGATCTTGCGGGGAAGAGGGCATGAGGCCACTAGATATCAATCGCGACGAAATTTCTGTGCCACCATCTCAATGGGACGGTGGGAGGAAGGCAGGGATCATTCTGTGGTACGTCACAAAACACCTATTGGGCTCCAAGAAGAGATAAAATGAGCCAACAGCAACTTTGTTAATCTCCTCAATAAAAGCTGTTATGGAGATCCTAGTATTTAATAGCGACGCAAACTTTATAACTCATCGGCATTGGAAGAGTTCTACGGTAACAGAAAGCAGACAGTGGTGCATCGGATACATGCCACTGGAGTCCCAGGAGAGCTGCCATGTGGCGACCACAGCCTTGCTAGGATCTTGCGGGGAAGAGGGCATGAGGCCACTAGATATCAATCGCGACGAAATTTCTGTGCCACCATCTCAATGGGACGGTGGGAGGAAGGCAGGGATCATTCTGTGGTACGTCACAAAACACCTATTGGGCTCCAAGAAGAGATAAAATGAGCCAACAGCAACTTTGTTAATCTCCTCAATATAAGCTGTTATGGAGATCCTAGTATTTAATAGCGACGCAAACTTTATAACTCACCGGCATTGGAAGAGTTCTACGGTAACAGAAAGCAGACAGTGGTGCATCGGATACATGCCACTGGAGTCCCAGGAGTGCTGCCATGTGGCGACCACAGCCTTGCTAGGATCTTGCGGGGAAGAGGGCATGAGGCCACTAGATATCAATCGCGACGAAATTTCTGTGCCACCATCTCAATGGGACGGTGGGAGGAAGGCAGGGATCATTCTGTGGTACGTCACAAAACACCTATTGGGCTCCAAGAAGAGATAAAATGAGCCAACAGCAACTTTGTTAATCTCCTCAATAAAAGCTGTTATGGAGATCCTAGTATTTAATAGCGACGCAAATTGTTTAAGTAATCCGCATTCGACGAGTGCTACGATTACAGAAAACAGACAGTGGTGCATCGGATACATGCCACTGGAGTCCCAGGAGAGCTGCCATGTGGCGACCACAGCCTTGCTAGGATCTTGCGGGGAAGAGGGCATGAGGCCACTAGATATCAATCGCGACGAAATTTCTGTGCCACCATCTCAATGGGACGGTGGGAGGAAGGCAGGGATCATTCTGTGGTACGTCACAAAACACCTATTGGGCTCCAAGAAGAGATAAAATGAGCCAACAGCAACTTTGTTAATCTCCTCAATATAAGCTGTTATGGAGATCCTAGTATTTAATAGCGACGCAAATTGTTTAAGTAATCCGCATTCGACGAGTGCTACGATTACAGAAAACAGACAGTGGTGCATCGGATACATGCCACTGGAGTCCCAGGAGAGCTGCCATGTGGCGACCACAGCCTTGCTAGGATCTTGCGGGGAAGAGGGCATGAGGCCACTAGATATCAATCGCGACGAAATTTCTGTGCCACCATCTCAATGGGACGGTGGGAGGAAGGCAGGGATCATTGTGTGGTACGTCACAAAACACCTATTGGGCTCCAAGAAGAGATAAAATGAGCCAACAGCAACTTTGTTAATCTCCTCAATAAAAGCTGTTATGGAGATCCTAGTATTTAATAGCGACGCAAACTTTATAACTCATCGGCATTGGAAGAGTTCTACGGTAACAGAAAGCAGACAGTGGTGCATCGGATACATGCCACTGGAGTCCCAGGAGAGCTGCCATGTGGCGACCACAGCCTTGCTAGGATCTTGCGGGGAAGAGGGCATGAGGCCACTAGATATCAATCGCGACGAAATTTCTGTGCCACCATCTCAATGGGACGGTGGGAGGAAGGCAGGGATCATTCTGTGGTACGTCACAAAACACCTATTGGGCTCCAAGAAGAGATAAAATGAGCCAACAGCAACTTTGTTAATCTCCTCAATAAAAGCTGTTATGGAGATCCTAGTATTTAATAGCGACGCAAACTTTATAACTCATCGGCATTGGAAGAGTTCTACGGTAACAGAAAGCAGACAGTGGTGCATCGGATACATGCCACTGGAGTCCCAGGAGAGCTGCCATGTGGCGACCACAGCCTTGCTAGGATCTTGCGGGGAAGAGGGCATGAGGCCACTAGATATCAATCGCGACGAAATTTCTGTGCCACCATCTCAATGGGACGGTGGGAGGAAGGCAGGGATCATTCTGTGGTACGTCACAAAACACCTATTGGGCTCCAAGAAGAGATAAAATGAGCCAACAGCAACTTTGTTAATCTCCTCAATAAAAGCTGTTATGGAGATCCTAGTATTTAATAGCGACGCAAACTTTATAACTCATCGGCATTGGAAGAGTTCTACGGTAACAGAAAGCAGACAGTGGTGCATCGGATACATGCCACTGGAGTCCCAGGAGAGCTGCCATGTGGCGACCACAGCCTTGCTAGGATCTTGCGGGGAAGAGGGCATGAGGCCACTAGATATCAATCGCGACGAAATTTCTGTGCCACCATCTCAATGGGACGGTGGGAGGAAGGCAGGGATCATTCTGTGGTACGTCACAAAACACCTATTGGGCTCCAAGAAGAGATAAAATGAGCCAACAGCAACTTTGTTAATCTCCTCAATATAAGCTGTTATGGAGATCCTAGTATTTAATAGCGACGCAAACTTTATAACTCATCGGCATTGGAAGAGTTCTACGGTAACAGAAAGCAGACAGTGGTGCATCGGATACATGCCACTGGAGTCCCAGGAGAGCTGCCATGTGGCGACCACAGCCTTGCTAGGATCTTGCGGGGAAGAGGGCATGAGGCCACTAGATATCAATCGCGACGAAATTTCTGTGCCACCATCTCAATGGGACGGTGGGAGGAAGGCAGGGATCATTCTGTGGTACGTCACAAAACACCTATTGGGCTCCAAGAAGAGATAAAATGAGCCAACAGCAACTTTGTTAATCTCCTCAATAAAAGCTGTTATGGAGATCCTAGTATTTAATAGCGACGCAAACTTTATAACTCATCGGCATTGGAAGAGTTCTACGGTAACAGAAAGCAGACAGTGGTGCATCGGATACATGCCACTGGAGTCCCAGGAGAGCTGCCATGTGGCGACCACAGCCTTGCTAGGATCTTGCGGGGAAGAGGGCATGAGGCCACTAGATATCAATCGCGACGAAATTTCTGTGCCACCATCTCAATGGGACGGTGGGAGGAAGGCAGGGATCATTCTGTGGTACGTCACAAAACACCTATTGGGCTCCAAGAAGAGATAAAATGAGCCAACAGCAACTTTGTTAATCTCCTCAATAAAAGCTGTTATGGAGATCCTAGTATTTAATAGCGACGCAAACTTTATAACTCATCGGCATTGGAAGAGTTCTACGGTAACAGAAAGCAGACAGTGGTGCATCGGATACATGCCACTGGAGTCCCAGGAGAGCTGCCATGTGGCGACCACAGCCTTGCTAGGATCTTGCGGGGAAGAGGGCATGAGGCCACTAGATATCAATCGCGACGAAATTTCTGTGCCACCATCTCAATGGGACGGTGGGAGGAAGGCAGGGATCATTCTGTGGTACGTCACAAAACACCTATTGGGCTCCAAGAAGAGATAAAATGAGCCAACAGCAACTTTGTTAATCTCCTCAATAAAAGCTGTTATGGAGATCCTAGTATTTAATAGCGACGCAAACTTTATAACTCATCGGCATTGGAAGAGTTCTACGGTAACAGAAAGCAGACAGTGGTGCATCGGATACATGCCACTGGAGTCCCAGGAGAGCTGCCATGTGGCGACCACAGCCTTGCTAGGATCTTGCGGGGAAGAGGGCATGAGGCCACTAGATATCAATCGCGACGAAATTTCTGTGCCACCATCTCAATGGGACGGTGGGAGGAAGGCAGGGATCATTCTGTGGTACGTCACAAAACACCTATTGGGCTCCAAGAAGAGATAAAATGAGCCAACAGCAACTTTGTTAATCTCCTCAATAAAAGCTGTTATGGAGATCCTAGTATTTAATAGCGACGCAAACTTTATAACTCATCGGCATTGGAAGAGTTCTACGGTAACAGAAAGCAGACAGTGGTGCATCGGATACATGCCACTGGAGTCCCAGGAGAGCTGCCATGTGGCGACCACAGCCTTGCTAGGATCTTGCGGGGAAGAGGGCATGAGGCCACTAGATATCAATCGCGACGAAATTTCTGTGCCACCATCTCAATGGGACGGTGGGAGGAAGGCAGGGATCATTCTGTGGTACGTCACAAAACACCTATTGGGCTCCAAGAAGAGATAAAATGAGCCAACAGCAACTTTGTTAATCTCCTCAATAAAAGCTGTTATGGAGATCCTAGTATTTAATAGCGACGCAAACTTTATAACTCATCGGCATTGGAAGAGTTCTACGGTAACAGAAAGCAGACAGTGGTGCATCGGATACATGCCACTGGAGTCCCAGGAGAGCTGCCATGTGGCGACCACAGCCTTGCTAGGATCTTGCGGGGAAGAGGGCATGAGGCCACTAGATATCAATCGCGACGAAATTTCTGTGCCACCATCTCAATGGGACGGTGGGAGGAAGGCAGGGATCATTCTGTGGTACGTCATAAAACACCTATTGGGCTCCAAGAAGAGATAAAATGAGCCAACAGCAACTTTGTTAATCTCCTCAATAAAAGCTGTTATGGAGATCCTAGTATTTAATAGCGACGCAAACTTTATAACTCATCGGCATTGGAAGAGTTCTACGGTAACAGAAAGCAGACAGTGGTGCATCGGATACATGCCACTGGAGTCCCAGGAGAGCTGCCATGTGGCGACCACAGCCTTGCTAGGATCTTGCGGGGAAGAGGGCATGAGGCCACTAGATATCAATCGCGACGAAATTTCTGTGCCACCATCTCAATGGGACGGTGGGAGGAAGGCAGGGATCATTCTGTGGTACGTCACAAAACACCTATTGGGCTCCAAGAAGAGATAAAATGAGCCAACAGCAACTTTGTTAATCTCCTCAATAAAAGCTGTTATGGAGATCCTAGTATTTAATAGCGACGCAAACTTTATAACTCATCGGCATTGGAAGAGTTCTACGGTAACAGAAAGCAGACAGTGGTGCATCGGATACATGCCACTGGAGCCCCAGGAGAGCTGCCATGTGGCGACCACAGCCTTGCTAGGATCTTGCGGGGAAGAGGGCATGAGGCCACTAGATATCAATCGCGACGAAATTTCTGTGCCACCATCTCAATGGGACGGTGGGAGGAAGGCAGGGATCATTCTGTGGTACGTCACAAAACACCTATTGGGCTCCAAGAAGAGATAAAATGAGCCAACAGCAACTTTGTTAATCTCCTCAATATAAGCTGTTATGGAGATCCTAGTATTTAATAGCGACGCAAACTTTATAACTCATCGGCATTGGAAGAGTTCTACGGTAACACAAAGCAGACAGTGGTGCATCGGATACATGCCACTGGAGTCCCAGGAGTGCTGCCATGTGGCGACCACAGCCTTGCTAGGATCTTGCGGGGAAGAGGGCATGAGGCCACTAGATATCAATCGCGACGAAATTTCTGTGCCACCATCTCAATGGGACGGTGGGAGGAAGGCAGGGATCATTCTGTGGTACGTCACAAAACACCTATTGGGCTCCAAGAAGAGATAAAATGAGCCAACAGCAACTTTGTTAATCTCCTCAATATAAGCTGTTATGGAGATCCTAGTATTTAATAGCGACGCAAACTTTATAACTCATCGGCATTGGAAGAGTTCTACGGTAACAGAAAGCAGACAGTGGTGCATCGGATACATGCCACTGGAGTCCCAGGAGTGCTGCCATGTGGCGACCACAGCCTTGCTAGGATCTTGCGGGGAAGAGGGCATGAGGCCACTAGATATCAATCGCGACGAAATTTCTGTGCCACCATCTCAATGGGACGGTGGGAGGAAGGCAGGGATCATTCTGTGGTACGTCACAAAACACCTATTGGGCTCCAAGAAGAGATAAAATGAGCCAACAGCAACTTTGTTAATCTCCTCAATATAAGCTGTTATGGAGATCCTAGTATTTAATAGCGACGCAAACTTTATAACTCATCGGCATTGGAAGAGTTCTACGGTAACAGAAAGCAGACAGTGGTGCATCGGATACATGCCACTGGAGTCCCAGGAGAGCTGCCATGTGGCGACCACAGCCTTGCTAGGATCTTGCGGGGAAGAGGGCATGAGGCCACTAGATATCAATCGCGACGAAATTTCTGTGCCACCATCTCAATGGGACGGTGGGAGGAAGGCAGGGATCATTCTGTGGTACGTCACAAAACACCTATTGGGCTCCAAGAAGAGATAAAATGAGCCAACAGCAACTTTGTTAATCTCCTCAATATAAGCTGTTATGGAGATCCTAGTATTTAATAGCGACGCAAACTTTATAACTCATCGGCATTGGAAGAGTTCTACGGTAACAGAAAGCAGACAGTGGTGCATCGGATACATGCCACTGGAGTCCCAGGAGTGCTGCCATGTGGCGACCACAGCCTTGCTAGGATCTTGCGGGGAAGAGGGCATGAGGCCACTAGATATCAATCGCGACGAAATTTCTGTGCCACCATCTCAATGGGACGGTGGGAGGAAGGCAGGGATCATTCTGTGGTACGTCACAAAACACCTATTGGGCTCCAAGAAGAGATAAAATGAGCCAACAGCAACTTTGTTAATCTCCTCAATATAAGCTGTTATGGAGATCCTAGTATTTAATAGCGACGCAAACTTTATAACTCATCGGCATTGGAAGAGTTCTACGGTAACAGAAAGCAGACAGTGGTGCATCGGATACATGCCACTGGAGTCCCAGGAGTGCTGCCATGTGGCGACCACAGCCTTGCTAGGATCTTGCGGGGAAGAGGGCATGAGGCCACTAGATATCAATCGCGACGAAATTTCTGTGCCACCATCTCAATGGGACGGTGGGAGGAAGGCAGGGATCATTCTGTGGTACGTCACAAAACACCTATTGGGCTCCAAGAAGAGATAAAATGAGCCAACAGCAACTTTGTTAATCTCCTCAATATAAGCTGTTATGGAGATCCTAGTATTTAATAGCGACGCAAACTTTATAACTCATCGGCATTGGAAGAGTTCTACGGTAACAGAAAGCAGACAGTGGTGCATCGGATACATGCCACTGGAGTCCCAGGAGAGCTGCCATGTGGCGACCACAGCCTTGCTAGGATCTTGCGGGGAAGAGGGCATGAGGCCACTAGATATCAATCGCGACGAAATTTCTGTGCCACCATCTCAATGGGACGGTGGGAGGAAGGCAGGGATCATTCTGTGGTACGTCACAAAACACCTATTGGGCTCCAAGAAGAGATAAAATGAGCCAACAGCAACTTTGTTAATCTCCTCAATATAAGCTGTTATGGAGATCCTAGTATTTAATAGCGACGCAAATTGTTTAAGTAATCCGCATTCGACGAGTGCTACGATTACAGAAAACAGACAGTGGTGCATCGGATACATGCCACTGGAGTCCCAGGAGAGCTGCCATGTGGCGACCACAGCCTTGCTAGGATCTTGCGGGGAAGAGGGCATGAGGCCACTAGATATCAATCGCGACGAAATTTCTGTGCCACCATCTCAATGGGACGGTGGGAGGAAGGCAGGGATCATTCTGTGGTACGTCACAAAACACCTATTGGGCTCCAAGAAGAGATAAAATGAGCCAACAGCAACTTTGTTAATCTCCTCAATATAAGCTGTTATGGAGATCCTAGTATTTAATAGCGACGCAAACTTTATAACTCATCGGCATTGGAAGAGTTCTACGGTAACAGAAAGCAAACAGTGGTGCATCGGATACATGCCACTGGAGTCCCAGGAGTGCTGCCATGTGGCGACCACAGCCTTGCTAGGATCTTGCGGGGAAGAGGGCATGAGGCCACTAGATATCAATCGCGACGAAATTTCTGTGCCACCATCTCAATGGGACGGTGGGAGGAAGGCAGGGATCATTCTGTGGTACGTCACAAAACACCTATTGGGCTCCAAGAAGAGATAAAATGAGCCAACAGCAACTTTGTTAATCTCCTCAATATAAGCTGTTATGGAGATCCTAGTATTTAATAGCGACGCAAACTTTATAACTCATCGGCATTGGAAGAGTTCTACGGTAACAGAAAGCAGACAGTGGTGCATCGGATACATGCCACTGGAGTCCCAGGAGAGCTGCCATGTGGCGACCACAGCCTTGCTAGGATCTTGCGGGGAAGAGGGCATGAGGCCACTAGATATCAATCGCGACGAAATTTCTGTGCCACCATCTCAATGGGACGGTGGGAGGAAGGCAGGGATCATTCTGTGGTACGTCACAAAACACCTATTGGGCTCCAAGAAGAGATAAAATGAGCCAACAGCAACTTTGTTAATCTCCTCAATATAAGCTGTTATGGAGATCCTAGTATTTAATAGCGACGCAAACTTTATAACTCATCGGCATTGGAAGAGTTCTACGGTAACAGAAAGCAGACAGTGGTGCATCGGATACATGCCACTGGAGTCCCAGGAGAGCTGCCATGTGGCGACCACAGCCTTGCTAGGATCTTGCGGGGAAGAGGGCATGAGGCCACTAGATATCAATCGCGACGAAATTTCTGTGCCACCATCTCAATGGGACGGTGGGAGGAAGGCAGGGATCATTCTGTGGTACGTCACAAAACACCTATTGGGCTCCAAGAAGAGATAAAATGAGCCAACAGCAACTTTGTTAATCTCCTCAATATAAGCTGTTATGGAGATCCTAGTATTTAATAGCGACGCAAACTTTATAACTCATCGGCATTGGAAGAGTTCTACAGTAACAGAAAGCAGACAGTGGTGCATCGGATACATGCCACTGGAGTCCCAGGAGAGCTGCCATGTGGCGACCACAGCCTTGCTAGGATCTTGCGGGGAAGAGGGCATGAGGCCACTAGATATCAATCGCGACGAAATTTCTGTGCCACCATCTCAATGGGACGGTGGGAGGAAGGCAGGGATCATTCTGTGGTACGTCACAAAACACCTATTGGGCTCCAAGAAGAGATAAAATGAGCCAACAGCAACTTTGTTAATCTCCTCAATATAAGCTGTTATGGAGATCCTAGTATTTAATAGCGACGCAAATTGTTTAAGTAATCCGCATTCGACGAGTGCTACGATTACAGAAAACAGACAGTGGTGCATCGGATACATGCCACTGGAGTCCCAGGAGAGCTGCCATGTGGCGACCACAGCCTTGCTAGGATCTTGCGGGGAAGAGGGCATGAGGCCACTAGATATCAATCGCGACGAAATTTCTGTGCCACCATCTCAATGGGACGGTGGGAGGAAGGCAGGGATCATTCTGTGGTACGTCACAAAACACCTATTGGGCTCCAAGAAGAGATAAAATGAGCCAACAGCAACTTTGTTAATCTCCTCAATATAAGCTGTTATGGAGATCCTAGTATTTAATAGCGACGCAAACTTTATAACTCATCGGCATTGGAAGAGTTCTACGGTAACAGAAAGCAAACAGTGGTGCATCGGATACATGCCACTGGAGTCCCAGGAGTGCTGCCATGTGGCGACCACAGCCTTGCTAGGATCTTGCGGGGAAGAGGGCATGAGGCCACTAGATATCAATCGCGACGAAATTTCTGTGCCACCATCTCAATGGGACGGTGGGAGGAAGGCAGGGATCATTCTGTGGTACGTCACAAAACACCTATTGGGCTCCAAGAAGAGATAAAATGAGCCAACAGCAACTTTGTTAATCTCCTCAATATAAGCTGTTATGGAGATCCTAGTATTTAATAGCGACGCAAACTTTATAACTCATCGGCATTGGAAGAGTTCTACGGTAACAGAAAGCAGACAGTGGTGCATCGGATACATGCCACTGGAGTCCCAGGAGAGCTGCCATGTGGCGACCACAGCCTTGCTAGGATCTTGCGGGGAAGAGGGCATGAGGCCACTAGATATCAATCGCGACGAAATTTCTGTGCCACCATCTCAATGGGACGGTGGGAGGAAGGCAGGGATCATTCTGTGGTACGTCACAAAACACCTATTGGGCTCCAAGAAGAGATAAAATGAGCCAACAGCAACTTTGTTAATCTCCTCAATATAAGCTGTTATGGAGATCCTAGTATTTAATAGCGACGCAAACTTTATAACTCATCGGCATTGGAAGAGTTCTACGGTAACAGAAAGCAGACAGTGGTGCATCGGATACATGCCACTGGAGTCCCAGGAGAGCTGCCATGTGGCGACCACAGCCTTGCTAGGATCTTGCGGGGAAGAGGGCATGAGGCCACTAGATATCAATCGCGACGAAATTTCTGTGCCACCATCTCAATGGGACGGTGGGAGGAAGGCAGGGATCATTCTGTGGTACGTCACAAAACACCTATTGGGCTCCAAGAAGAGATAAAATGAGCCAACAGCAACTTTGTTAATCTCCTCAATATAAGCTGTTATGGAGATCCTAGTATTTAATAGCGACGCAAATTGTTTAAGTAATCCGCATTCGACGAGTGCTACGATTACAGAAAACAGACAGTGGTGCATCGGATACATGCCACTGGAGTCCCAGGAGAGCTGCCATGTGGCGACCACAGCCTTGCTAGGATCTTGCGGGGAAGAGGGCATGAGGCCACTAGATATCAATCGCGACGAAATTTCTGTGCCACCATCTCAATGGGACGGTGGGAGGAAGGCAGGGATCATTCTGTGGTACGTCACAAAACACCTATTGGGCTCCAAGAAGAGATAAAATGAGCCAACAGCAACTTTGTTAATCTCCTCAATATAAGCTGTTATGGAGATCCTAGTATTTAATAGCGACGCAAATTGTTTAAGTAATCCGCATTCGACGAGTGCTACGATTACAGAAAACAGACAGTGGTGCATCGGATACATGCCACTGGAGTCCCAGGAGAGCTGCCATGTGGCGACCACAGCCTTGCTAGGATCTTGCGGGGAAGAGGGCATGAGGCCACTAGATATCAATCGCGACGAAATTTCTGTGCCACCATCTCAATGGGACGGTGGGAGGAAGGCAGGGATCATTCTGTGGTACGTCACAAAACACCTATTGGGCTCAAAGAAGAGATAAAATGAGCCAACAGCAACTTTGTTAATCTCCTCAATATAAGCTGTTATGGAGATCCTAGTATTTAATAGCGACGCAAATTGTTTAAGTAATCCGCATTCGACGAGTGCTACGATTACAGAAAACAGACAGTGGTGCATCTGATACATGCCACTGGAGTCCCAGGAGTGCTGCCATGTGGCGACCACAGCCTTGCTAGGATCTTGCGGGGAAGAGGGCATGAGGCCACTAGATATCAATCGCGACGAAATTTCTGTGCCACCATCTCAATGGGACGGTGGGAGGAAGGCAGGGATCATTCTGTGGTACGTCACAAAACACCTATTGGGCTCCAAGAAGAGATAAAATGAGCCAACAGCAACTTTGTTAATCTCCTCAATATAAGCTGTTATGGAGATCCTAGTATTTAATAGCGACGCAAATTGTTTAAGTAATCCGCATTCGACGAGTGCTACGATTACAGAAAACAGACAGTGGTGCATCGGATACATGCCACTGGAGTCCCAGGAGTGCTGCCATGTGGCGACCACAGCCTTGCTAGGATCTTGCGGGGAAGAGGGCATGAGGCCACTAGATATCAATCGCGACGAAATTTCTGTGCCACCATCTCAATGGGACGGTGGGAGGAAGGCAGGGATCATTCTGTGGTACGTCACAAAACACCTATTGGGCTCCAAGAAGAGATAAAATGAGCCAACAGCAACTTTGTTAATCTCCTCAATATAAGCTGTTATGGAGATCCTAGTATTTAATAGCGACGCAAACTTTATAACTCATCGGCATTGGAAGAGTTCTACGGTAACAGAAAGCAGACAGTGGTGCATCGGATACATGCCACCGGAGTCCCAGGAGTGCTGCCATGTGGCGACCACAGCCTTGCTAGGATCTTGCGGGGAAGAGGGCATGAGGCCACTAGATATCAATCGCGACGAAATTTCTGTGCCACCATCTCAATGGGACGGTGGGAGGAAGGCAGGGATCATTCTGTGGTACGTCACAAAACACCTATTGGGCTCCAAGAAGAGATAAAATGAGCCAACAGCAACTTTGTTAATCTCCTCAATATAAGCTGTTATGGAGATCCTAGTATTTAATAGCGACGCAAACTTTATAACTCATCGGCATTGGAAGAGTTCTACGGTAACAGAAAGCAGACAGTGGTGCATCGGATACATGCCACTGGAGTCCCAGGAGAGCTGCCATGTGGCGACCACAGCCTTGCTAGGATCTTGCGGGGAAGAGGGCATGAGGCCACTAGATATCAATCGCGACGAAATTTCTGTGCCACCATCTCAATGGGACGGTGGGAGGAAGGCAGGGATCATTCTGTGGTACGTCACAAAACACCTATTGGGCTCCAAGAAGAGATAAAATGAGCCAACAGCAACTTTGTTAATCTCCTCAATATAAGCTGTTATGGAGATCCTAGTATTTAATAGCGACGCAAATTGTTTAAGTAATCCGCATTCGACGAGTGCTACGATTACAGAAAACAGACAGTGGTGCATCGGATACATGCCACTGGAGTCCCAGGAGAGCTGCCATGTGGCGACCACAGCCTTGCTAGGATCTTGCGGGGAAGAGGGCATGAGGCCACTAGATATCAATCGCGACGAAATTTCTGTGCCACCATCTCAATGGGACGGTGGGAGGAAGGCAGGGATCATTCTGTGGTACGTCACAAAACACCTATTGGGCTCCAAGGAGAGATAAAATGAGCCAACAGCAACTTTGTTAATCTCCTCAATATAAGCTGTTATGGAGATCCTAGTATTTAATAGCGACGCAAACTTTATAACTCATCGGCATTGGAAGAGTTCTACGGTAACAGAAAGCAGACAGTGGTGCATCGGATACATGCCACTGGAGTCCCAGGAGTGCTGCCATGTGGCGACCACAGCCTTGCTAGGATCTTGCGGGGAAGAGGGCATGAGGCCACTAGATATCAATCGCGACGAAATTTCTGTGCCACCATCTCAATGGGACGGTGGGAGGAAGGCAGGGATCATTCTGTGGTACGTCACAAAACACCTATTGGGCTCCAAGAAGAGATAAAATGAGCCAACAGCAACTTTGTTAATCTCCTCAATAAAAGCTGTTATGGAGATCCTAGTATTTAATAGCGACGCAAACTTTATAACTCATCGGCATTGGAAGAGTTCTACGGTAACAGAAAGCAGACAGTGGTGCATCGGATACATGCCACTGGAGTCCCAGGAGTGCTGCCATGTGGCGACCACAGCCTTGCTAGGATCTTGCGGGGAAGAGGGCATGAGGCCACTAGATATCAATCGCGACGAAATTTCTGTGCCACCATCTCAATGGGACGGTGGGAGGAAGGCAGGGATCATTCTGTGGTACGTCACAAAACACCTATTGGGCTCCAAGAAGAGATAAAATGAGCCAACAGCAACTTTGTTAATCTCCTCAATAAAAGCTGTTATGGAGATCCTAGTATTTAATAGCGACGCAAACTTTATAACTCATCGGCATTGGAAGAGTTCTACGGTAACAGAAAGCAGACAGTGGTGCATCGGATACATGCCACTGGAGTCCCAGGAGTGCTGCCATGTGGCGACCACAGCCTTGCTAGGATCTTGCGGGGAAGAGGGCATGAGGCCACTAGATATCAATCGCGACGAAATTTCTGTGCCACCATCTCAATGGGACGGTGGGAGGAAGGCAGGGATCATTCTGTGGTACGTCACAAAACACCTATTGGGCTCCAAGAAGAGATAAAATGAGCCAACAGCAACTTTGTTAATCTCCTCAATATAAGCTGTTATGGAGATCCTAGTATTTAATAGCGACGCAAACTTTATAACTCATCGGCATTGGAAGAGTTCTACGGTAACAGAAAGCAGACAGTGGTGCATCGGATACATGCCACTGGAGTCCCAGGAGTGCTGCCATGTGGCGACCACAGCCTTGCTAGGATCTTGCGGGGAAGAGGGCATGAGGCCACTAGATATCAATCGCGACGAAATTTCTGTGCCACCATCTCAATGGGACGGTGGGAGGAAGGCAGGGATCATTCTGTGGTACGTCACAAAACACCTATTGGGCTCCAAGAAGAGATAAAATGAGCCAACAGCAACTTTGTTAATCTCCTCAATATAAGCTGTTATGGAGATCCTAGTATTTAATAGCGACGCAAACTTTATAACTCATCGGCATTGGAAGAGTTCTACGGTAACAGAAAGCAGACAGTGGTGCATCGGATACATGCCACTGGAGTCCCAGGAGTGCTGCCATGTGGCGACCACAGCCTTGCTAGGATCTTGCGGGGAAGAGGGCATGAGGCCACTAGATATCAATCGCGACGAAATTTCTGTGCCACCATCTCAATGGGACGGTGGGAGGAAGGCAGGGATCATTCTGTGGTACGTCACAAAACACCTATTGGGCTCCAAGAAGAGATAAAATGAGCCAACAGCAACTTTGTTAATCTCCTCAATAAAAGCTGTTATGGAGATCCTAGTATTTAATAGCGACGCAAACTTTATAACTCATCGGCATTGGAAGAGTTCTACGGTAACAGAAAGCAGACAGTGGTGCATCGGATACATGCCACTGGAGTCCCAGGAGAGCTGCCATGTGGCGACCACAGCCTTGCTAGGATCTTGCGGGGAAGAGGGCATGAGGCCACTAGATATCAATCGCGACGAAATTTCTGTGCCACCATCTCAATGGGACGGTGGGAGGAAGGCAGGGATCATTCTGTGGTACGTCACAAAACACCTATTGGGCTCCAAGAAGAGATAAAATGAGCCAACAGCAACTTTGTTAATCTCCTCAATAAAAGCTGTTATGGAGATCCTAGTATTTAATAGCGACGCAAATTGTTTAAGTAATCCGCATTCGACGAGTGCTACGATTACAGAAAACATACAGTGGTGCATCGGATACATGCCACTGGAGTCCCAGGAGAGCTGCCATGTGGCGACCACAGCCTTGCTAGGATCTTGCGGGGAAGAGGGCATGAGGCCACTAGATATCAATCGCGACGAAATTTCTGTGCCACCATCTCAATGGGACGGTGGGAGGAAGGCAGGGATCATTCTGTGGTACGTCACAAAACACCTATTGGGCTCCAAGAAGAGATAAAATGAGCCAACAGCAACTTTGTTAATCTCCTCAATAAAAGCTGTTATGGAGATCCTAGTATTTAATAGCGACGCAAATTGTTTAAGTAATCCGCATTCGACTAGTGCTACGATTACAGAAAACAGACAGTGGTGCATCGGATACATGCCACTGGAGTCCCAGGAGAGCTGCCATGTGGCGACCACAGCCTTGCTAGGATCTTGCGGGGAAGAGGGCATGAGGCCACTAGATATCAATCGCGACGAAATTTCTGTGCCACCATCTCAATGGGACGGTGGGAGGAAGGCAGGGATCATTCTGTGGTACGTCACAAAACACCTATTGGGCTCCAAGAAGAGATAAAATGAGCCAACAGCAACTTTGTTAATCTCCTCAATAAAAGCTGTTATGGAGATCCTAGTATTTAATAGCGACGCAAACTTTATAACTCATCGGCATTGGAAGAGTTCTACGGTAACAGAAAGCAGACAGTGGTGCATCGGATACATGCCACTGGAGTCCCAGGATAGCTGCCATGTGGCGACCACAGCCTTGCTAGGATCTTGCGGGGAAGAGGGCATGAGGCCACTAGATATCAATCGCGACGAAATTTCTGTGCCACCATCTCAATGGGACGGTGGGAGGAAGGCAGGGATCATTCTGTGGTACGTCACAAAACACCTATTGGGCTCCAAGAAGAGATAAAATGAGCCAACAGCAACTTTGTTAATCTCCTCAATAAAAGCTGTTATGGAGATCCTAGTATTTAATAGCGACGCAAACTTTATAACTCATCGGCATTGGAAGAGTTCTACGGTAACAGAAAGCAGACAGTGGTGCATCGGATACATGCCACTGGAGTCCCAGGAGAGCTGCCATGTGGCGACCACAGCCTTGCTAGGATCTTGCGGGGAAGAGGGCATGAGGCCACTAGATATCAATCGCGACGAAATTTCTGTGCCACCATCTCAATGGGACGGTGGGAGGAAGGCAGGGATCATTCTGTGGTACGTCACAAAACACCTATTGGGCTCCAAGAAGAGATAAAATGAGCCAACAGCAACTTTGTTAATCTCCTCAATAAAAGCTGTTATGGAGATCCTAGTATTTAATAGCGACGCAAATTGTTTAAGTAATCCGCATTCGACGAGTGCTACGATTACAGAAAACAGACAGTGGTGCATCGGATACATGCCACTGGAGTCCCAGGAGAGCTGCCATGTGGCGACCACAGCCTTGCTAGGATCTTGCGGGGAAGAGGGCATGAGGCCACTAGATATCAATCGCGACGAAATTTCTGTGCCACCATCTCAATGGGACGGTGGGAGGAAGGCAGGGATCATTCTGTGGTACGTCACAAAACACCTATTGGGCTCCAAGAAGAGATAAAATGAGCCAACAGCAACTTTGTTAATCTCCTCAATAAAAGCTGTTATGGAGATCCTAGTATTTAATAGCGACGCAAATTGTTTAAGTAATCCGCATTCGACGAGTGCTACGATTACAGAAAACAGACAGTGGTGCATCGGATACATGCCACTGGAGTCCCAGGAGAGCTGCCATGTGGCGACCACAGCCTTGCTAGGATCTTGCGGGGAAGAGGGCATGAGGCCACTAGATATCAATCGCGACGAAATTTCTGTGCCACCATCTCAATGGGACGGTGGGAGGAAGGCAGGGATCATTCTGTGGTACGTCACAAAACACCTATTGGGCTCCAAGAAGAGATAAAATGAGCCAACAGCAACTTTGTTAATCTCCTCAATAAAAGCTGTTATGGAGATCCTAGTATTTAATAGCGACGCAAACTTTATAACTCATCGGCATTGGAAGAGTTCTACGGTAACAGAAAGCAGACAGTGGTGCATCGGATACATGCCACTGGAGTCCCAGGAGAGCTGCCATGTGGCGACCACAGCCTTGCTAGGATCTTGCGGGGAAGAGGGCATGAGGCCACTAGATATCAATCGCGACGAAATTTCTGTGCCACCATCTCAATGGGACGGTGGGAGGAAGGCAGGGATCATTCTGTGGTACGTCACAAAACACCTATTGGGCTCCAAGAAGAGATAAAATGAGCCAACAGCAACTTTGTTAATCTCCTCAATAAAAGCTGTTATGGAGATCCTAGTATTTAATAGCGACGCAAATTGTTTAAGTAATCCGCATTCGACGAGTGCTACGATTACAGAAAACAGACAGTGGTGCATCGGATACATGCCACTGGAGTCCCAGGAGAGCTGCCATGTGACGACCACAGCCTTGCTAGGATCTTGCGGGGAAGAGGGCATGAGGCCACTAGATATCAATCGCGACGAAATTTCTGTGCCACCATCTCAATGGGACGGTGGGAGGAAGGCAGGGATCATTCTGTGGTACGTCACAAAACACCTATTGGGCTCCAAGAAGAGATAAAATGAGCCAACAGCAACTTTGTTAATCTCCTCAATAAAAGCTGTTATGGAGATCCTAGTATTTAATAGCGACGCAAATTGTTTAAGTAATCCGCATTCGACGAGTGCTACGATTACAGAAAACAGACAGTGGTGCATCGGATACATGCCACTGGAGTCCCAGGAGAGCTGCCATGTGGCGACCACAGCCTTGCTAGGATCTTGCGGGGAAGAGGGCATGAGGCCACTAGATATCAATCGCGACGAAATTTCTGTGCCACCATCTCAATGGGACGGTGGGAGGAAGGCAGGGATCATTCTGTGGTACGTCACAAAACACCTATTGGGCTCCAAGAAGAGATAAAATGAGCCAACAGCAACTTTGTTAATCTCCTCAATAAAAGCTGTTATGGAGATCCTAGTATTTAATAGCGACGCAAACTTTATAACTCATCGGCATTGGAAGAGTTCTACGGTAACAGAAAGCAGACAGTGGTGCATCGGATACATGCCACTGGAGTCCCAGGAGAGCTGCCATGTGGCGACCACAGCCTTGCTAGGATCTTGCGGGGAAGAGGGCATGAGGCCACTAGATATCAATCGCGACGAAATTTCTGTGCCACCATCTCAATGGGACGGTGGGAGGAAGGCAGGGATCATTCTGTGGTACGTCACAAAACACCTATTGGGCTCCAAGAAGAGATAAAATGAGCCAACAGCAACTTTGTTAATCTCCTCAATAAAAGCTGTTATGGAGATCCTAGTATTTAATAGCGACGCAAACTTTATAACTCATCGGCATTGGAAGAGTTCTACGGTAACAGAAAGCAGACAGTGGTGCATCGGATACATGCCACTGGAGTCCCAGGAGAGCTGCCATGTGGCGACCACAGCCTTGCTAGGATCTTGCGGGGAAGAGGGCATGAGGCCACTAGATATCAATCGCGACGAAATTTCTGTGCCACCATCTCAATGGGACGGTGGGAGGAAGGCAGGGATCATTCTGTGGTACGTCACAAAACACCTATTGGGCTCCAAGAAGAGATAAAATGAGCCAACAGCAACTTTGTTAATCTCCTCAATATAAGCTGTTATGGAGATCCTAGTATTTAATAGCGACGCAAACTTTATAACTCATCGGCATTGGAAGAGTTCTACGGTAACAGAAAGCAGACAGTGGTGCATCGGATACATGCCACTGGAGTCCCAGGAGTGCTGCCATGTGGCGACCACAGCCTTGCTAGGATCTTGCGGGGAAGAGGGCATGAGGCCACTAGATATCAATCGCGACGAAATTTCTGTGCCACCATCTCAATGGGACGGTGGGAGGAAGGCAGGGATCATTCTGTGGTACGTCACAAAACACCTATTGGGCTCCAAGAAGAGATAAAATGAGCCAACAGCAACTTTGTTAATCTCCTCAATAAAAGCTGTTATGGAGATCCTAGTATTTAATAGCGACGCAAACTTTATAACTCATCGGCATTGGAAGAGTTCTACGGTAACAGAAAGCAGACAGTGGTGCATCGGATACATGCCACTGGAGTCCCAGGAGAGCTGCCATGTGGCGACCACAGCCTTGCTAGGATCTTGCGGGGAAGAGGGCATGAGGCCACTAGATATCAATCGCGACGAAATTTCTGTGCCACCATCTCAATGGGACGGTGGGAGGAAGGCAGGGATCATTCTGTGGTACGTCACAAAACACCTATTGGGCTCCAAGAAGAGATAAAATGAGCCAACAGCAACTTTGTTAATCTCCTCAATAAAAGCTGTTATGGAGATCCTAGTATTTAATAGCGACGCAAACTTTATAACTCATCGGCATTGGAAGAGTTCTACGGTAACAGAAAGCAGACAGTGGTGCATCGGATACATGCCACTGGAGTCCCAGGAGAGCTGCCATGTGGCGACCACAGCCTTGCTAGGATCTTGCGGAGAAGAGGGCATGAGGCCAATAGATATCAATCGCGACGAAATTTCTGTGCCACCATCTCAATGGGACGGTGGGAGGAAGGCAGGGATCATTCTGTGGTACGTCACAAAACACCTATTGGGCTCCAAGAAGAGATAAAATGAGCCAACAGCAACTTTGTTAATCTCCTCAATATAAGCTGTTATGGAGATCCTAGTATTTAATAGCGACGCAAACTTTATAACTCATCGGCATTGGAAGAGTTCTACGGTAACAGAAAGCAGACAGTGGTGCATCGGATACATGCCACTGGAGTCCCAGGAGAGCTGCCATGTGGCGACCACAGCCTTGCTAGGATCTTGCGGGGAAGAGGGCATGAGGCCACTAGATATCAATCGCGACGAAATTTCTGTGCCACCATCTCAATGGGACGGTGGGAGGAAGGCAGGGATCATTCTGTGGTACGTCACAAAACACCTATTGGGCTCCAAGAAGAGATAAAATGAGCCAACAGCAACTTTGTTAATCTCCTCAATAAAAGCTGTTATGGAGATCCTAGTATTTAATAGCGACGCAAACTTTATAACTCATCGGCATTGGAAGAGTTCTACGGTAACAGAAAGCAGACAGTGGTGCATCGGATACATGCCACTGGAGTCCCAGGAGAGCTGCCATGTGGCGACCACAGCCTTGCTAGGATCTTGCGGGGAAGAGGGCATGAGGCCACTAGATATCAATCGCGACGAAATTTCTGTGCCACCATCTCAATGGGACGGTGGGAGGAAGGCAGGGATCATTCTGTGGTACGTCACAAAACACCTATTGGGCTCCAAGAAGAGATAAAATGAGCCAACAGCAACTTTGTTAATCTCCTCAATAAAAGCTGTTATGGAGATCCTAGTATTTAATAGCGACGCAAACTTTATAACTCATCGGCATTGGAAGAGTTCTACGGTAACAGAAAGCAGACAGTGGTGCATCGGATACATGCCACTGGAGTCCCAGGAGAGCTGCCATGTGGCGACCACAGCCTTGCTAGGATCTTGCGGGGAAGAGGGCATGAGGCCACTAGATATCAATCGCGACGAAATTTCTGTGCCACCATCTCAATGGGACGGTGGGAGGAAGGCAGGGATCATTCTGTGGTACGTCACAAAACACCTATTGGGCTCCAAGAAGAGATAAAATGAGCCAACAGCAACTTTGTTAATCTCCTCAATAAAAGCTGTTATGGAGATCCTAGTATTTAATAGCGACGCAAACTTTATAACTCATCGGCATTGGAAGAGTTCTACGGTAACAGAAAGCAGACAGTGGTGCATCGGATACATGCCACTGGAGTCCCAGGAGAGCTGCCATGTGGCGACCACAGCCTTGCTAGGATCTTGCGGGGAAGAGGGCATGAGGCCACTAGATATCAATCGCGACGAAATTTCTGTGCCACCATCTCAATGGGACGGTGGGAGGAAGGCAGGGATCATTCTGTGGTACGTCACAAAACACCTATTGGGCTCCAAGAAGAGATAAAATGAGCCAACAGCAACTTTGTTAATCTCCTCAATAAAAGCTGTTATGGAGATCCTAGTATTTAATAGCGACGCAAACTTTATAACTCATCGGCATTGGAAGAGTTCTACGGTAACAAAAAGCAGACAGTGGTGCATCGGATACATGCCACTGGAGTCCCAGGAGTGCTGCCATGTGGCGACCACAGCCTTGCTAGGATCTTGCGGGGAAGAGGGCATGAGGCCACTAGATATCAATCGCGACGAAATTTCTGTGCCACCATCTCAATGGGACGGTGGGAGGAAGGCAGGGATCATTCTGTGGTACGTCACAAAACACCTATTGGGCTCCAAGAAGAGATAAAATGAGCCAACAGCAACTTTGTTAATCTCCTCAATATAAGCTGTTATGGAGATCCTAGTATTTAATAGCGACGCAAACTTTATAACTCATCGGCATTGGAAGAGTTCTACGGTAACAGAAAGCAGACAGTGGTGCATCGGATACATGCCACTGGAGTCCCAGGAGAGCTGCCATGTGGCGACCACAGCCTTGCTAGGATCTTGCGGGGAAGAGGGCATGAGGCCACTAGATATCAATCGCGACGAAATTTCTGTGCCACCATCTCAATGGGACGGTGGGAGGAAGGCAGGGATCATTCTGTGGTACGTCACAAAACACCTATTGGGCTCCAAGAAGAGATAAAATGAGCCAACAGCAACTTTGTTAATCTCCTCAATATAAGCTGTTATGGAGATCCTAGTATTTAATAGCGACGCAAACTTTATAACTCATCGGCATTGGAAGAGTTCTACGGTAACAGAAAGCAGACAGTGGTGCATCGGATACATGCCACTGGAGTCCCAGGAGTGCTGCCATGTGGCGACCACAGCCTTGCTAGGATCTTGCGGGGAAGAGGGCATGAGGCCACTAGATATCAATCGCGACGAAATTTCTGTGCCACCATCTCAATGGGACGGTGGGAGGAAGGCAGGGATCATTCTGTGGTACGTCACAAAACACCTATTGGGCTCCAAGAAGAGATAAAATGAGCCAACAGCAACTTTGTTAATCTCCTCAATAAAAGCTGTTATGGAGATCCTAGTATTTAATAGCGACGCAAATTGTTTAAGTAATCCGCATTCGACGAGTGCTACGATTACAGAAAGCAGACAGTGGTGCATCGGATACATGCCACTGGAGTCCCAGGAGAGCTGCCATGTGGCGACCACAGCCTTGCTAGGATCTTGCGGGGAAGAGGGCATGAGGCCACTAGATATCAATCGCGACGAAATTTCTGTGCCACCATCTCAATGGGACGGTGGGAGGAAGGCAGGGATCATTCTGTGGTACGTCACAAAACACCTATTGGGCTCCAAGAAGAGATAAAATGAGCCAACAGCAACTTTGTTAATCTCCTCAATAAAAGCTGTTATGGAGATCCTAGTATTTAATAGCGACGCAAACTTTATAACTCATCGGCATTGGAAGAGTTCTACGGTAACAGAAAGCAGACAGTGGTGCATCGGATACATGCCACTGGAGTCCCAGGAGTGCTGCCATGTGGCGACCACAGCCTTGCTAGGATCTTGCGGGGAAGAGGGCATGAGGCCACTAGATATCAATCGCGACGAAATTTCTGTGCCACCATCTCAATGGGACGGTGGGAGGAAGGCAGGGATCATTCTGTGGTACGTCACAAAACACCTATTGGGCTCCAAGAAGAGATAAAATGAGCCAACAGCAACTTTGTTAATCTCCTCAATAAAAGCTGTTATGGAGATCCTAGTATTTAATAGCGACGCAAACTTTATAACTCATCGGCATTGGAAGAGTTCTACGGTAACAGAAAGCAGACAGTGGTGCATCGGATACATGCCACTGGAGTCCCAGGAGAGCTGCCATGTGGCGACCACAGCCTTGCTAGGATCTTGCGGGGAAGAGGGCATGAGGCCACTAGATATCAATCGCGACGAAATTTCTGTGCCACCATCTCAATGGGACGGTGGGAGGAAGGCAGGGATCATTCTGTGGTACGTCACAAAACACCTATTGGGCTCCAAGAAGAGATAAAATGAGCCAACAGCAACTTTGTTAATCTCCTCAATAAAAGCTGTTATGGAGATCCTAGTATTTAATAGCGACGCAAACTTTATAACTCATCGGCATTGGAAGAGTTCTACGGTAACAGAAAGCAGACAGTGGTGCATCGGATACATGCCACTGGAGTCCCAGGAGAGCTGCCATGTGGCGACCACAGCCTTGCTAG
Source organism: Schistocerca piceifrons (assembly GCF_021461385.2). NCBI lineage: Eukaryota > Metazoa > Arthropoda > Insecta > Orthoptera > Acrididae > Schistocerca > Schistocerca piceifrons. Next base: position 26,540,620 of record NC_060138.1, read on the forward strand.
GATCTTGCGGAGAAGAGGGCATGAGGCCACTAGATATCAATCGCGACGAAATTTCTGTGCCACCATCTCAATGGGACGGTGGGAGGAAGGCAGGGATCATTCTGTGGTACGTCACAAAACACCTATTGGGCTCCAAGAAGAGATAAAATGAGCCAACAGCAACTTTGTTAATCTCCTCAATATAAGCTGTTATGGAGATCCTAGTATTTAATAGCGACGCAAACTTTATAACTCATCGGCATTGGAAGAGTTCTACGGTAACAGAAAGCAGACAGTGGTGCATCGGATACATGCCACTGGAGTCCCAGGAGAGCTGCCATGTGGCGACCACAGCCTTGCTAGGATCTTGCGGGGAAGAGGGCATGAGGCCACTAGATATCAATCGCGACGAAATTTCTGTGCCACCATCTCAATGGGACGGTGGGAGGAAGGCAGGGATCATTCTGTGGTACGTCACAAAACACCTATTGGGCTCCAAGAAGAGATAAAATGAGCCAACAGCAACTTTGTTAATCTCCTCAATAAAAGCTGTTATGGAGATCCTAGTATTTAATAGCGACGCAAACTTTATAACTCATCGGCATTGGAAGAGTTCTACGGTAACAGAAAGCAGACAGTGGTGCATCGGATACATGCCACTGGAGTCCCAGGAGAGCTGCCATGTGGCGACCACAGCCTTGCTAGGATCTTGCGGGGAAGAGGGCATGAGGCCACTAGATATCAATCGCGACGAAATTTCTGTGCCACCATCTCAATGGGACGGTGGGAGGAAGGCAGGGATCATTCTGTGGTACGTCACAAAACACCTATTGGGCTCCAAGAAGAGATAAAATGAGCCAACAGCAACTTTGTTAATCTCCTCAATAAAAGCTGTTATGGAGATCCTAGTATTTAATAGCGACGCAAACTTTATAACTCATCGGCATTGGAAGAGTTCTACGGTAACAGAAAGCAGACAGTGGTGCATCGGATACATGCCACTGGAGTCCCAGGAGAGCTGCCATGTGGCGACCACAGCCTTGCTAGGATCTTGCGGGGAAGAGGGCATGAGGCCACTAGATATCAATCGCGACGAAATTTCTGTGCCACCATCTCAATGGGACGGTGGGAGGAAGGCAGGGATCATTCTGTGGTACGTCACAAAACACCTATTGGGCTCCAAGAAGAGATAAAATGAGCCAACAGCAACTTTGTTAATCTCCTCAATAAAAGCTGTTATGGAGATCCTAGTATTTAATAGCGACGCAAACTTTATAACTCATCGGCATTGGAAGAGTTCTACGGTAACAGAAAGCAGACAGTGGTGCATCGGATACATGCCACTGGAGTCCCAGGAGAGCTGCCATGTGGCGACCACAGCCTTGCTAGGATCTTGCGGGGAAGAGGGCATGAGGCCACTAGATATCAATCGCGACGAAATTTCTGTGCCACCATCTCAATGGGACGGTGGGAGGAAGGCAGGGATCATTCTGTGGTACGTCACAAAACACCTATTGGGCTCCAAGAAGAGATAAAATGAGCCAACAGCAACTTTGTTAATCTCCTCAATAAAAGCTGTTATGGAGATCCTAGTATTTAATAGCGACGCAAACTTTATAACTCATCGGCATTGGAAGAGTTCTACGGTAACAGAAAGCAGACAGTGGTGCATCGGATACATGCCACTGGAGTCCCAGGAGAGCTGCCATGTGGCGACCACAGCCTTGCTAGGATCTTGCGGGGAAGAGGGCATGAGGCCACTAGATATCAATCGCGACGAAATTTCTGTGCCACCATCTCAATGGGACGGTGGGAGGAAGGCAGGGATCATTCTGTGGTACGTCACAAAACACCTATTGGGCTCCAAGAAGAGATAAAATGAGCCAACAGCAACTTTGTTAATCTCCTCAATAAAAGCTGTTATGGAGATCCTAGTATTTAATAGCGACGCAAACTTTATAACTCATCGGCATTGGAAGAGTTCTACGGTAACAGAAAGCAGACAGTGGTGCATCGGATACATGCCACTGGAGTCCCAGGAGAGCTGCCATGTGGCGACCACAGCCTTGCTAGGATCTTGCGGGGAAGAGGGCATGAGGCCACTAGATATCAATCGCGACGAAATTTCTGTGCCACCATCTCAATGGGACGGTGGGAGGAAGGCAGGGATCATTCTGTGGTACGTCACAAAACACCTATTGGGCTCCAAGAAGAGATAAAATGAGCCAACAGCAACTTTGTTAATCTCCTCAATATAAGCTGTTATGGAGATCCTAGTATTTAATAGCGACGCAAACTTTATAACTCATCGGCATTGGAAGAGTTCTACGGTAACAGAAAGCAGACAGTGGTGCATCGGATACATGCCACTGGAGTCCCAGGAGAGCTGCCATGTGGCGACCACAGCCTTGCTAGGATCTTGCGGGGAAGAGGGCATGAGGCCACTAGATATCAATCGCGACGAAATTTCTGTGCCACCATCTCAATGGGACGGTGGGAGGAAGGCAGGGATCATTCTGTGGTACGTCACAAAACACCTATTGGGCTCCAAGAAGAGATAAAATGAGCCAACAGCAACTTTGTTAATCTCCTCAATAAAAGCTGTTATGGAGATCCTAGTATTTAATAGCGACGCAAATTGTTTAAGTAATCCGCATTCGACGAGTGCTACGATTACAGAAAACAGACAGTGGTGCATCGGATACATGCCACTGGAGTCCCAGGAGAGCTGCCATGTGGCGACCACAGCCTTGCTAGGATCTTGCGGGGAAGAGGGCATGAGGCCACTAGATATCAATCGCGACGAAATTTCTGTGCCACCATCTCAATGGGACGGTGGGAGGAAGGCAGGGATCATTCTGTGGTACGTCACAAAACACCTATTGGGCTCCAAGAAGAGATAAAATGAGCCAACAGCAACTTTGTTAATCTCCTCAATAAAAGCTGTTATGGAGATCCTAGTATTTAATAGCGACGCAAATTGTTTAAGTAATCCGCATTCGACGAGTGCTACGATTACAGAAAACAGACAGTGGTGCATCGGATACATGCCACTGGAGTCCCAGGAGAGCTGCCATGTGGCGACCACAGCCTTGCTAGGATCTTGCGGGGAAGAGGGCATGAGGCCACTAGATATCAATCGCGACGAAATTTCTGTGCCACCATCTCAATGGGACGGTGGGAGGAAGGCAGGGATCATTCTGTGGTACGTCACAAAACACCTATTGGGCTCCAAGAAGAGATAAAATGAACCAACAGCAACTTTGTTAATCTCCTCAATAAAAGCTGTTATGGAGATCCTAGTATTTAATAGCGACGCAAATTGTTTAAGTAATCCGCATTCGACGAGTGCTACGATTACAGAAAACAGACAGTGGTGCATCGGATACATGCCACTGGAGTCCCAGGAGAGCTGCCATGTGGCGACCACAGCCTTGCTAGGATCTTGCGGGGAAGAGGGCATGAGGCCACTAGATATCAATCGCGACGAAATTTCTGTGCCACCATCTCAATGGGACGGTGGGAGGAAGGCAGGGATCATTCTGTGGTACGTCACAAAACACCTATTGGGCTCCAAGAAGAGATAAAATGAGCCAACAGCAACTTTGTTAATCTCCTCAATATAAGCTGTTATGGAGATCCTAGTATTTAATAGCGACGCAAACTTTATAACTCATCGGCATTGGAAGAGTTCTACGGTAACAGAAAGCAGACAGTGGTGCATCGGATACATGCCACTGGAGTCCCAGGAGCGCTGCCATGTGGCGACCACAGCCTTGCTAGGATCTTGCGGGGAAGAGGGCATGAGGCCACTAGATATCAATCGCGACGAAATTTCTGTGCCACCATCTCAATGGGACGGTAGGAGGAATGCAGGGATCATTCTGTGGTACGTCACAAAACACCTATTGGGCTCCAAGAAGAGATAAAATGAGCCAACAGCAACTTTGTTAATCTCCTCAATATAAGCTGTTATGGAGATCCTAGTATTTAATAGCGACGCAAATTTTATAACTCATCGGCATTGGAAGAGTTCTACGGTAACAGAAAGCAGACAGTGGTGCATCGGATACATGCCACTGGAGTCCCAGGAGAGCTGCCATGTGGCGACCACAGCCTTGCTAGGATCTTGCGGGGAAGAGGGCATGAGGCCACTAGATATCAATCGCGACGAAATTTCTGTGCCACCATCTCAATGGGACGGTGGGAGGAAGGCAGGGATCATTCTGTGGTACGTCACAAAACACCTATTGGGCTCCAAGAAGAGATAAAATGAGCCAACAGCAACTTTGTTAATCTCCTCAATAAAAGCTGTTATGGAGATCCTAGTATTTAATAGCGACGCAAACTTTATAACTCATCGGCATTGGAAGAGTTCTACGGTAACAGAAAGCAGACAGTGGTGCATCGGATACATGCCACTGGAGTCCCAGGAGAGCTGCCATGTGGCGACCACAGCCTTGCTAGGATCTTGCGGGGAAGAGGGCATGAGGCCACTAGATATCAATCGCGACGAAATTTCTGTGCCACCATCTCAATGGGACGGTGGGAGGAAGGCAGGGATCATTCTGTGGTACGTCACAAAACACCTATTGGGCTCCAAGAAGAGATAAAATGAGCCAACAGCAACTTTGTTAATCTCCTCAATATAAGCTGTTATGGAGATCCTAGTATTTAATAGCGACGCAAACTTTATAACTCATCGGCATTGGAAGAGTTCTACGGTAACAGAAAGCAGACAGTGGTGCATCGGATACATGCCACTGGAGTCCCAGGAGTGCTGCCATGTGGCGACCACAGCCTTGCTAGGATCTTGCGGGGAAGAGGGCATGAGGCCACTAGATATCAATCGCGACGAAATTTCTGTGCCACCATCTCAATGGGACGGTGGGAGGAAGGCAGGGATCATTCTGTG